>NC_136597.1:7946476-8358976 GCF_910589615.1 Taurulus bubalis
CAATTAACTTTCCACCATGAAAAAAACACCACATCCACTGGGAATACAGATAGATGAATACATAGTTTATCATGCTATGAGGTGGAAATGAAACACCAGCATCGGGACAGAAGTGATTTATTGGTTCCAGTACAGGATCCTATCTTTTCATGGATCTGAATTAGTCACGCATGTTGGAGCGGCCCCGTTGCTTCCAACTGTCTGTGCTGTCCAGTCACACATTCAATACGCGTGTGGATAGCAGAATAATCTCAGTCCTGATGATACTCTGCGGTATAGGCTGCAGTGAGCAAAATATGTAGTGCTACTGTATGTCTGACAAACCCACGTACAAGACTGGATTAGTCTTACAGGACTTGCTCTCCATCAGGGCTGTGAGTCAGGTGAGTCAGAGAGTTGTATGTGTGCACGTGTTGTATGTTGCACCGCGTGTTTTAGAAATAGGTCTGGAACTGCCCTCAGAGATTCTGGCTTATTAAAATGCAGCGGCATGTGTAGAAACATCTATTCTAGCTTTATATTCACAACAAGAACTGGCAGGAGAAAAGTGCAGGGCAGCCTCCCAAATGTAAGTCAGCTTTATTATTAGCAGATAAAAGAAAAAAGAACTATGCGTCTCTAAGGATAAGTCCAGCTGTTTCAAAGTTTCCGTTATTCTTTCATGATTTTCCACAATAGCACTCAATCCTAAATCTATTCTTACACACTGCGGTGGCTCATTTCTTGAAAGGTGGTGGAGCTGGTTGAGTGTACTCCAATCTGTCACTTGTGTAAAATCAACAGACCTTCAAAGATTTAACAGTTATTATTAAGATAAGTATGCAATAGACCTTTTTCATGTCATGAAGGCACAAGTGTAATCGACTGCATTACAATGGCTAACAGGATTGCATCCTGGGCTTTTCCTGCTATGACCTTCAAAAAAGTCAAAATGTCAGCTGTTAATTCAATTGACAATATCTTTCCCGCTGCCAGTCTTCCAGACTTTTCTATCTTTTCTATCTGCTGGCAGCTGTCTTCGTGCATGTGATTAAATAACTCTGCAGTAGGAAAATAGCCAAATCGTAAGTTAGTCACAGTGACAAATAATGTGATAATAGGACCCAGTTTGAAACTAATCACAACTATTTAAGGCGTTGATACACAGCGAGCCATTCTGGGCAACAGTAATGCATTACTGTGCCAACAAGTTTCAGGGAAATTGTATTGCCAAGAAAAACAATTTGGACCCTGTGTTTCAGTGTCTGTTGATAGGATCGCTGCCCATCGACAATAACTCACCCAGAGTGTGAATAACAAACACCACAGACCTGAATGTTCTTTCCTACTTGCCCATTGAATCCTCTCACACGAGCACTAGTGTAAACCAGCCAGGCCATCCTTATTGGATGCTGATGTCAGTGTAAATGAATGTGCTCTCTGATACAGTCCTGCGCCGACCACACTGACGGGACATTTAAAGCAGCAGAGCTGATGTGCCCGTCTGTCTTGTTTCTCACTGAAAGGAGATGAAAGGGCAGGATTGAGCCTAAAGCACTGCGGTCTCTTTGAGGTGTGCCTTCGGTCTCTTCTTCTCTTTCTGTCTTCTCACGCATCTCTTAACTGGTCTTTGCCCATTCTTTCTCTATTATGTGATTCACATAATGCCTTAATGCTCTCTTTCTCTCTCAGTGCCTGCCTGGTGGCACCTCGGCTATAGGCCCTCCCTAATACTGTTGCGGTAACACAGAGGATCCCCCTCAGTCCCAGGACACCTCCATGACTCATCCAGTTCATCCTCTGCAGCTATCAGCCACTGATCAATCCTAACCCACTCTCTCTATTGGGGTTTTTCCTTTTACAGACTCTCGCTTCAGACCCAGATTACCCTCTGATCTGATGCTGAATCCGGATATGCCAACGGAGATCATCATGGAAGGCTGACGGAGACGTCAAAACTCATCCACATTAAAATGTGTCAACAGGAATCGTGATACTCCTTTCTGGGTTTTTCCTCTGTTGGTTGGAAACCAAAGCCATAGCTTGATTGTCATTGAGAAATAACTCCTTGTTATGAGGGGTTCTGAGGCCAAAAAGACTGGGAGCTACAGCCATTCTTATGCTCAGCTTGTCTACAATAGACCTGGGCTTTGGCAGGAAAGATTTTCAAGTTTGCAAGATTTAACATAAATTGTTGGAGGCTGAGATAGAGAAAAAAACATTTGGTCCTGAGACTAAACAGTTGAGGGTGGCACGATCTTCAGGTTTCTTCTGCCTTCACTACTTCATCTGAGCTGCCCAGTGCGGAGCAGCGTGCTTTCCAGATGCTGCCATGCCGATCATCAGCAACGCCAACCATGACTTCAGCAACCTGTCCGTCAGCGATGACAGTAGTCTCGACCACATCTTCACAGAGATCCCTGAGACGGAGACCATCAAGGTATGAATACGATTGTCTCAAATATAAGAGCAATAAAGGAATAGAATCATTTGTTCACACATATTTCAGATGCAGCTGCGCATCCGTTGAAGCTTTTCCTCGTTCACTCTCCAGGGCGTGTACTACCAGAGGGCTCAGTTCATCCGTCGGCCAGAGGACCTGGTGTCCATCGACCACGCCCTACTGGCGGTGATCAACGTTGGGGGAAACCGCTACACCTTACCCTGGAGCACCCTGGAGCAGTTCCCCCTTACGCGACTTGGCCGCCTCCGTGGCTGCCGATCACCCGAGGACATCGCCAGGGTCTGCGACGACTATGACGAAGCTCACAAGGAGTTCTTCTTCGACCGCTCGCCATCCGCCTTCAGGATCATACTCAACTTCCTGGCTGCAGGGAAGCTGCGCCTGCTGCGGGAGATGTGCGTCCTCTCCCTGCACGATGAGCTGACCTACTGGGGGGTGGAGATAACATACATGGAGCGTTGCTGTAAGAGGAAGATGTACACGCGGATCGAGGAGATGAACGAGCTGGAGCGGCACGAGGAGGAGTGCAGGCAGAGAAACGCCATGCAGCGGGTGCCGGTGGAGGAGACAAGGTACAAAAAGGTGATGAACTGGCTGAGAGATATGGTGGAGAATCCACAATCTGGCTTACCGGGGAAGATCTTTGCCTGCCTGTCTGTGATCATGGTTGCGGTGACTGTCATCAGCTTGTGTATCGGCACCATGCCCGACCTCAGAGCGGAAGAGGAAAGGGTGAGTGAACCAGTATTCTTGCATGTTGTGAATTTAACAGGGCCCTGAACCAAAGTCAAACTGATACTAAATAATCAATGCCAATGTTTAAAACTTGAACAGGACTCATAAATTCAAGTTTTGCAGTAAGATGCCAACAGTGACTGTCAGTGAGATTTATCATGAGTTGTGTGAGTGATTACTGCTGTCTCTCCTACCAGTTCTTCCCTGCTCAAAGACACGGTCACCATGAAGTAACAGAGCAGCTCATAACTTAACACGACAAAGTGGATGCTCATTATCTCCAACACTAACTCTGTTTCCTGGAAACTAACACATCACCCTTGTGTGCCAACTTTATGTCAGGGTTTACAAGTGAGAAAAACACACATTGTGTGAGAGTCTTGTATCATTCATTTCAGATTGAGGCAGACATTTCTGTGATGCTGCAAA
The DNA here is from genome assembly GCF_910589615.1 of Taurulus bubalis. Classification (NCBI taxonomy): domain Eukaryota; kingdom Metazoa; phylum Chordata; class Actinopteri; order Perciformes; family Cottidae; genus Taurulus; species Taurulus bubalis. Next base: position 7,950,084 of record NC_136597.1, read on the forward strand.
AAGTCAGGCTTCAAAATGCTCAAATATGAAAAACTTCCTGTCGTCACACCCTTTTAAATATACTCGTGGGATGCTGTTGTGTGTGTGTGTGTGTGTGTGTGTGTGTGTGTGTGTGTGTGTGTGTGTGTGTGTGTCTGTGTGTGTCTGTTGTACATGTCCTGTGATCTGTGTCTACCCATAACAGCATGGGATTATGAAGCCAGAGCTGCTCACTGAGGCCTGTCCAGTATCTGTCAGTAAATACTAGGGAATAATGAAATGGGCTTACTTTATCTCACACAAAAGTGTGTATAAGTAGACACACTCACAGTTGCACACATTTGTTCATGTAAAAACACACACATACATGCACTGGAAGTCACGTGCCTATTCACAAAAAGTCACTTGCACATACAGTAGTACTGAACTCATCCACTGAATCCGATACGGCTGTCTCTGAATCTTGCACACATTTATTTAGTCTTGAGTTTTCTCTGCCCTTCTAACTACATACACATCTTACTGCAGCATTTCCTCTGTTCATGTACAATCATTTTTGTAATTACATATATGTTTTCACTTGCAGGCAAATATTCTATCCTGAAGGTTACCCATCTTATTCCAAGGGGCCTTTAAATAAGAAATAGTATATGCAAATGCATCTTATGCAAAGACTGGTTGCTCAACAGCTGTAGAGAAGTCATCAACAGTACCGCCCCTGTATTGATTTTGATATGAGCAGTCACAGGCAGCCAAAGGATCAAGTGCAGGAGGGTATGATACTGGAGAAATTAGGGAGGAGGAAGAGGAGAGCGTCTGCTACAGAATGCTTGATGACTTGAGAAGGCTCCCTGCCAGGAGGAGTCCAATAGTCGATAGGAACAGTCATAGGAACACAGATGGACATGAATGGATAGAGTCAGATTCTTTGGGGGCTGTAAACCGGTATGACTGTGTGGTACCATATGATGGGACAAATCTATAATTATTAGCCTATAGGTGAAACAGACAGTGGTGTCAGATATACAGAAGAATACAGAAAGCTGCATTCAGACTGCAGAAGCAGAGACACAATACAGGTGTTGCTGAATGCAAAGAGATTGTATTTCTTGATAGGAAGTATCACAATTGCATTTGAGATATTGACAGAAAACTGGACTTTCCTGCTTGTAAATCCCTCGGGTAAACAGAGTAGTAGTGATGGAGCTCACCTCAGGGGCCAGTGCACTTGCACAAACTCCTCTCACACCCAAACCTTTACACACATACACACACACCATTGTTATACTGTATTGATTCCTCCTGACAAAAAAAGCAGTTTTGTGAAACTTTACACTGCTGTGTTTATGTGTGTACAGCTGTTTGTATAGGCAGGCCTTGTGAGGACATTGTGGGTTGAAAGGACAACTTAGGCGTAATATATGCTTGCCACTTACAAGAGGGTAGCGAGGGTCCGCGCGGCCAAAGTGACGTCACACCATCAGACACGGCCATTTGCAGGGGTTTCAATGTGTCAGGGTTTCACCTGTTTGTGCACATTCATCATCTTAGAATTATGCAGCCGGACAGAGAAAAAGAGAGAAAAGAAATGGAGATTTTTGGGGAGCTTTGAGAATGTCATTTTGCCACAGGGAGAAACCGGACACAGAGAGAGAGAACACAGTATCCACGTCAGCTCATGTTCGTGCTTGCGGAAAGTAAAACCAAGGCCTTAGTGTGTTTGTGTGTGTATGGTTCTGTCGGACTTCTCCGTTCCCTGTGAGGACATTGTAGGTTATAAGGACATTTTATGTTGTGTAATTCTTGTATAAAGGAGGGCAGATCCTCTCTGCTTGCTCCTGAGTTTCAAACAAATCTTGGGTGTTTGGCTACTGATCTCCATACACACTGTCCAGCTCGCCTGCCCGGGCAGGAGCAGCAGCACTGCTGTCATCTTTAATTCCCCATGGCCCTGCCTTTTTTTCTCTGTCTCTGGTCTGCTTTGTGCTGCAGTGGGCCGACATTCCTTCGTCCACTCATCATCCATCCTGATCTTCTGCCTGCCCCGGTTTGGGGTGGGGAGTGTGAAAGGAGTGACAGAATATGTGTAAGATGAAGGACGACAAAAAAAGAGAGAGAGAGAGAGAGAGAGAGAGAGAGAGAGAGAGAGAGAGAGAGAGAGAGAGAGAGAGAAATCAAATAATATGCTTTAGAGAGAGAATTAAAAACGGAGAACGGATTAGCGTGAGATTCTGGCCGGTTAAAAAGCAAGAGATAAACAGTACTTTATTCTCCCGCTCCCTTCTGTCTATATCTGTATTGTGTTTCTGCTTGTCCTCAGTTGATCCCCTCTATCAAACTGTACATCACTATGCAGTTAGTGCTTCGGGAAGGACCTTTATCTTATGGCTTAGTTTCAAGACCCCTGATAATAACCAATCCGTCAATTCTCCATCCCCTGCTGTGTGCATCTCTAAGTGCTCTGCTCTTTATGTAAAATCTCTCCATCTGATCATGGAGCCACTGTTGCACCAGGCAGTGTACAGCTGCAACGTTTTGACAGGAAGCACAACCTCTCCTAATGTGTTTCAGAAATGCTAATTGATGCATGAAATATTGATATCAAATCAGGTAGTCTAAACAGTATTGGCTTTTCAGACCCAGCTGATAGAAAGGTTCAACAGCCCAAAAGGTTCGTAGTGTTGTAGTCTCTTAAATGTTGTCTTTAATCATTATAGACATATGTGAACATTTTGAGAAAGCGGACGAGAGTTAAAATCCAACATCACTTCCGACACAAATTGGAAGGTGCCAACAGCGTGATTTGGACGTTTTGTTTTCACTGTTTGTCCAGTGAAACGCTGGCTTCAAGTTAAGAGTGCAGAAGTAAAAGAAAGCTCGGACTTGTTCACAGAGAACTGATGCTGTGCTCATTGACAGCTGGTTCACCAAGTGGAAAAACGTTTGACCAAACTTTGTTGGTGGCATTATGGGATGTCACCTTCCTGCATAGCTAGTTAGCTACCTGGCTATGCAGCAACAGGGATGGATGAGATTGACACAGCAGTGCAGGTTGTTGTAAAGCCACATGTAAAGGTAGCATCGTTTCATATTTTGTATTCAGTGTAGAAAAACACTGCTCTTAAAAGTTGCTAAAGGGATGTCTGCGAAGATGAGTTTGCCATTATCTTCTTTTATTTAGGGCAAAACAAAACCATCAACATCACACATCAGAAGTGCATGAGACATTTTTCCACTTTGACTCCTGTTCTAACCCAGCACCTGTGTTTCGATGGGAAAGAAGAACAGGGTGTGTGCAGCTTTTAAATCTCTCTGGAAAGCAGCAGGTCTCAGCAAACACTGATAACCTGCATAAGTTTCCATCTCATTGCTGTTCAAATGTCATCAGATCCACCAAAGACACTGCCTTTCTTTCTTGCAAATCCTTCTGAGTAAAACTTTTCAGCAAAGCAGTAACTTTCTCGTCATCCATTTTTCTGCATTTTTCTCACAGATACATCAAAGTGTTTTTACTCTCAGCGAGCATCAGATACTTGCCTTTAATATTCTCACGAATGATGGAGTATTTTGAGACAGCCTCATCCGAATTGCTCTCCTTTTCCTAATTCAGTTATATTCTGGCCCGGGGAGTACTTAAAGTGGCTGTTTTATGTCCTTAATGCCATAAATTGGAGAGGGATTTGCTGTTCAATAATTCCGTGCCAGGACATCAATCACAAGTATCTGGAGAGAGAAGGACAGAGAGAGAGTGATGGAGTGAGACAGCCAAGTAGCCGACTGCATGATTTAAGCTTCAGATTGAGGGTTTGAAACGCTTTCTGATTGACTGTCCTCTTGTTCTCAAGCAGAGACTTGTCAATAGTCGTATTGAACCTTTGACACTGTCTGGACAAGTGATTATAGAGAGGGCGGGAGGGTGTGTGATTTCTTAATCTATTATGAAACAACGGAGACAAAGAAAGAGAGACAGAGTGAGACGTAGATAACGTGTCTTGTGACGTCTGTAGCCACGATAAGGTGATTCTTAGGGAGGAAACAGAGGAGCCTGGGTCATCGAGAAGGAAGATAACTGGAGAACACAGTAAGAGGGCAGGATGTGAACACTAACCCCAACGTGAAGCCTCTTGTCTCTCCTTCCTCCCAGAGGAAGTGAATCACCTGGACACATGAGAGAGAGCACACACACTCTCAGGGCATGTGCACATAGTTTTGCCTTACTATACATAGTCACATGTGTTATTATTAAAAGAGTGCAGTCAATAAATACTAGCATTGTTGAATGACTACATACAATACTTGATATACCAATATTAAATAACATAATTTGTTGTGGCCTCCTGCTAAGTGGGTATGAGGACAAATAGATTAATAACATTTGTCTCTTGTGAAGAACAAACTGTCATAACAAAAATAATACAATTAATCAATTTTAGAAAAGGCCAAGGAGATCATCAGTAAAGAAGTCTGTGTTCAGTTTTCTCAGAGATTGTTTTGTCAAAGCTGAACAAATGAATAGATGCTCAGCAACGTTTTGCTCTTCATCACAAGGACAAAGGTTTAATTCTGTGATCTTAACAAGCTGCAAAAAAACAGGAAAAACAACCTTTGTTGTGGTTACATATTGTCATAATCCCACAGCACACTAGCTGCAGAGGCTTAAGAGGAGGGGAGGAGATAAATCGCCCGTAGCGTAGCATACACCATTTTACATTACAAATGCTAATGTCATTGAGATAAAGTCAGTTTGTGTAGCAGTGTGCAATCACACTGAGTCTGTTAAATGACCTTACACTCCTGCCATGTTCAATGTAGACGCAGTGATGGAATATGAATGTTACAGCCTTTAGCAACACGAAAGGTTAGTCATGGTCTCCGAGCTTCTCTTAAGAATGGTAACTATAATGTTTCCAGGGCATCTGACTCATAAGGAAGATCATTTTGTGTGGCACCATGTGATCCACCCTTGTTAGGCCCCATAGGTCACTTACAGACGGACTGCGTAGCTGTCTAACGAGAAGGGTAACCCAGTGAGTTCCCTCCTCTGTGTACGATATGTGATTAAGCACATTACAAATGAAAATGGAAGAACATCTTTTGCCGTGATAGCTCAGCTATTCATATCTACAAAAGCCCGAACAGCCAGAGTTTGTTCTTTTATCTGTCATTTTGCACCAATGTCCAGCTCCCTTGAGAATCATTTTGAAAAGATCAAAGTGTTGGCTGTGATAAAATCTCAGAAGAATTTCTCTCTATGCGTGTACGCCTCCTGCTTCTGAACTGTGCAGAATTGCATTATGTGAATCAACAAAGCCAGTTTCCAAATGTTTGTCTCTGAGGGGGAGTTGTGATTCGGTTTCCAACATTTGTGACTGTCTGGACATGAAAGCATGAATGAATTTCCCCTGCAGCTCAAAGCAACACAGCCAACAGTCTGATGTGCGAAAAAAATATTAATATTGTGAACTCTGTTTTGGTGTAATACAATTGTACAACGAGACTATATGTATTATATTCTTCACAGCATATAAGTCTACTTTAGGTAATTCAATTCCATACCTAACATGTGAAGCACACACTGAAACAGGAGATGCAAAGAACTACTAGCAAGGCTTAAAGTGACTCATACTCTGTGTGTGTGTTGTACTCTCTTTGTCTCTCTATACACAGAGTCCGCTGGTTACACCTGCTGAGCCCAAAAGACAAAGGACCGTCATCAATCATGAGCCTCGTTCGAGTGTGTAACAACAGGGGCACAAAATTAAGAATTCATTAAGAACCCATTCTTCATTTTTTTACCTCCCCGTCATAATTTAAACCTCCATTAAATAAACACAAGCGGAGCATAAATAGATGTCCGAGTCTGTAAACTTTGTTGGCTCAGCAGGGTGGGACTGATGCTGGCACTCAGTCAGAGCGGCTATAAGTCAAAGAAAGTAAATAAGACTTTAGGCATACTGGAAAGAGAGTATAAAGGGAGAGGAAAGAGAAGGCGTGACACAAATAAACCAGATGCAGAAAAGAGGAGAGGGGTGGTGAACCGATTGGATGCAATTGGGGTATTCATAATTTCTCACACACACAGAGGGAGCTGGCCGAGCTGCAGATGGCCTTACCATCAGAACTGAAATAATGTGAAATAGCCAATTCAAGGCAATAAAGAACAAATAGACGCAGTGTCCTGCTACTTTCAAATTCTGCTCAGGTTTCAACTGTGTGGCAGAGATATCATCTTAAACCCTTCAAACCACAAGGGGAATATTTGTATGATTGAACTCTGCTAATAAGGAAACCCCATTAGAGCACTTACGTACGTGTGTGAATATGCATGCACTAATAATTAGCAGGCACGTGCATTTTGTTATGTATTTATATCTGCGGGCTGTTGGACCGTATCAGTGTGGAGCAGATTCCATTCCTACTGCAGCCTAGCTGGTTATGAGCTGGTGTCTCTCTGTCTGAAGTGGGATTACGGGAGAGAACAGCAAAGTATGAGGTGTTTATCCTGTCCGCGCCAGGGTGGGATTGTGCAGCACCTCACAGCACAGAGGAGTACAGCACAATGGAGAAGGCTCCCATATGTCTGGGTGTTTAAGTGCTGGAGATTGTAGAAAGATCCCTGTTGACAGTTAATGCTACAATGGAATAGTTGCATGACAAATTCATTCTACGACTTTTTAAACAAAATACAGTCATCCAGATTATCTTTTTTTAAAAGTGACTTTGTCTCTCATGTGAATCTCTGCCTTATTGGTAAGGCCCTATTACGACTCAGCAGACCTAAACTACAGTAATGGTGAGTTTGTCTACAAGTCGGAAATTGTGATAATACACTTTAAAAAAGTAAATGACCATCATGTATCTTGGAAACATAACCAGGTTTCCTGATTTACCAGATGAAGACAAACCCCTGAATGCAGCATAAAACAGCTGGACTGTGGGAAAGGACGCGTTGGTTGGTGTCCTCCAAATGTTCTGCAAAGGAAGGCTGCAGAGTTATTGGCCTCTTTGCAGGAGCCTTCGGATAGTGTCAAGCTTGTTGAACCATTATTTTCTCTTGAAATGCAAACATTGAGCAAAAGAACTGGGACACGTACCTAGTTTATTATGTCCATATAAGTTCACACACTTCATTCAAGATAAATATTTGTTCCACGTATACCGTCTCATAACTTTCTGCAAGCTATTTCTCTTTTGTGAAGCAGTCTTCGACATAAAAGTGTATACAGCCTCTCTTTTGGAACCTCTGGCTCCATCAAGACTATTGGTCAATGGCAGCAATTCTTGTGTCACCCAAAGGTTGTGTGGATTTAGGACGTCCATACTAATTGCAGCGATTCCTTTGGAATATAATTGATATTGTTGCAAAACCTCACTTTTATAAATGCTGATGCAGCTTTTTAAGGGAGTAGAAAGACATGTTGCAGAAAAGCACCAAACAACAAAGGAACTCTCTTAATAAACACTCAGACACTGATTGGTGATAAGGAGCAGCTGTGGAGGCAGCAACACATCAGGGCTGATGTGCAGGACAGGAGAGCACACTGAGGACACCTATTGGACAGGTGAAGGATGACAGGCAGGGACGTCAGAAACATCATGGAAAGAGAAGAACTGGGGGCAGAGGAGGATGGAGAGGAAATACTGCTGTGACCCATGCAATAGACACAACTCACACATACAAAGACACACAAAAAACACACACCAGCATCTCTATTCTCCCAAGGTCATATAGTGAGCAGCAGGTGTCCACCCCTGCACAGTTGTCATCACTGATCACCGGCACACATCACAATCGTATTCTGCCTGGAGCTAGCGCAAAATCAAACGCACCCTTCACACCGCAGCTCCACCCTGTTGTCAAACGCACCCTTTGCAACGTGCCTCTGCATTCCTACGTGCATCCTGCAGAGCCGGCAGCAGATGTGTGTGTATGTGTGTGTTTTTCTTTTTAATCACATTTTCTGATATGCCTATTGATGCAACAAATTGATGGGACACTTTCCCTGTTGTAATAGATTAAAAATAAACGAAACATGTCGTTCTTTGTTTGCACAGCGTTGTGATAATAAAAGTATATGGCTCTTTTGCTCTGTGTGTTTGTGTGTGTGTGCGTGTGTCTGTACTCAAGTCTCTTTTGCGAGCACATTGCTGATGCACCTCTGACATCTTGAATTTGATGAGACGAAATGTTTAAGAATTCTGGATGAGAAACTAACATAACAAAAATAGCTTTTTTTGCTGAAGGCTTCATTTAAATTATACTGTAAGTTTTGTGTGTGTAGTTTATATGCAATATTTAATTCAATCCCATTTGGGTTTTTAAACAATGCATACCCTTTATTGTCATCCTATATAGGATGACACAATCCTGGAAGAGAGAGCCTAACAAACTGGGAAACATGCGCACACACGTGTGTGTGTGTGTGTGTGTGTGTGTGTGTGTGTGTGTAGCATCCTGACAGACAGAGAATAGAGACTTATGGGGTGTGAAGGGAACCCTATGCTTCAGATGTCAGCTCATCTTTTCCTCATCAACTGATCTTGTAATTCCTTTCTCCTGTATCATTCTACACTGCTTAGCCACCTACACTTCCTCCTCCTATTGTCCTCTTTCTTCTATTCTATCTATCCATCCTCATAGCCATTCTTTTGTCATTTTTCTCCATTGGAGTGTATGTGCGTGAACAAGATGTAGGTCTTTGGGAGGACACTCTGCAGCCTGTACAGCCGACACCATCTGTGTTTTTTTAACAAGAAGATTTAAAACTAGCCACTGAGACCATAAACTCATGTTTTTAATGTTTACTGAGCTAAGAAAACAAGTGTATTCATCGTAGGATCATTTTCGTTGGATCGACTTTGATCAAATCGAACTTCATTTTCAAACAGAAAAGTCGCCACCTGCTGGCTATTAGATTAAATGCAAGTTAAAGGCACTTCCACATTGGCTTCACTTTTGCAATTAACATAATCACATGAATCAGTTATGGTTTCTTAATTTCAAAACACTAATAATATCCATATAGCCATGTTACAAATAACATAAATATCCCCAAAACAATGAAATGGTAATAACACAAAAAACATAAATGAATATTCATATGACTCAAGAGCACTATGCTACACAGGCAGATACATCTAGGATGCAAAGGCCTTCAGTGTTCGTGAATGAGACAAAGACAATGATGTTAAGGTTATTGGTGTCTGTCGCCATCTCATGGCTTTATGATTATTAAGAGCCAGCTATTCGCTGAAAGCACAAGAAAGAATAGTTCCCGCCAACATGGCGCCTTCCCAAGGTCTATTGAATGAAGGCTGTGACAAGGTCTTGCGCTATGGGGTATGATATATGCGCAGTGTAACTGGAACTGCAATGTTGGAGTAAAGAGATGCATATTTAGGTATATTTTTTTGAGTTAACAAAGAAATAGCCCATATTTAATCATTAGATCCTCAACATTTTAAAATGGTTTGGTGAATCCAGACTTCATCTGCACTTCTGCTGGACCGAGGCCCAGAGGCGATCCGGGTATTTTCAACTGAACTCTATCCTTTTTTTCCTCAACTTTTTTTGCCACTGAGCAACTTTCATAGGAAGGAATGGAGCGCTGCTTCTGACGCTTTATCCAGTTATCCTTTTCCACCCATGGGTCCATCATGTGATGCCACGGGGCCCGAAAAGAAACCTGTAACTCAGCAGATAACCTTGTTATTAGGGAAATGAACATCCTAGTATGAACACTTGAATAGCTCTTACTTAAATGTAAGTAAAATGTAAGTGTGCATGTTCATTTAGGTAACGAGAATAACATAGTCTTGAAAAATAAAAGTTTGACTGCTTCCCCGTTGACAGTTTCAAATAGAGGTGCGTTCAGGTGCATTAGAAAACTCCTAGTTTAAATACATTTCTAGTCACCCTCAATACCATGCATGATATTGTTCAGATTCAGATTCAACTGTATTGTCATTGCACAAAGTACTAGGACAACGAAGACAGTTTTGAGAACATGCAGTTGGTTTACGAATTCTGAAAGCTGAAGACCTCAAAACAGTATACAATGTATATGGTCATTAAATAGCACATTATGAAATAGGGTAATATATTATATTATATTTGCTAATGGGTTGCCCCCGGTACAGGGGATGCTTTTTCTCCGGAGGTTAACATGCACCCTGTGTGCATTTGCAGCTATCAGGTTACAGCCTGATGATGAATGGAGGTGTCACATGATACATCCCCTTTAATAACCCATGACTAGTGACCTCAGTGCTTGATGTGCAGTATTTCAGTGAAGGCCAGTGGTGGGGCGTTCAACCACACCCCCTCATTCTCTCTGCCTGTCTTTCTGTCTCTGTCTTCGCCATCCGTCCCTTCCCTCCTTCCTTCTCCTCTTCTTTCTAGAAGTTTTAAAGTCAGTGCAAGGTCAGTACAGCAGCATTGAGAAATTGCGTTCAATGGTGCAAAGTGTGTTCAAGGTCTGCTGCAGGGTAGAGCTGATTGATGGGCAGAGTCTTTTCGTTTGTTCCCTTTTCTGCCCAAACCCGTGGATTGGGTAGGATCATCCTGGGGGGCTTTTTCTACCCGATTGCAAGAGAAGAAAGAGCTGTGGAGTTAGAGACATGCTGTGACAAAGGCAAAGAATGGAATGAAAAGTTAGAATAAAACACCAGGGAGCACTCCTAAGGACAATAAGCACTTTTTTTTTAAACACACTGCAGTTTATAGTCACGCGGTGGTCCGCATTTCTCTATATCATTTATGGAACAGTATGACAGCTGCATATAGAGTTGTCCTAATTACTTAAAGATAGCGAAATGTGGACTTTAATGTGATCGAGAAGTAGAATAGTTTTTCATAATTCAGTTCTATAGAAGCTTTCTCTTGTCTTACAATAAAGCAACACATTTGCACTTCAAACCGACCGAGTGACCCTGGTGTAGGAACATCTGGCAGATGTTTTAGAGCACAGCGTTGGGTCACTTGCAGAGGGTAGATGGGAGGCTGTCAACAAGAATGTAGACACAAAAGTGTCAAACTCAATTTACCTTTCACTAAGCCCCTCCCCGTTTGCTACTTCGTCAAGGTGTCAGAGCTCACACTGTCACTCTATGCAAGCCCTGAATAAATATTATATAATTTTTTTGTCAAATCAAATAAGCGATTTCAGGTTTCAGCTGATGAAGCGTCTACAATATGCGGTTGAAGAATATAAACAGGATGCCAAACGTATATTCAGCAGCAAAAACTGTTTAAAAAGATACAGCTAGAAGTTAACATCAGCCTGAAAATGAAGAAAGTCTGAAACGATTGCATGAGAGTCTCTGGAGCAGAGTTGGATATTTCTCAAACCCTGGTCGGAGCTGACCAGTGCTACGCTACGATTTCCCAGTCTTTCGGCATCCAAAACAGCAAGATGGGATAAGTTTGCCTTCAGGCCTTTCTGCTACAAGGAGTGAATGCATCCACCCGGGCATGCAACCACACACACACACACACACACACACACACACACACACACACACACACACACACACACACACACACACACTCACACACATACACAAACACTTGACCTCTATGGCAACATGAAACAGAAACTGCTGAGACTAATGATGCCTCCCACAAGTGTCAACAAGAAATGGTTGCCCCTGCCCCTTTCATTAGTCATAAACTGTCAGACCGCAAACTGTCATTAATGAAAAAGGAACTCTACTGTGTGCTATAATGCCTTTCACAAGAGGCTGCAACAAATGGTTGATGAGTTTGGTTATGGCACGTGAATCTGTTCAGATATTAAAGGCCTTTTTGTTATAAGCCAGTGCCACAGCCCTCTTTCGCCAATTGGCTTGAACACAAACCTTTACACTCACACACTCGTCAGCCTCCTATGACAAAAGCTGTGGTCGCTAAAAAGTGGGGACATGCTTGTGGAGCAGCCCACAGTGTAAAAAGTCCCATGCTTCATTCAAGTAGTCATGGCAATTGGCACAAGTTGACAAAGCTTTGCATCATCTACTTTTCATTTTTTGTGTGTGTGAGTTGTCCTTCATCGTCTCCCTTGGTTACATTTTAATATTTAGTGTGGCCTTGCTGTTTCCTCGACAGAAAGGCATGCGCTTCAATTGATCCCCTTCCTCTCTGTAGGATTCTGTGGCAGTGGGTTTCGGCATGTGGTCACTTCAAATGCCCCTGTCCCGAGAATTCCACCCTCGCGATCCGCTCTTTGTCTTAATTTGACATTGAGATGTGTTAATACGGACAGTAATGTGAAACACTAGACAGCTGCCGGGGTGAACAGTGCCTGTGCTCAAATGAGCTGTCACAGACTTTAGTTCCAATGAGAGTCGCACAGAGGAGATAAGGTCAGGGAGATAGTGGGAATTGTGGCAGGTTGTGTGTGTTCGAGTGTGTGTATCTTAGAAGAGGAAAGCTGTAACAAATACCCCATCAAGCAGAGGCCGAGAACGGTGTCACAAAGCCCCGATGGGCCAAATGTCAGCACGAGAGACAGAAAGAGCAGTGCAGAAGGGAATAACTGAGAGGTGGAGAGTGCTTCTGTCATGACAGCTTCTGAGAGAGGATACAGGTCAGACAGGTAGGCAGCCGGAGATCTCAGCAGGACTTTGACATCAGACAGGGAAAACATGAGGAAAGAATTAAGAATCTATTTAGTTAGCGATTTATAGAACTGCTAATTCTCAGGCAGAGGCCCTTTAAACTATCGGATGTGTATTTTCCTTTTGTTAATGTCCTCAGCTTGGGGAACAAATATTCCCCAGTCGGTCTATCAGATTCTCTGGAGAAATCATGGTCTGTTCAGCTGAAGCCATTGAGGATACCAGTTTCTACCCACTTCACACTTCACACTGAAGAGTGAATGAGAAATCTTTAGAAATAGACTTGCCTTTATTAAATATGTTTGTTAAAGCTGTACTAAAATGACGATTTGTATGTGAACAGTCCTCACAGATTTATCAGTTGACTCTGCAGTTCCCCTCAGCTGTAGTTTTTGCCATTTGTAGCTCATTTGTTCCGCATTTATGAATCTTGTTTCCAGATACAGCAGGAGCTATTTTTAGTTTAAAAGCCTTGATAACCCCCTGCCCACACACACACACACACACACACACACACACACACACACACACACACACACACACACACACACACACACAAAACAGCAGCCAGATAAAGAAGTTAGCATTCAGCAGCTAAACAGCCAGATGTTTCCTTCAAGAATCAGTGGATGCCAAAACAAAAAGAAAAGTGAAAAGGAGTCTAAATGTCTGCTGGTTAGTCACTCGACTCCTAACGAAGGCTAATGTTGCGTTGTGTCTGCTCAACTGTAAATATGCAACTTCATTAACTGAAAACATGTCAAATGTTTATCATTCACAAACATTCAGAGCATACTGACTTTAAAGCTGTTTCCAAGTGTTCATTCATGTATGAGTATGCTGAAATAGTTTGAATTGTTGCTGATTCAAGAAGCATTTTGTAGTTGCTTATGTTGCAGCACAAAACATAACGGACATTTTGAAAAACATTTAAATCAACAATTAAATCATTGAGTTAGGATTACTAAAAACATAATGGTTGGGCTTAAAATGAGTAAAACATAAACGATGTAATATTAGTACAGAAAACAACCCTTTAGGACAAAAGCACTGCTCTCAAACACCATAGTCTCCTTGTTTTGGTCTCCATACTATTTCATCGCACTCCCGGAGCATTGGATGAGCGCCTAATGATGCGTCCCATACAGACGCTAAAGGATGCCGAGGGGTGACAAAGCCTCGCTATATGAGGGTCCTGGGAATGAGAACTGGCTGTTACCAAACTGTGGATTATAATCTGTTTTGTAAGAGTAGTTGCTGAACAGCATCTCAGGATCTGAGCTGCTGCAGTCGTCTGTGTACAGTCCAGGGAGGTGAGATGAACCTTGTGGTCCCCCAGTGTGGCCGTAGTGGCCGTTGCATTTGACTGTCTGGTGTTTGTCTGTGAGCAAGGAGATGATGATGAGGATGAGGTGGAGGTGGACATTAAGATGAAGGAGTTTACTTTGCATGAGTTGAGGTTACACAGTGTTAAATACATTATTACACAACCATACTGACAAGATTTGAACTCCTCCAGTGGAGCCAGCACTGCATCCTCCACACCTCTCTGCTGCTGGAGTGGGGCTGTGAGCCCACAAACCTCCCTAGCTGGGGTAGGACATGCCAGTCAAAGCTCTTTATCGCCAGCCATGTTTAGGATGCAGGGCGATAATCATTATTGCAGGTGGGGATACTTTTCCTGGTGACTGGTATGGAGTGTTTGTAGAGTGATCGGTTGAAGACATTACACAAGATCTCAGACAGCTTTTTAGGATTTTAGGGTTCTCCTGAGCACCCTTTCAACGTCCACCTGGGTGACACACTGTGTTGTTGTTCGTGAAAGCATTTTAGAGAGGTTAGTGGTCAGATCCTCCCGCTCCTGTGTGAAGTTGTGCTTGTCAAACCTGCAGTAGAAGCTGTTCAGGCTCTCTGCAAACTCTACACATTTCTCTGTTCTGGTAGGATGGGTTATTTGGGAGGCCGGCTAGTGTTTTAACACCTTTGTATCTTTGGCTCTGCCCTCCCGGAAGAACTGCTCTGTCTTCACCTTATAGACACTTTTGGCCCCTTTTATTTATTTCTTTAGCCTTGCTTGAATGAGTTGGGCCTCAGCCCTGTTGCCAGATGTGAAGACTATTTCTTTCAGGTTCAGTAGCTTCAGTAGCTTTTTACAGATTCTTTGTGGACCAAGGTTTTTTCTTGGAAAAGACTTAACCATTTTTTTTGTTTGGACAATTGTATTTCTACAGAAAAGGATGATCAGTGATGATGTGAGAGTTCTCCATTGCACTCATGGCAGACTTGCAAAGTTTTTCTCGCCTCCTCATTCCATGCTTAACCTGCTTTTTGATGACTCCATTCCATTGTAATGTTGTACTGTAGGTGGGAACTATAGGCGGATGAAGTTGTGATCAGCTTTACTTAGGGAGGGTGTCTCATATGCTCGGTTTTTCCCACTGCCGTAGCCAAGGTCAAAGGAACATGTTCATTATTGCTGGTATTTTCCTTGATGAGTAAATCCGAATCGGAATCAGAACAGAGGAGTCTTGGGAGCTGCATGAGTGATGTTGCCAGAGGATGGGATGTAAACAATGAGAATTTTGCTGGCCAAATTCATGGGGTTGATATTGAACTGTGTAAACCGTATGTAGCTTCAACGTAGAGTTAGAAGACACGGTTTTGCAGCTCACAACTGTACTGATTTGGTTTACTCTCATCGCTCTCATCAACCCTGATGCAGCCGGCAGATGTTTTCAGCAAAATAGCTCTGAAAAATCCCCTGTACCATCCATACCTGCTCAGCACCAAGTGGCAAACTGACAAAGTTAGCAAGCTGGTGACTGCATGAAGCATTTAGCATCTAAAGAGCCAGAGATTCCCTTCAGGAGTTAATGCAAATATTGGACTTGCATTCATCATCTTCATGTGAAAAGCTAGGGTTGGTAATCTTGAGAAAATAGCAAGAGGAAGTTAGATTTAAAAGAAGATTCAACCAAAAAACCTGGTCCAGTGTTACCAATTATTTAACTATGAAAGGACATGTGGGAAGACAGGCTCCTCCAGGCGTTTCATTCGGGCCGAATGAATGAATGGGATTATTATATTCCTGCAACAGCCACAAATACTGGATTATTTTCTTTCAAGTATTTAATTGATTGAATGTCGTCCTGATGTAATGAACATTTCAATAAATGTAACTAAATGATTTTGCTAACCCTAGCTGTAATGGGCTGTAATGATTCTGCTCTCATTGCAGCTGCAGGTCTGATAGAAGATGGAGGCAGAATGTAGCCCAGAACTATTGCTATTATCAATATCATTGTAAATTAGCACAGTGTGAAAAAAGCCAATGGTTTCAGAGTGAATGCAGATAAATATCACTGCATATATTGTAAAGCCCTACAAATTAAACAGATACACGTTACTCTGTAGATATGAAGTCAAAGGATAAGAGTCCCACTGGGAGGAGAATCAATGAGAAAGGCAGAGAGGACACGAGTGATGAATGGGAGTGCGAGGAATGGGACACATGTGTGAAGGATGCATCATGCAGAGAGGAACAGTGGAGGGAGTTGTGTTTCACTTAGATGAACTCTGAAGGAATGAAGGAACCAAAGCAGAAAGAGGCTGTTGTGTGAGGCGAACCGAGAATGAAGGATGAGAGGGAGGGAGTCCGGAGAGGGTGATGGACGAGGAAACAGAATGAGTGATGAGAAGGTGGAGACAAAGGCCGGAAGAGAAAAGGAAGGGTGGCAGAGAGAGAGAATAGATGGGTAAGAGGGCGGGAAAGTAGATGAGACACACAGAGGCAGAGAGACAAATGAACGGGAGAGTGAACGATGAGAAAAGTGGAGGAAACGGGGAAGGCTAATCGGCTGAGAGAGCACACAAATAATGTCCGTCTCATTAATATATATCAAGTAATTTGGTTTCATATTCAGTGTGAAAACAAGTAAAATAATCTGATCTAGTTTTACTTGGACTCATCACAAGAATACTAAGAGCAATCTTAATCTGTCTGACTAACATAATAAGATCTTTTTATTCTCCACACAGCTACTTCTGTCACTTTTTGTGTTTACAAATGAGCTCAACACCATAAATTCCTTTGCCACAGTTAGTCCCGACTTTTAGTGATCCATTTTGAAAAAACTATAAACACGTCATGCCAGTTCGCTTTCAGCATTCCTTGAGAGACCAGTTTACTCTGGCAAACAAACTTTCAACACACTTTCACTCCTTCTGATGTTTAGTATTATTTTAATCAAATGCAAATTAAATATGGACGACAATGCACACATTAAAGGGATTAAATTAGCCAACTCGGAAATTCATTTTTTTGTAGTGAAAGATATTTCCCCACATATAATACTAATTTTTTAGGTAATTCTTAGTTGAAATGCATCTTAAAGCATTTTATATTCCTCAGTAGTAGTTGCTGAGACAAGTGAAGTTAGATCTCCATATAGTATGAAGAAAGACTCAATAATACAGATATTTTCTGCAGAGGGAAGGTGAGATGGAATATAGGCTAATTTAACAAAACAAAAAGGAAAGTGACAGAGATAGGTGTTAACGGCTGGCTTCTATGCTGCCAAATCTCGTCTGTACCGTCACACAGTGTTTATTAATATCGCATCGTTTTTCCTTGATACTGCAGTCAGAGGGCATGCAAACCTGATTTCTTTGCATCTCCGCTGCCACTGAGTGTCACATTAATCCTTGAAACCTGCCCTAATAAAATAATTGATTGATTGTGTCACCGTTTTATCTATCAGTGCTCCTGCGGTGGCTTTAGCATACTGAGTGACTGGAGCTCATGATTTATGAATGATTACCGAGGCTGATTATCTGACCTCAGGATTTTTGTCTTCTCTCCATCTCACCCCATCTGTCTTGCTCCCTGTCAAACTCCTGCTCCTCTCATTCTCGATCTCTCTGTAACTCACTCTTTCTCTCGCTCACCCTCGCCTTCCCTCTCTACCTCAGGGTGAGTGTTCATCTAAGTGCTACAACATGTTCATCATAGAGACAGTGTGTGTGGCCTGGTTCTCCCTGGAGTTCATCCTGCGCTTCATTCAGGCCCGCAGCAAGCTGGAATTCCTCCGCGGGCCGCTCAACATCATCGACGCCATGGCCATCCTCCCCTACTACGTCTCGCTGGTGGTGTCAGAGGACGACCCCTCCCTGGATCACGAGAAGCCAGGAGGTAAGGGCTACTTGGACAAGCTGAGCCTGGTGTTGAGGGTTCTGCGGGCTCTGAGGATTCTCTATGTGATGCGGCTGGCTCGCCACTCGCTTGGCCTGCAGACGCTGGGGCTGACGGTCAGGCGCAGCACCCGGGAGTTTGGCCTCCTCTTGCTTTTTCTCTGCGTGGCCGTCACCCTCTTCTCCCCGCTGGTCCACTTGGCTGAGAGCGAGCTCACGGGCACCCATGACTTCAGCAGCATCCCGGCCTCCTACTGGTGGGCCATTATCTCCATGACGACCGTGGGCTACGGCGACATGGTGCCCAGGTCCATCCCGGGACAGGTTGTAGCGCTGAGCAGCATCCTCAGCGGGATCCTCATCATGGCCTTCCCTGCTACCTCCATCTTCCACATGTTCTCCCGCTCCTACCAAGAGCTCAAGATGGAGCATGACCGCTTGTTCAAAGAGGAGTGCGCGGCGGCGGCTGCGGCTGCTGCTGCTGCCTCTGAGGAGCTGCAGGAGGCGGGAGGTGTAGGAGGGGAGGCGAACTCAGGTGGGCCGGGATTACGTCTAGACAAGGATAGTGTGCACTCACTGGAGTCTCTTGCTCTGTTAGGGAAAGCTGGCGAAGCTGCAGGGAATAACCACAGCTTGCCACCGGCAGCTTTCTGAACAGTACTGATTGACCCAATCCGAATCTAGCAAGAAGATATGAGTCCATTCTGTGTTGCATACAATACGTACTGCAAATGACTATTGCTCCAAAGGCCTCACCTCCCAGGAGGTTGTGAAGGTATCTGTGTTGCACTGGATTTAAAGGAGATTGAACAGACGGCATTTATTTTGCTCTGCTGAGAATGAGTGTGCACGCTGTCACAGACTGCACAGAAACGGAAAGACTTTAAACCCTTTAAATTGGACGGTCCAGTTTGTCTGACCAGAAAGCCTCCGCAGCAATATTAGTAACCAGCTGCTTCCATAAACATGCAATATTCAATCCAAAGTTGCTTTTCCTTCCACTGTGAAAATACTTATAAGCCCAACTGCAACTTTTAGTTTTTATTCTACTTTTCAATATATTGCCTACAGTATGACCTGAAAATGTGTCCCATACTGTCGTAAATTCAAAGAAGTGCTCCATTTTAGTTTATTTTTGAGAAGCTTGAAGCCATGTTCAGATAAGACATATACACAAACTGATGGCCCATATATGAACCATCTCTATCTCTCTCATATATGTTTGAATGCTTGGACTCAAAGACTCTCTGCCGTGAACTCAAGGTAAACTGTGTGCAGATACTTGCAGAGGTTATGATCCAGATTGTTTTTTGTTTGTTTTTAATCAGACGAGGATGACGTGAGAGGATGGAGAGAGAGAGAGAGAGAGAGAGAGAGAGAAGGATGTTTGCATTGGAGAGAGAGGCTGTGCGAGTGAGAGGATGAGCACTAACAATCATGACGTGTACTTTGCAACGCTCCAAATAAAAGCTCTCCTGGTAATCTGAGAGAATTCCATTTTCTGGGCTACAGTTTTCTGGTATGTTCTGGGTATGACAGTCTAATTCCTTGGCGAGCCAGGACGCTCAATCAGAGTCCTGCCGCTGAATATTTCTGAGAGAAGAAGAAACAGAAGCAGCTGTCCGAGCCAAACCCACAGACAACAGATGACAATCCCCTCTTACATCACTTCCTTGTTTTCTTGTGCACAGTTACACCACTCTGGCAGAGCGCCTGTCTCTCGACAAATCTGTGTAATGAAAGCTTTACATACCGTTACATCTTCAGGTCTGGGATGAAAACAATCCTCTCAATCCTGCGGTGGACCCCAAAGCATGTTCCTTTTTCTGAGAAGAGTGGCCAGCCGCTTGGGGTCCAAGAAGGATGTGGAGGCACGCAAAATACATGGCAGATGTGGATTTAATCTGGATTAAAATTGGGATTAAAAGGGTTGCCGCTTGAAATTTAACTTTATCCAGTTGTTTTGAATTAGATTTTTTTCTTCTTCTTCTTCTTCCCAGAATCCCAGGGATTCCAGTGCAATCAGGTTCGGCATCTCTCTCCCATATGGCATCTCATTGCATAGCTTGAGTGAGATGTATAGTACAGTGGAATTTGTAATTGGAGTTGCCGCAGTAACATATGGCCCACAGTATATCTGTCTGAACGAGGTAATCTAACTTTGCATGATGAGATATGATGGATTAGAGAGACCAAGGCTATAATCCATCTGTACGCTCCATGGTTTAAGAGACATCAATATCATAAGTAACAGTATATGCCTAATATTTCACAGGACTGATTATAACTCACATGGATCACAACTCTAAAAACAGTTATGGGGTTAATGCGTCCTCATGAGAGCAATAAAGATGCACATCAGGTAATAAATGTGTTTTGAGCTGTTTGCATGGTTGAATGGGATTTATTGATGAAACTCCACACGGGCAAAGGGCCAGTCACACTATCACTCATGCTGATGTAAAAGCAAGTGACCGCCACTCCAAAAGACAATGTTCTTGTCATTCACTGATGTGGTAAAAATAATTTCATATTATATGAGAAATAAACTCCCTCAAAGACATTTTGCTTTTTAAAGTAAAAACGTAGGAGGGACAGCAGGGGGAAGCAGCTTGCCTGTGTGTCAAAAAGAAGAGTATATTTTAGTTTAGATATTTCAATGGACCATCATTATAGACAAAGCAACCCTTTCTCTAGATACAGAATGACTCAATACACACATTTTCCGTAATGGAGGCAAACAAAAAAATATAGCTTTAACCTTCTGAAATGTTTTCAAAAGTGTAATAATCAAATTCACCAAATTCAAACTCAAAATTCTGGTGCATATGTGACATTTGATCTGATATTTATGTCACCTCAGTTAGATTGAACAAAAACCTCATCTGCACAAAAAATTGTAATTCATTTCCGTGTTTTTACCAGACATAATACCCGGTTCAAAAGGTGTACTCATTTCAGTCACAAACCTCTTTTCAGAATCAGAATCATCAATTACATACAATGAATTTGACTCGATGAAAGGTGCATTACAATAAACATAGACATAGAATAAAACAAAAAAAAGAAAAGAAAAGATGTGCAAAGGTGTTGAAGGAAGTTGTCCTGGGGATGTAAGAAGCAGAGTCAGTGGGGGACCCGGGCTCTGTTGATGTCTTGGTCCTGATGAACCACAGCCTCCTGCCAGAGGGAAGGTACCCAAACAGTTTGTGTCCAGGGAGAGAGCGGTCGGCGGCAATCTTTCCTGCCCGCTTCAGGGTCCTGGAGGCAAACAAGTCATGGAGGGACGGCAGATTGCAGCCAATCACCGTCCCAGCAGAGCGAATGATTCAATGATGGAGGAGCAGAGGATGGACTCAATGATGGAGGTGTAGAAATGCACCATCATGGTCTTTGGCAGGTTGAACTTCTTCAGCTGCCTCAGGAAGAACATCCTCTCTGAGCCTTCTTGGTGATGGAGCTGATGTTCGGAAGGACTCCACAGCGTTTGGGGCTGCGTTCTTCCTAAAATCAAGACCATCTCCACTTTCATTAGAGCGTTGGTGTACAGGGAGAAGAGCCCAGGGGAGAGAACACAGTAACACTTGGAAAAATACAATTTAATCATTACAATGTAAGTCAAAGGGTGGATGACAACTTATACGATTTAATGGTTTTCCACACAAACCTCTCATTATAGTAAGGCTTGCTAAACGACTCACATTACTCTGTTAATTGACTGTCCTCAAACTGCAGCCACTGGAATTAAATTGAGTGTTTTTAAGGCACTTCCGTTCAGTTCAGCCTCTTGTTGCTGTGTCAATACACATGGGGGTGATGTCAGTGATGAGGCTACTTAGCCACATCACTGGATGTAATTGGTAAAAATTATGTAACTGTCTCCCAGATTACAAAAACACTCAAAGACCACCAACAGCTGGTAAATGTGTGCACATTTAAATGAAACAATTTAATGGAATATTCATTATCACATACAGTATATGATAGATTAGGCAAGTATGAAAGTATTTTCCTCTGGTACTTTTGAGTCACACAGTTTGACCAAACAATTATTCATAAAGTCAATAAACCATCCATCCATCCATCCATTATCAGCCGCTTATCCGGGGTCGGGTCGCGGTGGCAGCAGGTTCAGCAGGCCGACCCAGGCTTCCCTCTCACCCGCAACACTTTCCAGCTCATTCTGGGGGACCCCGAGGCGTTCCAAGGCCAGCCGGGAGATATAATCCCTCCAGCGTGTCCTCGGTCTTCCCCGGGGTCTCCTACCAGTTGGACGTGCCTGGAAAACCTCTAATTGGAGGCGTCCAGGAGGCATCCTGACTAGATGCCCGAACCACCTCAGCTGACTCCTTTCGACACGAAGGAGCAGCGACTCGACTCCAAGCTCCCTCCTGATGTCCGAGCTCCTTACCCTATCGCTAAGGGTGAGCCCGGCCACCCTGCGGAGGAAGCTCATTTCGGCCGCTTGTATTCGAGATCTCGTTCTTTCGGTCACGACCCAGAGTTCGTGACCATAGGTGAGGGTTGGAACATAGACCGACCAGTAAATGGAGAGCTTCGCCTTCCGGCTCAGCCCCCTCTTCACCAGGACGGACCGGTACAGCGCCTGTTTTACTGCTGCAGCTGCACCGATCCGTCTGTCGATCTCCCGCTCCACCTTACCCTCACTCGTGAACAAGACCCCGCGATACTTGAACTCCTTCGCTTGGGGTAGGCAGTTTGTTCCCACCTGGAGGGAGCAATCCACCGTCCACAGTCAATAAACCGATATCTAATATATTAGAAGAGTTCAAACATGTACTGTAAATTAACCATCACAAGTTTGTAATGATATGTCTGGTATCTCTCTCTCTCTCTCTCTCGCTCTCTCTCTCTCTCTCTCTCTCTCTCTCTCTCTCTCACTCTCACACACACACACACACACACACACACTCTCTCACACACACACACACAACTACTCACACTAGAGATGACGTTTAAGTGGGAGTTCTTCTTGCTCATTGAGAGTCTGAAGGTTGAATCTTACAATGTGGGCGTTGGGAAGCCCTTTGAGACTGTAACTAGGATTAAGAAGCTGTGCAAATAAACAAAACTTGCAAATAAGTGTCCTTTGCTGCTGGTAAGTAAGGAAGGAGATGCCGAGGGTTGGCATGGAAGAGTGCAAAGTGTTTTGATGGAGTAAGGTGATGATGGAGATTCAGCAGACGCGCCAGATGGATCGACTGTCATGTGTGTTATGTGCCTCCCTCTTAACACTGTGACGTTACAAAAGTCCTGGCAAGCACATATTCCACTTGCATTTAAAAAAGGGAAAGACAGCTTGATGGTATTCTTAAGTTATTATTCTCTCTCACACTCAATGTCACTGATTCCACAGTAAACGATCCAGCTCGGGGGGGAAATTTTAGGAGTGAATCAATTCTGTGGTCTCACTTTCTTTTAAATGACTTGGATATTAATGACATTTCCATCTTTGAGGGTTCCTGGGGCTACTGAAAGACTGAGTATGAGTCAGAGACTGCAATACATGCATTAATTAGAATCGTCAGCAATATTAAACACAGGATATTTGAGAAAAAGATTCTAAATGTTTGGTGAAATTTTGACTTTTACTCTCTGGTGAACCATGTTGGTGTTTTGTAGTTATTCAGTGATCCAACACAAAAATACGAAAAAGTGTTTGAAGTTTTGGGAAATGTCAAACTGTATGCCTTCTTCCAAAGAAGATAATAACTCGCTCATATCTGTATATGGTAATATGTAGCTAGCCATCGGATGTTTAGCCTAGATTAGCATACAAACTGGAAACAGCTAGCCAGGCTCTATGCAAAGGCTAAAAAGAATAAATAAAACATGTTTGTCACCTTTGGACAGGGCCAGGCTCGGCTTTTACCCAACTCCACTCCGTATGCTTAGTTAAGCTAACCCTCTGTTAGCTCCAGCTTCATATATGCTTTACAGATGATTGTGGTATCAATCTTCGCAAATAAGCATAATTCAAATGTCAAACTATTCCCTTGACATTTGATTTGTGTGCTGCTGCATAGTAGCTCATATTTGCATCCATAGAGAATTCAGTTAGTGAACTGATGTTGTAGAGCCAGGTCTGATTTTTCTCTGCATAGTTTTAAACAGTGGACACCAACAGTCTCCGGCAATCCAAGCCCCGGAAAAGGCACGAAAAGCAGCTGGAAGGAAGGAATGGAGGGAAGCTATTTAAAATTCATAGCCAGCTTTACTTCCATCCTATATTTATATACTGACGACGACGCTGCAGCTACGTTTAAGTGCTTTGGGGTTGTCTCAGCTGAGGGGTGCTGCAAGAAGTGCTGTAATTTTCATATGCCACCTCTTGACTTTAAATGTTTGCCAACCCTTAATTGACCAAGGTTTTAATGAAGTAGAGAGAGAAAGGGAGTGAGAGAGAGTGTGTTTGTGAATGCCCCCCTTCCAAAGGTAAAAACATATATTTTTTCAGATCAGTGTGGTTTTTGTTTTTTGTTTTTTTGCATTTGTAAATGCAACATACTGTCTGGGGAATGCTTTATATACTTATTTATATATTTTATTAAATCTGTGGCAGTTTGTTTTCTCTCAATATGGTGAAATGCTTATTATAAAGTGATCGTTATTGTGCTGAGGAATCAATTGGTCCTCATGTGCATGAAGCGAATAAATCAAGTTTGTTATCACGTTAGCTTGCAAAACACATGCTAGTACAGACACATATGTCGGCCTATACAGTAGGTTGACATAAGCAACCCCACAACATCAACATTAAAGTGATTCTAGTTTAAGAGATTATTGGGTAACATTGAGATGTTTTTATACATACAATTATCTGACTTTTAAGGTAGAAACACATTCAACTGAATGTTGCTTCCGTCTGATATCAAACTACATGTCAAATATTGTTTGCTAAGTGATTCTCTTCTTGTTATCAAAGACAAATGGATCCCAAGTTAATTTCATTCATTTGTCTCCATTTAAAATCCATTACAATGGAGATAGAAGATGAACATGGGAAAAAAACAAGTATTCTTTTCCCATTTTGTTATAACAAATGCCTGTCTTGAATTCCTTCTTTGTCATCAGATTTGAACGGTTTGTGTTTCTGCTTGCGTCAAGGTGGATGCACAACCCCAAGATTTCCGATAAGACTTGGATCCAATTAAACCACACAGACACAGAATATCAGAATAGAAGCCCCTATAGAGGCTGTATCCCACCATCTCGATCGAGAAACCATGGCTCAGACTGCAAATGTAGAATTTAATCAGCTGAACGAGTCGTCAAGGAGTCCCGGAGTGTCTTCTCCCCCTGATTTATTGGAATGAAATGGAAAAGTGAAGAAAATCTGTGCTACCAACACTCCCTTACCGTAGGGACACAAGAACCAATTTATTGAATAACATAAAACGTATATGTCAATGAAAAGGGAGAGAAAAGTTGTTTTCCTGAATTGCTTTCTGATATGAAATGAAATGAAACCAATGAAAAGTTGGTTTAGCGGAACGCAGGGGAGAAATGAAGAGAATGTGGAGGTTTAATATGAATGTAAAACCACTGGAAAACAGAACGCCTTTTTGGGTGACAGAAATTAGGAGAGACAGAAAGAGAGCAAGTGGTAAAATATCAAAGAGAGAAAGGGGGCTGATGGAGAGAAAGAGAGCCTCTTTATCTGCCTTCTTAATCCCAGCACATTTTTCAGCATTCATTATGAGCTGGACTATGTGCTCGGACTTGGAATTAGTCCTTTATTTGGCGTCATCTTCACTGCGATGATCCACTCCTCCTTAAAAAAAACAATTTATGTTAGCACATACTTGCACAAAGATAGTGAAAAAACCCTAAGAGACACACACACACACAGAAACTACCTCAGGCTCAGCAGGAGGACAGCTCAAGCAACACCTATGCAGCCTGTAATGCCCTCCCCAGGAGGCTCTTCAAACTAAATCACTATTCCAGAGCTTAATGCCTGATTTGTACTCCTGCGGCTGTGCGCTCATGCGTTCTGTGCGGCCCGATGCAGGTGCCTCTCATGCACACCAAACATACACAGTACTGTGGTGGATTGTGCGTAGTATGTCATTTGTTTTTTGATTGGGTTTATAAAACCTTTGTCAGGTGGTCTTTGATTTATTTTAGAGGCGTGATTCAATAGTTCCATATATCGTGTGAACAAAACTCCATGGGTGAAAAGTTGGATGATGAGGAGACGTTCCTGTGCCTAGAATAAATGAAGTGGTTGATGTTGTCACAGGATATGAGGTTGTCCGGATAACCCATCTCCAAACTTTTTGCAGCGTCTGCAGGGCCTGGTGCGTATAGACACATTTTTTCGGAAGTGCGCAGCATGTCTCTGCAGCTCTCTTCAAGCTTCACAAACCATCTCCGTGGCTCTGCGGAAGCTTTTCCACAAAAGATGACTTTAACCGTACTGATTAAAGTTTTATTTTTTATCCGGTGTTAGAAAAGGTTTCACATGGCCGGTGGATGACCTGCATGCAATCCGCTAGTTGGCTGACTTGCTCTGCATCAGCAACGCCGCCATCTGGGTAAAGCCCACACGCACCTGTGCTTTCTGGGAGTGTGCCACAGGGAGGCACTGAAGCAGAGGTGGAGGGCGAAATGCAGGCCTGCAAAAGACAGCTTGTGCAAAAAGAGACATCAGAGACAAGTTTTGCATCAATTTATCCTCAGTTTAGAACTGAAGAAGGAGAAGTCACTGTAAATGATAAAAGCAGAATTAAGAGCAGAGTTAACTAGGTACTCAGAAGGTGACATTGATGTTAGAAGGTATAGGACAAATATTGTTTCCGTTCTTCAGATTCCTCCTCACTCCAACAGTACATTTATTTCCCTTGGATCATCAGGTTAATAAGGAGGAAAAACATGCTCATCATAGGGGAAACTGGTGTCACGCATTCAGCCTCATTCTTACAAATGTAGCTTGGGGAAAGAGGAGAGTGGTTGGCGATGCACCTGTTCCTCTGATCTGATCCATGGATTAATGGTTATCAATGTCAAAAAGGTCAAATCTATTTCCCTTTGGGCTTGCAGTAAGTATTGGCTGAGTTTGCGTGTGTCTGCAGAATTTCTGACAAGGCTGTCAGTCGCCCTCCAGAGGAAGTCCACTCCACACGCCTCTGCTCCGCTCTCCTATTCATTCGCCAGAATAATTCACACTCAGCTAAAAACAAAGGCGACCGACAAACATTCTTTGGGGCTGAGGAAAGCGTGGAGATAGATGAAAGGATATCTGCAAGCTACTGGAGTGTTGCAGATGAGGCGTGTGTGCTGCAGCAGTGTGTGTGTGTGTGTGTGTGTGTGTGTGTGTGTGTGTGTGTGTGTGTGTGTGTGTGTGTGTGTGTGTTGAGGTGAGGGTGTGGGGGGGGGGGGGGGGGGGCATGCTTTGGTTTTCAAGCAGGATTGAATCTTAAATGATTATTGACTAAGCCGTTTTTTGGAGGAGACAGAGTAGGGAAGGTGCCAGAGGCCAGTTTTACAGAACCTGACTAGCCTAAAAATGTGCTCACAAAGACATCTGTATACTTTCCTCAGCCCAGGAACCAGCTGTGGAGAGTTTACAACTTCACAGTTCTTCTAATTAAATCATCAAAGGCCAATCAATCTGTCATCTTATATGAATATGTATTAGATAGATAGATAGATATGTATACTTTATTCATCCCCAAGGGGACATTCTTTTGTCACTGTAGCAAGCAAGGTTACATAGAACAAATATCGGAATGAAAATACTCAATATATACAACAAAACTCAATAGTTACAACAAATTAGCAGAGCGTATTAATTTAGGAAATTAAACAATAAAGAAAGAGAAAAAAATACAAAGTATATGCATGTGTATATGAAGTGTATATAAGTATGTGCAGTGACTAACAAACAACAAAAGCGGTGCAAGGGCTATTGATGTTGATGATGAATCAATTGACGGAGGATCTGGCCAGAGGTGATTTACTTTATTGGCTTAGGAAACACATTTAGCATAATTTCTGGATACAGTAGCTATAAGGACAGAATCATTGTATATCCATTTGCAAGTTGATGAAAAAAGCAAAAAACGCCAAATTGACAGTAAAATGTTTGATCAGGTGTGTGTGTGTGTGTGTGTGTGTGTGTGTGTGTGTGTGTGTGTGTGTGTGTGTGTGTGTGTGTGGCATGACTCCTGCAGGATTAGAGATAACACTTTTATTGCAGACAAATACACAGAGATGAGTAGTAATAAACATTGATTTGCCAGACTCTTGGCTCCACTACTAATCAGAGAGACTAATGCGGACCCTCTCCTTGTATGACTACTGCATTGTCTTTTACAATGACCTTGGCTCATCACACAATCACATGTCTGATTGCATTACACCTACACACTCACACATTGAGTGGCTTGTTAGCTTTTACAGCAATTACTGGGGTGTGTGTATCAGTGGCTGTTGCACACATTAATGTTGCATCAGTAATGAGAAGTTCTGTCTTGTGGAACGCTGCTGTTGCTTTGTGCTAGTTATAATCTGTCTTGTTGTAAACAAAAATATGACGCCCCATTGCCTGATGTTCCAACAGCCAGAGGCCAGGGTTTCTTCAAATGGGTCGTTGTTTGTTGTGGATGAAGGACAATCACTTTCATTTTCTTTAACTATAACTAAGAATACACAGTCAATACTGTGACGGTGTACTGGGCACAGTGTCGTTTTGGACGTAATGCTAAAGTCAGTATGGTACTACATTAATATGCTCACAATGGCAATGCTAAAATGCTAATCTTCATTGCATATATATTGTTTACCGTGTTGGCATGCTAACGCTGGTTACTTAGCATTAAGAAAAATTGCAGCTAAGGCAGATGTCATGAACGACATTCACATTCAACTTTTGATCCGACAATTGCCCATATCAAATGTCATGACAATCCATCCAATAATTATTGAGACTTGGTGGTGCTATCGTGTCAGATGATCACCAAAGGATTCATCTTCTGAAGGCCATAAATGCCATTGGATGAGTGGAAATGTACCCAATGGCGCTAGATAAAAAGACAGAGGATCACCCAAATCCTCTCATGTCGGTCCCGAATTGTATGGCTATCCATCCAATAGTTGAGATCTTTCAGTGTTGGGCAAAACAACTGACATTGCCATCCCTACAGACCTACACCAGTGCTGCTACTGAGGTCGGAAAAGAAGCAGTTTACTCAGACAAAGCGTGCAACTAAAAGACCTGTTCCTAAGTAGAGGGAGGAAGCTTGCAAATAGTTTTACTTCAAAGACGTGCAGTAAAGCGTATTTCTGCATTATTGCATCACAAACTTGCAGAAAAAGTTTTTAAAATGTCAAAAACAACAGAAATGGTTAGGTCAGCAATGTTTCCTCAGAAATCGGTATGCTGAAATTTTCAGCAATAGCTGTTTTTTTGTCTTTTTTTTCCAAATCATTGAAAAACACAAAATAAATGAAAGCAATACTGCCCATGTGGTTGCACAACATGATCCCAGATAAATAATGAATGAGCTCGTACGACTAGCGCCATGTGGTCTTTTCTTCACATGCTGCAGGGTTACCATGGACAGCACCTGCATTGATAAAGAGCTGAGACTCTGTATGAAAGACAGACAGTGAGATGATATTTCTTCAGGACTTATTTGCTGACATTTAGGGGGAGCCTGCACAGACAAACAAGTCCTTCCTGCAGATGCAGTGAAACAAGTGAAGAAAACAAAAAGACATCAGAGGAGTCCGTCCCACTGCGTCGAGTATGTCAGGCCTCTCCAGCAGATATTCATTATTCAGAGGGTGTTCCTCTCCATCTATACCACTGCTCTCCCCTTCTCAGTCATCCCCACCATAGATTTATAATTTATCACCCATGCCTATAAATCTTTAATTGTTTGTAGAACACCCGTTGAGGATATATAATTCAATGATCACTGCACCAAACGCAAGCTAGTTCCATTCAAAGTAAAACTACAGAATATCCTGTGAAAAAGTCAGGGACAATGGATGATATTATGGAACAGATCTAACCAATTCTACATTTTTTTGTCTGTCTATGCTCTAATACCCAACCAGAGCTGCTACACAGTGACCTTCAGCAGACTACAGCCAAACTAAGTGATCCAAGAAGAGTGGTTAGAAGACTGTATTCTAGAAATACACCAAAAGAGTGGAACACTTACATGAACATTAAATATGCAAAGCCGGCCAATTAGGAAACATAACTCCATGTTGTAAGTTAAGTGGTTTAGGTTTTGTGCCAGCAGAACCTAAAGATCTAATGTGATCAATAGGCCATGAACAGTCATAATGTGTTGCACTAATAAAGCAAGACAACAAAAAAAACTTTGCCTTTGTCTTTTGACTCAGGAGAAGAAACTTGGCCTGAACAACTGTCCGCTTTAAAGATGCTTATCCCCAGTAACGATCTGACACACCAAAAGCCTTGGTACTATTGGTATTTAAGGAACTGTAAAGCCCATAAAAGAGGCAGTTCATAGGCTGAATTAATAGTTTGCAAAGGTTTATTGACAGGCTGGACCACTGAGAGGCAGTTAAAGGTAATTTATGAAGCATTTGTCTGAGCTGTTTGTGGGATAATGAAGCCATCTCAAA
Source organism: Taurulus bubalis (assembly GCF_910589615.1). Classification (NCBI taxonomy): domain Eukaryota; kingdom Metazoa; phylum Chordata; class Actinopteri; order Perciformes; family Cottidae; genus Taurulus; species Taurulus bubalis. Next base: position 7,980,501 of record NC_136597.1, read on the forward strand.
TCCAAGCATGCCTTCTCACATCCATTTGAAAACTGGTGAACAACACTTCCTTCCTAAATTACTATTTTGTGATATATATATATATATATATATATATATATATATATATATATATATATATATATATATATATATATATATATATATATATACAGTATATACATTATGTATATATTTTGCTCTTAGGACTCTGAAAAATAGTTTTGCTCTTAGGACTCTGAGGACCGTGTTGGTTTAGTTTTGGTTTGTGACACATTCTGATCTTCAGAAGATTCATGTAAACTGTCTGTGAGACGGCAGGAGGGATGTGAACATGAGGAAGCTGATCACATATGCTGGGCGCCCCACTGTGTTGACTTGCCCCATGCAGAATATTAACTTGGTTGCCTGGTGCTTGTAGATTGATCTCCGCATTACAATGTTTAACATGTACCAATTAATATTGTCTGACTTTATTCTTCCAAAAAAGTGGTACTTCGTGGTGAGACAATATAGGTGTAACGAGTGCAATGGTTCCCAATTTTAAATCCACATAACCCGCATGTTGCACTGCTGCACAATGATATGAATTATTTGGAAAATACTGCATTCCCGAACATAATCTTTGATTGTTTCTTAGTCAGTCATAAATATTGAATGTGATAGAGAATACAATACAATGTAGTATTCTCTATCACGAAACAATACAACATATTTTTTCTCTCTTGCTCTTGACTATGACTCACATGTTGGTGGACTTTGCCCTGCACGTGTTGTTTTTTTCAGCGTATCAACACACTGAAGAATGAAGAAAATGGGATACAAACGTATTTCCAGGTTAGCTGCTCAAGTGCATATGTGTATCTTCAGCCTTGGATATTACATAGCAAGGAAGGCACCATCAATCTTTTACTAAACTTGCCTTGGTTGAACTCACAGACGTAATGTCCATTTTGATCCTTGCACTTGGTTATTCAACAGCACTAAGCCTGGAGAGTTGCCCTGCAGCATGGTGGCTTGACTTTGACCAAAACAGGTATGGTAGAAATGAAATTTGACATATATTAATGTGAAAAGTGTGAATGTATTGTGGCTTTTGTCTTGATTCACCTTGGCTTGTATTGTGAGCTTTTAGGGTCATATTCCAGATTTGGGTCCAGACCTTTCTGTCCAATCACTTATGAGGCTGGTAATCTCTATAATTAAAATGCTTGAAAATCCTCTCCGAACTGGTTCTTATGCAGTCTGCGAGGCTCCATTATTGTTATTATGATGTGCGTTATGTATTTTTCATCAACGTGAAAAAGAATTGAGCTAAATCCTATCATGCATGGTACGTCTAATCTGCTAGCACTGACTGCGGTCCTTAGAAATGGCAAACAGTTTACAATGGCACATTTGTATTTCCTTCTCTTGATAGAACACTATCGTGTAAATGTATGACAGGCGGTTCAATGATCTATCCTGCAGAAATAAAGACAATCTTACCAGTAAAACGTTATATCCAATTTCTATAAATGTTGTATAAATAACCCATAAATACCCTGGAAATTATGATATCTGAATAAGTTTACAGTCCAGATGATCATACATGGTGTGCAGAAAAAAAGACACAGGAGCAGAAAAAAGATAAATCCGTTCCTCTGTGTTTTGACTGTGCAGTCTGCTTGAGGGAGAGCTGATTATAATATGCCTAATGCGAAATGTATTGTTTCTTATGAATGAAGTGACATCACAGCATCATAAAACAGGAACAAGCAGCAGCTCTATGTTGTGTAATGTGTGACTGAACTGTGAACCTGGAAATCCATGTGACTGTAGACTGAGATGAGTTTTTGTCACATGGGAAAAAAATTAATGTTATAGAAAACCGGAGTACAAATAATAAATGGACTGATTATTGTTGTATTGTTTCCATATAGGCTGCTGTATATTCAGTGAGTTGAGATGCTTTTTCCACTTTAAAATGATACAAATGTTTCTCATTGAAACCCACTACAACCACGATTTGCACATGCCAGACGCCCTCAGAGCAGAGGGTATCTGAAATCATTACAAATGTATTTGTTTGTTTGCAAAATGTGGTGATTGCTGTACAAACACGGATTAAATTGTATTTACCCAAGTAAAAGTAATATTAAGTCCGTACAAGAATCAACCGGAATAGAGACCAATTCAGAGATTAAAGACAATCTCTGCAACAGGCCACAAACACAAACGAGGGAACCTACAGTTTTTGCAAACAATGTAGCACACACACACACACACACACACAAACATGGCTGTGCATTGTATATTGTTGTGCTGCCTAATTGGCGTTCTGCAAGTCTAGAGCAGTGCAGTGTCCTCCACAATCTGCTCGAGGTTCAATTTCTCTGCTTGTTCACGCTGGAAGCCAAACATAACCACATTCACTCAACCTCTCTGGTCCCACTCTGCTACTCATTTGAAGAAGAAAAGAAAAAACGGAGCAGAAAGCTCGTCTGTCACAGTTGTCCAAAACAGCATAGAAATGTCACACACCTCCCTGATGATGAAGAAGTTGCTGCTGAAGGATCCACAGTGAGCATTTGCATGTAGCATCTCATCAGACCCTCACATGGAGCTCTGTGGAGCTCATGCCCTCCTTCTTCTCTGCTGCAGCTGCTGGTGCATCTGTGGCTTTGGCTTCATTCTTTTATTCATTTGTTGTTCAGCAGCACTTTCTTTTCTTCTTTTGTTTCACTCTGTAACCGATGCAACTTGAACAACATAAAATACTTAATACTTGTAATTTTTTTTTTACGAATACTCAAAAGTACGCAAACAACTACTCTGTGATAGTAATGTGCTTTGTTACTTCCACCCCTGGTTACAAAATATGAACAATTACTCCAATGTATTGTTCCCTAGACATAAACCAGCACGGATCAACATGCACTCCCCAGAAAAGGGGAGGGTAGCTGTGGCACCAGCAGCAGCCCTTGATGGCGGCTACGCCTGGTTCAATCTGCTCTCCTGCTTCCTGGTATTTGGCCTGAACTTCGGAGTCATAAAGGCCTTTGGTGTATTCTTCGTTGAGATACACCAATACTTTGAAACCACAGCAACAGGAACATCTTGGATCAGAATCAGAATCAGAAACCGTTTATTGCCAGGAATGTTTGCACAAACGAGGCATTTTTTATGGATTACCTCCATTGCGGTGGCTACCATTCATTCATTTTGTGGGTAATTATCTGAATATAAGTGCAAATGTTAATATTTAAAACATCGGTGGTTATGCTTTACACTGTAGGGCATCAGTACATGTTTTATACCCCTCAATTTCAAGAATATTGTCAACGCTTCATGTTCAGATCTTTAAAAAAATCCCTCCACTCTTTTTGACCTTGATGTCAAATCTTTTAGATGACTGAACAAACACAGACTTGAGTGTTTGGGTAAATTAAATCATCATCCGCTGCAACTGTATAGGCTTACCAGCAGCAAGAGACAATGGGGTTAATATAGAAACTCAAAGTCTATTTACGCTGAGAATATTAATCAAACAGATTTATAAAAGACAAGAAAACATCTTCTTTTATGCAACTCAAAATAAATTGGACCTCTTACCTGCCGTGAAGTACATGAAGTATACTGCAACTGTGTTGCCCCAAATACAACCACTGTAAAAACCCTTAATATTATTATATATAAATGTCCTGTGTGTCCCTTTGCAGCTCCTGTAGCCTCGCTACAGCCATCGCTCTGTCGTGATTATGGGAGGACTGCTATGCAGCGTAGGAGTCTTGGTTGGGGCTTTTGCTCGTAACCTGATTGAACTCTACCTAACAGTACTGTTCCTAAATGGTGTGTGGTTTGAAGCAAACACACATGTATAACACAACCTCATACACACAACACATGATGTTCACTGGTATCCTTTGCTGCAGGTGTTGGCTATGCAATGACATGGACCCCCACGGTGACCATGCTGGGTTTGTACTTTGAGAAGAGGCATCCGATGGCAAACGCCATAGTCAGCGCTGGGGACTCCATCCTTACCTTTGTACTCGCACCCCTATTCCAGCTGTTGATTGACAGCTACTCCTGGAGGGGTGCTTTGCTAATCCTGGGACTTGGGAGGTCAAAGCAGAGGAGGAAGACTTGTCCCTGGAATTGCTACCAAAAGACAAGTCAGAGCTAAGCAAATCAAGTTACCTCGAATTGGAGCTGAGCGTATCCGAGGGGTCTGATCAGGGTCTTGATGACCCTGAAGAGATACCTAATTCAACCAAGAAAGTCTCAGACAATAGGACCAAGAAGGCTGAACTAAGGACCAAAATCCTTCGTTACGTACATTATACCCTCATCACCAATGCTCGATTCATGGTCTACTCAATGTTTGGGGTTTTTGCTGCATTGGGTTTCTTTGCCCCAGCTCTGTTCCTGGTTCCATATGCTCGAAGTAAGGGAATTGAAGAGTACCAGGCGGCTGCACTCATGTCCATCTACGTATGCAGTGTTGGACTTGTTTGGGAGGTTGTTTTTTGGCTGGGTGGCAAACCTTAGACTGGTGGAGATGGTACGTTTAGTTTAGTCGATAACCAGAGCGACAAATTTCTAAAAATCATATATCTGAAAAGATACTACGACTGACTAGACTGTCCTGTCTGAACAGTGAATATGAAGCTAGCCTCTTGCCAATTAGCTTAGCTTAGCATAAAGACTGGAAGCAGGATGAAACAGCTAGCCTGGCTCTTAACAAATGTAAAATAGATGAAAATCCACCCTCCAGCTTATTTATTAACATGCTATGATGTTTGTTTAATCTATGCAAAAGTGTAATAATGACAATTTAACTTTCAGCAACTTCCTAAAGACTTGTTGTCTTGCAACCGCACGATGATGGAAAACCGTCAAGAAATATTCCAGCACATATGCAGGGGCAGATTTGTATACCTTTGGATTGAGCCAGGCTAGCTTTTCCCCCTGCCTCAAATCCTTATGCCAAGCTAAGCTAACCAGTTGCAAGTAGTAGAATCATGTTTAGCATAACGCCGTGAGAGTCTTATCACTCTTATCATCAAAACTCTCGCCAGTGTACAAGCACATTTCCAAAAATGTTGATCTATTCCTGTAAATAAGCAATGGTCTGCCGACATGAAATGTGCATATGGATGTGGAGGCCACTGGATGTGCAACAGCTGATGCACAAGTCTGTCTCCTGTGTCTCTACCAGGTGCAGCAGCTAACAGCTACAGTGATTCTGCTGGGAACTGTATTACTCCTATGCCCGCTGGCCTCCTCATTCTCAGAGCTAGCTGTTTTCAGCGCAGCTTATGCCCTGGCGTTTGGTACCACGGTCGCCAACCACATCACCGTGCTGGCTGAGGTTGTGGGCGTCAACAGGCTCGGAAGTGTGCTGTGTTTCTTCGTGCTCATACGTGGTAGCGGAGGCCTGCTTGGACCGCCCATTGCTGGTGAGTGAGAAGGATGCTTTGATAGTTAATTGCAAAAACATAGTACCTACTGTGCATATCAAAGAACTGGTGTTCAGCTTTGGGCTGCTGCTGTAGAATTCCCTGTGATCTGTTCTATCAGGCTAACTGGCTTTCAGCTAGAAATAAACAAGAAGCTGCACACGGTAGAATAGAAAATAATTGTACTGACTGTATGTTAACATTTCTGTTAGCTCAAATCACTAATACAAGGTCATTTTTACAAATCACTTTGCTGAGCCTATTCTTCCAACACATTAAATCTCACACAATGGATGTCCTTATACACCGTTCTGCATTGTAACCACAGCCCAGTGAGTCTATTCAACCAAAATGAGATTATTATACCTTCATGGAATGCAGCTGCACCCTTCAATTAATCAGGAATTTTGTCGTCTGCACCATCCCACAGGACGAGGCTTTATTCACAGAGCAACTGTGCAAAAATTATAATATCATGATACTCTATGGTCGTGTTAATTTCATGGCTGAATGCTTCTCAAAGATTCATTTTTCTCCTTTTAATGGAATTTCTTCCCTGATGACTTTCCATTTTGTTGCTTGTGACATGTGTCCAGATTTAGACAGTCTCCTACAGAACACGACAACAACTGTAAAAGAGCGTTGAGTGTCCGAGGAAAAATATGAAAGTAAAAAGGTCTAACTATTATAACCGTATAATCATTTTCTTTTTCTATATAACCATTGAATATATATATATATATATATATATATATATATATATATATATATATATATATATATATATATATATATATATATATATATATATATATATACTGTTTGGTTTTTATTTTCATTGTAGTTTGTGATTAGACCACACAAAATTCATAGGACGCTATAAGTTGCTATGTTATATACTCTTTTTGAATAAGATGTGTTAAATGTTCTCTCCTTTGTTAAAGAGCATGCATTGGCAGTATTACCAAATAAGGTAGTGACACCTCCTCTGTCCAACTCTGGTGACAGGAAGATTTATGTATTCTGGTGTATAAAAGAGGGGGTAGGAATGCATGTTTTTTTGGGGGGGGGGGCCTGACAATTCTGTGCAGGAGTAGAGAAGAGGTGTTTATTCACCAGCTCTAAACTTAACCCTTCCTCTTAGTTACTTAATATGCATCTTTACTAGAAAAGGAGAAAAATCAGATTGGACCTGTCCCAGCCCTTAGGGGTTGGGACAGGTCTCCAGCTTTAGAGTCTGGAGAAACTTCTGCTATCAGGAGGGGGGAGCCTGACAAATCTGTGCAGGAGTAGACAAGAGAGAAGAGGTGTTCACTCACCAGCTCTAAAAAACGTAACCCCTTCTCTTAGTTTCTTGTGACTTTTAAACTGTTTGATTGAATTTAATTTTTTGTATGTAAGATAAACTTTGAATAAAAACTCAGCCTTACCCTTTGGAAGGGACTGAAACCAAACCAAAGGTTCTGGTTCTTTAAAACAATTTAAACCCTCTTTCCCTGTCCATCCACCGTGAGATACAGAGGTGACGACTGAATCTACCAAGGAGACTTAAGGTAAGTATCTTTGGGTGAAGACTTTTGCAGTGTTTGTCATAATGATGAGATGGTGTCAAAATAGGTAGAGAGAAGGTATAGACGATATACGTACTCGCTTGATAAGGGTTGAGAGAAGTTACAGCCTACCGCAGGGGACCTAGAGCGCAAGCTGTAAAACACCCTCGACAAAACCTATAACTTAATTCGAAAATAACACAAAAACCTAACGATTTAGCACGGGGTGAGATAAAAGACCGAAGGCGTTATGCCAATATCGGATGAGGATTATCATTTCCTCCGGGATCACTAGGATAATTAGCCGACGGAGTGCCACCGAGTTAGGTGCGAGGTCTTGCCTTTCCTACTCTCCCCCCTACCCTCCTCTTCCCCTGGCAAGACCACTGTTCACGCTACAAGAGAAATGGCATAATAAAGGGTTAGAGAAACTAGAACTAGCTAGCAAAGAGGTAGCACATCCAGCAGACACAGCGCAACATTGCATTAATTTGGAGTTGTGTCTTCGGCCACCAAACAAAAAGTCAAATTTTCAGTGTGGTTGTATTTCTTTTTTGGTTTTGATCAACCCCTGAGGTAAATATATGGTCCTTTGGCTAAATGCTACAGTATGTTCATCAACTAGTTGCACACTTTTACTGTCTGTTTTTGGTGTTGGGCAGGTACACTGTTCATGAGCTTTATCAAAGCTTTCTCACTGAAAACAGTTGGCTGATGCGGAACAAAGCGACACTGATGGGAGTGGTGAAAGAGAACTATAAAACAGTAAAGTCGTGGGTCATAAAACCAAAACAATGAGCTGAAAGATGCTAAAACTCTCATAAGAGGTGAGGAGGATCTGCAGAGCCAAGTGATAATTCTGTGTTTTAATTATAGTAATAAAAAATAAATAACTACTGCAGCTTTAAGTTATGGGATGATACATAAAACATTCAGCAGACAAATACAATATTATGGGCATATTCCTCACAGGATTTTTAGGATAATTCATAGTGTTCTTCTCTCAGAATAAAATATTTATTGCCCGCTTAGTTTTTATGTCCGTGCACATTTATTCTTTTGTGATAAGATACATTCTGTGATGGTGAACTAATTAATCAAGGATGGCGACTCTTCCCGTTGTCTGTGCATTTAGGTGTCCATCATTTAAAATATGCTATGCTATGAGGGCGTCTGGCATGTGCAAACCGTGGTTGAGAGGATTTTATTTTAATCTTACATTGTCGTGGGTTTCAATACATCATATAAAATATAGATTTGGCAGTGGCTGGAAACCTTCTCAAAAGTGTCTGCCTCTTTGGCAATATGTTTGCACTTATCTTCATTAATCTATTTTATTGTGAGCGATTAAATTGAATCAGTAGAGAATCAGCTGCGAAAAAACCTCTTCAATATGAAGAAACACAGTCACATTATTGGAGTTTGAATTCATTTTACTGGATTTTCAAAAAGGTGGTTAGTATAGCAAAAACAGGGGATGCGTGTGGTTTTAGTTTTTAAAGAGCAACAGGGTGCTATTTTGCTCTGCTGGATTATAGAAAAACATGGACTTTCCGTTTTGCACAGTATTCTTTATTATAAATTAAATCCGTCATTTTTTACGAGCTTGATGTATGAAGAAAACACTTCTCCTTACCCTGCTCAGTCCTTTCTCCACTTCACAAGTTCCTGAAAGCCTTCTACCATAATTTGGATGGAAGCACCACCATGCATAAATGTCAACTTTCAGTCAATGCTAAAAGTTGAGGCTGACCTCAGATTCAGTGAAAAGCTAATTAAAGTGAAGGTGGTGTCCTATTTATAACTTAACATGGCCCCCTCTGACACAGGCTATGTCTTACTTATCTACTGTACTGTTCAGTACTTTGAGTACTTTGAAGACCAGAGTTGATGGCTGTTGAGGATTCATCAAAGCGTTCTAATTATGTTTCTTCATGGGAGGAAGGCGCTGGCATTACTGCCTCAGGATAAAATGAATATTTGTGAAATCCAATCTTCCTTTACTCAGCCTCAGTCTTTTGCCTCATTTAGACATATCTGTCCCAATATCCGCCAAAATGATATCATAATTGTTAATGTTGCCGTGCTTCAGCCAGCATGGGTTTATTCCTGTGAGCAAATAATATTGACGTAAGACTTAAACAAGATGATTACAAATATGTGTCAAAGCTGTAAATCACTCACATGCATTTTTCACTTTAGGATTCTTCATCGACAAGATGAGTGATTACGGAACGAGGTTCTTAATGTCAGGAGTGGCTCTCATCGTCTCTGCTCTGTCCCTGCTCCTCCTCCCTCAGATGAACCGCAGGGGTCAAGGGTCAACCACCAAAAACATTGATACACATGCAGACAAGATGGGACAAAGCGGGACAAAGAGCTGGACTGAAAGAAAGATAGTTTCAGTTGCTGAGAGACAATGCATTTTTAAAGGGATCTGGTTCTCCACGATGACAGTCACACCTCAAGTGTTCTTACAAACTCAAGGGACTGTCCACAAATTCTTAGAGGAGGATCAGACCAGGCAAGAGTTGTTTTTGTATTCCTAATTTAGTTCAGCCATTACTGATATTATTGGTTCTGCAGGTGCATCTTCAGTCCATGGGCAACTTGAAGCTTCCTTCATGATTTCACTTTGCAAGAGCAAGAAACAAGAGCCGGGTGATGTAGCAGTCATGTTGCTCTAGTAGCTTGGAGAGTGGCTGGAATATTTGTCATCAGTTGTTCGCCATAAGTTTGACAATTGATCATTTCAATTTTAATGTATGTATTGGTTGTACACAATGTGGAAATTAAGTGTTTGTATGCCTTTCCTTTTGTAGTTATTTATTGTAAAAAAAAAGTTTACCATTGTAGCATTTTAAGATATTGAGGGGACAGCTTTGCATTTTTTTTCCTAAGTCAAGGAGCAAATAGTATTAATGCAGTATTAAATTGGCTTCGGCCTTCCTCCCATACCCAGTAATTAGTGTACAGTCCCTAAAGTGTTCATGTTGAACATTAAATGGACTAATCTGCAGTAACATAACAAACTACAGAAACTGTTTATTCATGTCAGGAATGTGACATGATTCAAAAGGCATGTGTTACAGATACTGTCTTAAAGTCACACTTTGAACATACATTGAACGTGTTAGTCTATTATTGCAGTCATGTCCCGTAAGTATGGACGCTGGGTTGCAGAGGGGAAATGTGTCTGTGGCTCCCTCCAGTGAGAAGCTACTGATATTGCATGTGCAACCTTCTCAACTTGCAGGACTGAGCTGAGAAGTACAGGGGGGATTGTGGAATTTACAGATGTAAACCAAACAACGAATTTATGTAAATTGTATTGCTTTTCGGTTCAGTGCTCAAACTGAATATGAGAGTCTTTTGCTGCTGTGAGTAAAATATATGAAGGATGCTCCCTACAAGCAGATCTGAAACACAATTAGAAGTGTCAAATTGCATCACTGAAACAACACAATAAGATCGAAATGGTTCAGTGATTTTTTTTTTCCCAATGCAGCCTGAAACCTGAAAGAAAAGCGTTTCTTAATTTTCTTCCTCTGCAGAATGTTTGGTATGTGCAGCCAACAAGAAAACTAGCTTTCATAACCCTGAACCAACAAGAGGCACCCGATAAACATCTTCAACCTGGTATAAATCAAACATAAATAAACATGTCACTCTGCATAAATCTGCACAAACCCAAAAACCAAACAGTTTACAAACAGTGGAATCCCCCCCCCTCTACTAACAGACAGAAGCCACACACACACACACACACACACACACACACACACACACACACACACACACACACACACACACACACACACACACACACACACACACACACACATTGCCATACACACACTGGAGGAAAGAGGCTGCAGAAAAGAAAACTTGCCACAACAAGAGAGTTGGTCACAGAATACCATGAGCCTTTGATCTGCCAGACATAATCCATGTTTCATAGAAACTCTACATGAAAACCAAACACACAGTCAAACACAAAGACATGCCATGGTTGACTGCCAAGAGAGAGCAGAGGCCACCTATTATCAGGGAAAGGAAGATTTAAAATGAGGAGGATTTCCAATCCAGTGAACAGCAAAGCTTCTGTTACTTTAAAACTGTGGGGAAATGTGGTCCTTTAATTGCTAATACCCTTATTTACACACTGTCGACACAAAATTCGATATTAAATAAATAAAAAAAATGTAAAATAATCGTAAAGGGCCCTGCACCTATTCTGTATAGTGTTTCAAAACAACCCGGTTGATGTCACTGATGTCAAAAGAATAACATCGGCTTGGGCCTGAGATTAACAATTTATTACAGAAAGCCTGAGGTACAAACTAGAAGTGCAGAGTTTGAAAGAAGTGGCTGGGAGCGTTTAATTAAAGATGCAATTGAGTTGCATCATGTGATTTGTAGGATTCAGCATTTTTTGGAGTGTGACCCACAAAGGACTAAGCTGCTTTGAGTTAAACCATGTGAACGCCTGTGTGCTTTTACTTCTAGCAACTAAGTGGGACAATTTCAGTTTGAACCTGCCTGTGTGCCAGAGAGAGAGAGAGAGAGAGAGAGAGAGAGAGAGAGAAGCAGCCATGTATATAGCGTCTATATTTGACCCTTTCAACATCAACTCCAATAAAACAGGAGACACAGGAAGATCTTTGAAGTCTACTCAGCGCCTCCCGGTCACTTTGACCCTGCAGTGGGACCCCTGGGCTCAGAGTCGCTATAGAAATAGCTGAAATAGTTTTTCGTTCCTTCTTTTTTTTTTTTTGCTGACCTTGCTCCCGGGGGTTCATGCTGAGGAATGCGGCACAGCTACCTGAGTTCAAAGCTCTTCGGTAGCGGTACGAGAAAGAGTAGAGATGAGAGGAGAAGAGAAGTAAGAGGGAGAGGAAAAGGGAGAAACCTAAATGGGGGACAAGAGAGGGGAGAGAAGGAAAGATAGCTGAATGTGAAAAAGGAGAAACCAGCTGGGAGAAAGTTTGGGGAGAGGCAAACATGAAGAGAGAAACTTAAAACCCAAGAGGAGCACAAGAGGGGACAGAAGCTGGAGGAAAGCTGATCAGAAGGCGAGGGAAAATAAAAAAGAGAAAGAGGAGAACGGCAGAAAAGAAGCAATTACCGTATACAAGGAACCCCTCACCGCCAGTACCGTCAGACGTTCTGCCGGTTAGGACCATTAGAGGATCAAGGGTAATGATACAGGAATGAAAAAGTCATGAAGGGGAAGCAGTCGAGATCGGGCATGGCTTTAACCTCCTCACTGATTAGAAGAAAAGAGACAGACATGCTGGTAATGAGAAGTGGTTAGTGTAGCCACAGGGTGAGCAGACCCACGCACCGGCTCCACCGGAGGCTGAAATACATGTTGACACCGGTTACTGGATTTCACATGGGACAGTTGCAGTTGCCCCAGTCCACAGCTTCAGCCTCCAAAACTGTGGCAATTCATAATGTGAATCTTCTTTCACAGGTTTAATATGTGTTTTTATTTATTTACTGGCTCTCTGTCCAAGTTCAACTAGTTATTTCAGTTTGCAAGATTTTGGCAATTTAAGCGTTAGTTCTTCACACATTTTTACAATACAAGCTTAAAAAGACTTCAGACAACAAAGGTACAGAACTCAGGCAGATGTTTGGTCTACGTGGTTTGCCTGGTGATATCATCCCCCCCTCTCCCCCTTTTTTTATCGACCCATCTGCATTTCATACGTTCTCCAGCTTGATGCCATGCCAGCCAGCATCTTTAAACAGCTGTCCCACTTTAACTCACGGATGTCAATTTGTTGAAAAGTGGCATCATATAAACGCACAGATTGTAAAAGACATTACAAATATGTAATTTTAAAAGAGCTAAATGCCGTTGTACAGTGGCAGATTACATTACCAGCGTAGAAACTTTTCCATTTCTCTGTTTATGTACTAAGTTGATAATAAAGTGGAGTGGATGGCGCCAGTAATATTCTTCCGGTCTCTTTATAGTCGAACAAATCCAACAACGCAATCTTGTACTTTGAGTGCATCCATACTGTATGTGTGTTTCAAGTTTAATCACATCGCTGAATCTCAAACTGAATAAATAATACAAACGCACATCCTATCACGGACTAAAACAGTCACTCAGTCAGAGATTTATCATCCCTCTAAAGCTGCTCAAAGTTTATATTCTATCAGACACATATTACAACCAAATGCTGTGATGCAGCTGATGCCCATTTAACTTTTTTAAAGTGAGACAGTAAAACAAAGCAAATTAGATTTTTATTGATGTTGATATACAGCACATCAAAGGGATACAACTACTTTAGAGTCAAAGTGCTGCAAAGATGTGGCACAAAAGTGCAGGATGCAATCCCATTTGAATAAAATATAGATGTAGTACAAAGTAAATTCTGCAGGCATAATTTAGGATTGTATTCTGTGTTTCATAAGTATGTTAAATGTGTCATGCTGCATATGTGTACAGACTGCAAGTGCAACTTTCATCCCTATCAGCATTCTGCAGTCTATTTCACAACAACCAATCACAGCTGACCCCTGACCCCTCAGGCTGGCCTCTGACACCAACTGACAGTCCCAATTTGGAATGAAGGGCTTTGACAGGCTTCTGCTTCAGGCTGCAGCACACTGACATGAGAGCGGCCCACCAAAGTAGCGTGCTAATAGACATTAAAGTGCAATAAAAGGATGAATGCCAATTTGACCTTGTCAGCTTGCTTTGTTGCAATGCCAAAACAATAATAATGCCAAAACAATAATAATCCCAAAACAATAATGATGCCAAAACAAATCTACAGAGGAAACCACATCAATGGGAGTTACTAGCTCACGGGTGAAACCAGAGCCAGAACAGTGTGGAGCAGACTGCCTGGCCCAGCTGCGATAAGCGTTGTTTTTCTAGTGCTCGGAAACACTACCACTTTCGTTCACAGGGGCCGCCAAAAATCAACGTTCCTTGTAGTAACTTTAAATGAACAGCTAGAAAATCCTGTGGCAAAATTGTATACAAATGTAAGAACTCAAGACATTTCAAGGATCTGCTGGAACCAAGTGTTAAATGAGATGGTGGGCTAGTACCGAATGCACGCAAAGAAGCACGACTCCACTGAGTGGAAATGGAAATGGCTGCTACAACGTTGTGTTGTTGTTTCACAACACAAACACTACATTAAACACGACAAAAATGATGAAAAGGTCATCTTGAATGGCCGTTCCATTGCACTTGTCTATGTCACGGGTTGTTTTTTCCCAAGTGCCGGGTGCATTGCAGCATGATTAGCAAACGATAGCATGCTAACAGTACACTAAGATGGTGAACACGGTAAACCTTACCTAGCAAACATCAACAGGTTAGCATCATCAGTGTGGGCATGTTAGCATGTTGATGTTAGCATTCAGCTCAAAGCAACCATCTGACTCTTGGCCTTGTTTGCTCCTCCTTCACCCTTGAACAAAAACCTGTATACATATGTATTAACAGGCAAGAGTCAACACTTATGACAGTATGAATATTCATATCCCTGTATGTTATTCTCCTCCACAAAAATCCTAATTTCAGCCAGAAATATGGTGAGTAACAAGCAAGTTTCAGTTAATCAATCACAGATGTATACACCTATGACTGTTATGCATGCATACTTATTGCACCTTGTAAATGTTTTGAGTACACAGACAGTAATTTATACTGTCAACACATTTGCCTTTAGTCTCTGTTAGTCCACAAAGTGAACACATTCCATCCAGAGGCACAAGCTGGACCTCATTATGAAACATATGCCGTGCCTGTTCCCATTCGCCTTGTCTAATATAATACTTTCCATGCTCGTATAACCCTCACGTGTGGCTGAGGAGCTGCCCTGACAAGATCCACGCAGACCTATTACGCCATAAATCAGACTAGAATTAATCTCGACCATCAGAGAGGAGAAGCATGTGATGTGAAGCCCCTTGAGACTCACAGACACTCCACCCTGCAGAACCAGCTATGTGCCTTTGCCTGTCAGATGAGAGGAATTTCTGTCTTTTCAATGAAGAGTCGGTCTCTGAACCCTCTAACATTCAGCAGACTTCATCTCTAAGGTGTTCCTTCCTCCCTCTCTCTCTCTCTCTCTTTCTCTCTCTCTCTTATTTCTGCCTCGTATTATTTTTAGAATTCACATTGTGCCCCCATTCACAACTGTAAAAATGGATACTGTCCAGACTGAATGATGTGTCTGGGTAGCTGTGGGAGTCGCTACAGTGTGTGTGTGTGTGTGTGTGTGTGTGTGTGTGTGTGTGTGTGTGTGTGTGTGTGTGTGTGTGTGTGTATGCATGCACTTAAAGTTGTTAAATCTGGAATGTGTGAATGTTTCACCTCTTATTCTGTTCATGAATGCAATTGTTTAGTTTATTAATATTCATGTGTACATTCCAGATCTAGGCATAGGGCAGGAAATGGATGATGTATGTGAGAACACGTCTGGGAATATTAGCACACTGTCTACAACTTGAAACTGTGCAGCTGCAGTTCTTTCCTCATTCATTGTGGAAGAACTGCACACAGCTCAGGGTGCGGTACAATTTAAGATAATAGAACACAGAGCTCAATATTTATGTTTTATTCCAGTGAATTTCATTCCACTACATGAAACCAGGCCCATCTAAAATCCAACACACAAATTTAGCCTCCGTAGAAAATATGCTATAAGTATATTTTGAATACATTTTCACTATTTGTTCTCTCGTGTTATAGCGAATCAGAACACAACATGTTAGCTAACTCATTGAGCTAACGTTAGCTCATAAAATCTGCTGCAGTAGTTTCAGCAAGCAAAAACTGCATTATTTTGTGTGCAAGAATTGAAGCTTGACAGGCACAGCATGAGTGACTTTGGTTGAAGGAGATACAGCAAACCTTTCCAAACTATGTTAAATACACCCCTGCACCATAATGATCATAATATGATGCTACCACGTGGACAGGCTCACCTCTCTGTCTCTATATTTCCCCCTGTTCTGTTCTCTCTCTTTTTTCTCCCACTCAAACTCTTTACTCTGCCTTTTGTGTAAGTGAAGCCGGGGGCCTCCCAGTGACATGAGCGCTGCTCCTGTAAAACTAATAATGACTGAGATTTGAGCTTAGCATTCTTTCTCCCTTTCAGTGCAAGACACTGAGAATGGAGGGAGGGGGGGGGGGAGCGGATGGGGAGAACAGTCCAGTGGTAGGTAGGGGGGTGGGGGGGGGATGTCCTAGTTTGAGAGGGTGCAACTTGGGGAAGTTGTGAAAATGGAAGACAGAGAGGCCCATTTCCCTCAAACACGCCACATGCTTTCATTTTTTATGGGTCGATGCCTCAGAAATCACACTTCATCTACTCCAAACATATTATACAGACACATGAGTGCACACACACACACACACACACACACACACACACACACACACACACACACACACACACACACACACACACACACACACACACACACACACTCAGGGTGTTTAAGTATTCCCATTCTCATATAAATCATGCGTCCTGTCCCAAAGAAAAATCTGGAATGTAAACAGGGATGTATAACAGTTAATAGTTACAATTACTGCTTCAGCTCTAAGGCTATCAGTCAACAATGTTTTATTTTATTTTTTTAAACCCCACACTTTAGAAACATATAACGCAAAGCCACGGAATATAAAATATGCCCTGACCACACACTGACACGGCTCTGTCAAACTCACATAAAGATCACCAGATGTGCAACGAGATGCAACTATGGGGTGCAAGGGGGCGGTCCCGCGCGCTGCCTGTCTGATCCACCCCGCCAGAGACATGTGCGCACGCTGTGCCAGCAGACACTTCCAGCTCGCAACAACTGATGCACAGACAGCTGCCGTTTCTCCCTTCACCGGCTCCCCAAAGCTATTCTCCTTCTTTCGTTTCATGCCGACACTGCCTCCATTCATCCCCTCTGTACTTTCCCCTTCCTTCCTTCCCTTCTATACTCTGTCATTCTGCCCCTGCACTTTTCCTCAGGCGGATATAGAGGCAGGTCCCGTTGGAGCGAGAGAGCTTGTGCAATCTCTGGCTGCACATGAGCGCCGGAGAGTTATTGCTCCAGCTGGAAAGGCGCCGCGAACGCGCAAAGGACACACTTTGGAATAAGGAGAGGAGACGAGGAATACCACAGAGACAGGGGAGAAAGGAGAAGAGTGGGAGACGCAGAACGAGTTTGGAGTTGGGGTGCAGGACGCAGACCATGTCGGGCTCTGTGGTGCTGCTGCTGCTGCTGTCCCTGCTGGCCCTGTCCACAGGAAGTGACACCAGGAGAATCAGGAAAAGAGGACTTAACCAAAAGGTGAGGATGCTAACCTTACTTTTGACTTGTGTGTGTGTGTGTGTGTGGACTTCTCTCTTCTCTGTTTCTGTCTGTTTTCAGAATATCCTCCATAGTGGAAGGAGGTGAAAGCTCAATGCATTACAGCACAATACCAGCTCTGTTGCAGAAAGCTGCTCACACAGTGAGAGCACTTTTGTGGCTGAGGTGAGAGGTGGTCAAGTTGACCTGGTTCGTATGAGGGCTTCAACCCAGTATGATGGAAAGAGCAGTGTTGTAAATGAAGTATAACCAAGTGCTGCTTTTCAAGAAATAGTTACATTTATGTTTGTGCAGAGAGTTAGATGAGAAGATCAGTAACACCAGGCTACAGCCAGCTGACAAGTGAAGCTTAGAAAGCTCTAGAGCTCACCAATTCACATATGAGGTAACGCGAGTAGAACACATTATGGATCAAAAAAGACATGTCTGGCAAGGGGCTGTGTGCCGGACTATTTCTTGGATGGGAGCAGCGACAACTTGCTTTTTGTTTGATTTGGTTCTTTCACTTTTGTATGGATTAAAAAGTGTCTGGCCAGCCTCTATGCTGAACTAAACTGAACTAAACTCATATTTACCATGCAGATATGTATAATTAAGTGTGATTTTGAAGAATTTGCACTTTACTGAATTACATCCGTGCTATACTTAAAAACAAATAGGGAACCACGTGTTTTTTATTCCACTTATTCCACTTTTTTTTTTTTAGCTCCATTACATCAACATAACAATACTGTGTTGGGTTAATCCATCCCTTTTAATAATTCATCACTTTGAAAAGGATCTTTCAGGATATTTAGTTTTTCTCTTTTGCCTACGTTTGATACATTTTACTGGTAATGCTTCTGAACTTTGATGTACAAATTTGAATTTTAGCGTTACTACATTGGGACATTGCTTCGAGTAAAAAAATCGACATGGACGGGAGTGTTTTTCCCCCCCAGTTTTGATGAGGAGCAGAAAGTAAAGTGTGCAACAGGTTGGAATAAGTTGCTGATTTTCAAGTTTCCATATGAGTAATTGAAGGGCACACACAATGTAAAACCTTTGTGTGTGTGTGTGTGTGTGTGTGTGTGTGTGTGTGTGTGTGTGTGTGTGTGTGTGTGTGTGTGTGCGTGCGTGCGTGCGTGCGTGTGTGTGTGTGTGTGTGTGTGTGTGTGTGTGTGCAGTGGATTATTAGGGCAGGAACTGAACTTGCAGACCGGGCCCCTGCTTGTTAACTCAACTCAGTGTAGCTGATTGATCATCTCTAACAAGGGCTCACTGTAGCGTGCTGCCTTCTCTTTCTTTTTCTCTCTCGTGCTTCAATGTTCTCACTTTCGAGCTGGTTTGTGCCCTCATTGGCCCTTTTCTCTCTGTCGTGCTCTGCCTTCATCCCTCTTCCCTTCTGTCATATAAATCAGTTACCCTTCCGACCTTTCTCTGCCGTGCTTTCTCCTTCGCCCCCCTTGTTTTCCCTCTTTTAAATCTCTTTCTCTCGTCTCCTCTCAGGATGGGCCAAAAGCACCGTCTTGCTTGACTCTGCTTCAAAGCTGCTGTAATTGAAACATGCTGAGATGGCTGGGCAGAAGGAGTTTGTCTCTTTGCCTCTCAACCTTTTCATCTCTGAATCTCTGAAACTTAAATTTTTTCAGCCACCTCCCCCACACGCAAACATACACACACAGCCTCTGCCTCGTGCATAACACCGGGGCTGCGTGGAAAGACAAATTATAGTCACTGAGAATTTCACGTAGGCACTGCGCTGTGGAATAGTCAGTGAGTCCTGAAAGGAAAATTGGTAAACATGTATAACAAACCCGAGGCCACCAACAAGCTGAGTACCTCTAGTCTGTGATCACCTGAATGTCTTATTTTCAAAAAGGGTGTGTAAACACATTACTCGATGTAGATTGGAAAAGTATTATAAAAATGTAAGCTGTCAATTATTACATGCATTATGAAATCTACAGTTTTCAGTTCATTCAAAAATTATAACTTCTGTTATCTGACTTAAAGTTATGACCAGAAAGGTGTATGTTTGACTTCTGGGTCAGACTGTCTTCGGGAGCAGAGTCATGTCCTCCCTGCATTCTTATCTAGACCTTCCCCTGCAAAACAGGGTAGCACTCAGTAGCACTTTTCTAATTTCCACTTTGAGTATGACAAATATTGCCTAATAATACATGGGATGTAATAAGTGAGGGAAGAAATAGGCGTGAGAGGGCTTACATCAAGAGAACTCTGTTTGATAGATGGGAAAACAGGTGGAATAGTGTGGGCAGCAGGCATCCACACACACACACACACACACACACACACACACACACACACACACATACACACACACACGGATGATTTAGTCTCACACAGCCATAACACAGTCTGGCTCAGACACCTGTCCGGGCATGTCAGTGAGCAGGAACAGTGTCTGAAGCTGCCTACCACCATGAATCTTTCCAGTTTTAATTCATTTGATGTGAAGTGAACCATTCTGACAGCAACTGGTATTTAGACAGGGGCCCTGCAGATGCTCAAAGACATGTGTAGCCCACTTCCTGCATGGGCTGGCTGGCTGTTTGACTAGGCCCAGGGCCACTAATGTAAAAGCAAACAGATTCACACAGCACTTGTTTGCTGATTTCCGGCTTATAAGGACGTGTCTACTCTATGTAACAATCCCTGATGCTATCAAATTAGAGTAAACCAAGAGGTTCAGGTCATGAGCTGAGTTTAAGGGGATTAAAAGGGACATTTTGATTGCAATGGTTGAGAATCAATATGTATCAAATATAATTGCACAATAATTTACTGACATGCTGCACTGCCTGACTCCTGCTTTTTAAACTGTGTTGTTGCACAAACACATTCGCTGCTAAATAAAAATGGAGTTGCTTGCAAGGGCAAAGTGAATTCCTGAGAATGTTTTGCATCAAGTTCAACTTTGGTGAACTTTGACTTGTGAATTTGTCCAAAATGGAGGGATGTAGCTTTTATTAGCTGCATTGCACCATTCAGTTTGATTTAGCCTGCTGTGTGGACTATACACAGACTATACACTAACACAAGAATCTAGTCGCTTCGACAAAAACTTCTTGAAAACCTGTGTGAACGCATTGTCCTGTTAGTAATTGAGCTAAGCCAGCACATTTGTTAGCTGGAGAGCTTTATTTTCCAAGTTTAGAGTTTAGAGAGGCTGTGGAAGCTATTCTGACTGAGCTTGCGATTTAGTTGGCAGTTAGTTTAAAAGCTGCCTGGACAAAAAAAATCCCTGCAGATTAAATTAATGTGACAGACAGTTTACAGTTTACCGATACAATTAATATTAAGATTAAAACACACACTTCCATACCTAACAAAAGATGATGTTTTCCAATAAAATAGGTCTGTGTTGACAGCCTGGATGTACACATTTCTTTCTTCAATGCCATCATTAACATATTGAATATTAACGAAAGGAGAGTGTTGTATGTTAGTCTCATGTAAGTCATTTAAAATGTACGTAGGAAAAAATCTACATTTGCAAGATAACTATCAATTCTAAGAATATATTTCGCACAAACTTCAATATTAAATGTGTGAAAGTCAGGAAAATAGCATAGATGGAGGGTAATAGCATCTTCAATGGAAGCAATATTTTGTGAACATTTTGAAAATGTAGTGGCTCTCTGTAAAAAAGGGAGTTATTGTAGTCAGTCAGTCAACCATCTCACCAGTAGTTGTGTGAACTGGTGTGTGCAGCTCTCAGCAGGACTAATACCAGTCAGATGATGTGAGCCTGCTGATCAGTAGCGTATTATTGGACTAACACTGGAGTCCAATAATACTTTTTTTTTACCTGGAGCCTGATGTTTCAGACATTCCTTTTGTGTGGCAACAGACATTTCATGTCATGACCAACAACCGAGAGAAAATTCATATGTATGTGAGACCACAGACATGTTAGTACAGCTTACCACATATGTGTAATATACAGCTGCACTACAAACAGAATAGTGGAGTAACAGATGAGTTTAGGGCGACCTCTATCATTGCCGTCCCTGCTACCTCAGGCTATGACTGACAGGTAGCAGACCCTGTTTTCTCAACATCAATTAGCTGCATCGCAGTTGGTTCAGCTCCCTCCTGTTGCGTAAACCCCGCCTCATTCAGTCTGATGGTCTGCATTTCACGATTAGACATCCCCACTCACCCAGTATGCTCCCAGTTTTGCTCAGCTGTCGATCGACCAGTTTGTCGGTCACTGAAACTCTCCTCTCCCTATGATTTTCCTGTTTGCTCACAGTTTAGCCCGCTGTTTCTCTGTCTATCTATCAGTACGTCTGTCTATCTTTCTGTCAAACTGCTGGTCTAGAAACAGGAAATGAGTCCTGACAACCCAAAAGCTAGCCAGATGTGTGCTGTTGGCTCCTTCACGTAGTAGACATGGGAGATGTGGCCCGATCTCAGTACAATTACGGAGCCAGACAGGGTCTCCAGTGGCTCCCCATAAACCACAGAGCAAGAGCACTAAAAAGAGAGGCATTGAAAGAGAGACTGAACAAGAGCACCAATGAGATCCAGGAGGCAGAGAGATAGGGAGAGTTTCCGAATGACTGTGACAAACTGCGAGGGAAAACATGCCCACAGAAAGACATGAACATCCCACACGGGCCCGCTGCTAGTGTTTAAAGGAGAGCCGCACAGCAGACAGGAGTGTAAATAACCATTGTGCAACATCAGAGAGATGTGTGCGGGATTGTGCGAAAGATCTCAGGATGTAGAGCATGGCGACCCTTCTGGCATACCAAGACACAAAGGAGAGGAGCCCTGAGAGTGAAGCAGTTACAGAAGTAGTATAGTAGTAGTAGTGTCCACAGTGTTGGCAGGTCTAAGGCTCAGGGATCAATGCAGTAAACACGTATTAAAGAACGAAGGGCTTCTGCTGCGTACAGTATTTACCCGCTTTACAGTCGCATAAACAGGAAGGGCACACTTGACCTTTTTGTAGGACATGTTTGCAACTTGAGACTTTCGGAGCAGATCGGATGTGAGACAAGGAGTAGTAAGGGCAGTCATTATGTCATTATCCAGTCACAGAAGACTTTCTTCATTCATAGATCTAACTGTACCAGAAGACGTTGGTGAACTACTTCGGCTCCACTAATCTCCTGAGAGCCATGAATGAAGAGTTTGAAAGGCCTGTGGTGTGCAGTGTGTGGGAGCATGTTCAAGCAGAAGCAACTGTGAAAATGCTCAAGTCATTTGGGGAAGAGTATTATTGTCTGAAGGTTTTGAGACTGCTGTTTTTGAGACCTGCATTTCAGAGCCAAGACGGACATGCAGCAAAGGTCCCGAGACCAAAATTGAAACCGAGACTCTGCAATTATATGGCATCCACTCGGCATCCACTCGGCTAGCAAGGCCCTCTAGAATTTGATTATTTTGACCACTTGGGGCAGTGCAAGAGCTGTAACCACAACGTTATCATATCCTATTTTAACCTTGATAGAGCAAACTGGTAAAGCAAACAGTTTTTCACTGGACCTTCACTGTACCATAGCTACTGTACACACACACACACACACACACACACACACACACACAAACATGCACACAAACATGCACACACCGTGCCTCTGATATGCCAGACATTCCTTTTATTTGGCAGCAGTGAGATTTTCCACATCATATCATCTCAAGCAACTGAGAGGAAATTCTTAGCAACTCCAGTCTGAGTATGTGAAGAAAGAAACCCGGGCATGTTTGTTTTCTTCACTCTGCAAACAAAGTGCAGATATATATATATATATATATATATATATATATATATATATATATATATATATATATATATATATATATATATATATATACCTTGGAAAGTTGAAGACATCATTTTAATTTGTTAAGTAGTTTAATTACCACACATGGAGCAGCACTAGGGCTCCATTGAGTAACCTGATGATTGGAAGTCCAATATTCACTCTCATTTTTATCTCTGTTTTGGTCTCTAACTACTCCTGAGAAAAAGATATGCCTCTCTAGTTGCTAAACGCTCCACTACACAAGCTAATTACTAACTTTGTCACAGTGGATTTATCGGAGCAAAAACAGCTGCCTTTTGTGTCACGAAACAATGCTGAAGAGAGCGGTACAACTGACTCATAGCTGCAAACTCAATTCAGCAAGTACCCCAACAAATATTGAAATTTGAAACCCAGACCCTCAAGTGATGCACAATCAAAACTTGGACTGTTTCCTGTAATATGCAGGACCTCAGCGTAACTCTTAGCTCTGACTGTATTGTTCCCTCCGTCCCTCTATGGTGTGAATCCCCCATCCCACCCCTCCGAGAGCCATCCGGCCACTAAGCTCTCAGCTGCCAGGACGAATTAATGTGGCTTCAAAGTGAACACACGTACAGTGTGTGTGATACCAGCATCTACGCCAAACATTTGCTTTCGTTTTTCCGGTTGGTTTGTAAGAGCGTTCAGTAAGCCTGCCAAACAAACAGCACCGTTTTAATGACCGTGTGCGACCCACAAGCTGATTGTCTAATTACTAATCTAGTGCAGAGCGAAAAACACCCATCTCTCTCTCTCTCTCTCTCTCTCTCTCTCTCTCTCTCTCTCTCTCTCTCTCGCTCCCAAATGAATGTACTTTGGAAAGTCAAAGAAATTCACCCACACAACTGAAAAGACATATATTCAGAAATACTGAAACAGGCTGTGCTTGTTTGACACAGCAAGCATGTGTTGTTGTGACAAACAACTCTGCAGAAATTACATTTGAAATGTGATTACAGCCATGATGCCAGTGTTACAAAGGACTGGATAGCCAACCAGCAACATAGCGTCCTGTGCCGTTGAAGTGCAAAGAGTTCAGAGGTTTATAAGCTATAAAAGGGACGTTAGATCAGCACAGTGTTGGTCATTGTTTCTTGTAGCCGTAAAGAAAGGAGTGAACTAGAGACTTGATCACACTGAAACTTACCATATAGGCAAATACAGTGTTTGAGAAAGTACGAGAGTTCATGTTTAGTCAAAGGCAGCTGTGCTTCTTGGGATTCTGTTTTAATATGTGGACATAGCCTTGAACAAAGAATAACTGCTTAAATACTGTGGCACAAAACACGTGATATTTGATACCAACATTGTGAAAGCATATTAAACACACGTTTTATGCCCTGGACATGTCTGAACCAACAAACATGAATCAATAAAGAGCAGCAGCATAGTAAAAAACAACTATTAAACCCCAGACACCATAGCTGGGACACAGATGTAATTAAGTTATCCTCTGCAAAGCATTTCAGATCTTCTCAGCAACACTGGAAGCCTGTGGGCTTGCACTTAACGTTGCCAAAGTGTGTGAAGCGTGTCCTTGCTTGGCTCAAAGTCCTGTGGCCTACTTTCTCCCTCTCAGAATCCCTAGAAAAGTGTTGGTTCCCACGGTGAATCACCTTCCTGATCCAAGTTAAGACTTTAGCAGGCAGGCAGGCATGCTGAAGCCAAAACATCGGTGTCCTTGCTGAAGCTCTGCTGTGCCAAAAAGTGATCAGTCAGATCCATTGCTGCCCTCTGGTGGTTAAAAAGTGCAATTCGTGCAATTGTACAAACACACTGTTAATGTCCAGTGCTGTCTTTTTTTCAGTTCAGAACCAAGTGAGAAGTTTAATTTCTTTTCAAATACAAAATCATCATTCATGGTGTTTAATGTTGTTTCCTTCCAAAATTACTCATCAGGAAGTACAGTTCTAACTATAGAATTAGATTTTTTTTTAGCCAAGATGGTATTTAAATATATGCTAAGAAATGTTCACTTATATCTAGTGAAATGCCTAAACAGCTACTAGAACCAACCACATCAACATTCTTGTGAATTTATTGGACATGCATCTCTTTTTCTGCCCTCCAGGACTACGAGTACCCCAACCACCAGTCCACACAGCACCAGAAGAACGACAGGTGTCCTCCGCCACCCCAGATGCTGCCGGAGAGAGCCTGTGAGGTGCCGGGCTGCCGCTCAGACTCCGAGTGCGAGCGCCACAAACGCTGCTGCTACAATGGATGCATCTACGCCTGCCTGGAGTCTGTCCAGCCTCCACCAGGTCAGCAACAAACCAGTGCACAGTTACACGCAGCTGTGTTTGGGAAACTAGCCCATTTTTTTGTTTCTCTCTTAAAAACATTTGATAACAATGGATGTGGATGTGTGCGTCTTCTGAACAGTGTTGGACTGGCTGGTGCAGCCCAAGCCTCGGTGGCTGGGGGGCAACGGCTGGCTGTTGGACGGCCCTGAGGAGGTTCTGCAGGGTGAGTACACTTCAAACACCCGAGTCACTGAGGTCAGAGGAAACACTTGCAGCTCCAGATGGGCGGCATGAAAGACGCAGCTCACTGAAATTCTCAACGATCGCAGTGTATTTTAGCCTTCACAAATCTTTCAAATGCCAATGCAATCTGCCTTTGCTCAGTGAGTACGACATCAGGTTTCATTCAGCACATTTTGGTTTTATATCCCTATATAGCTCTTCCCTCCGGTTATGTAGGCACTGCTGATGATGACGATCAACAAGGGGGAAACAACTTAATGAGAAGGGGCAGACATTTCTCCATCGTTAACAGTCTCAGTAGACTCAAATAAATGCATCCACAAGATTCATTACAGCTGGATGTTATTCCAAAACTGTCATTCTGCTACTCTTCAAAGGCTGTAAGAGGTTCTTGCAGGTTCGCATGGTAGCTCGAGAGAGGACAATCAAACAAAACAGAAGAAAAACAACACCATAACCACTGAATGACCCTAGTTCAAGTTTTTGATTTCTCCTCATGCACTGTGTGTTTTCTGCCCACTAGCTGAGGCCTGCAGCACAACTGAGGATGGGGACGAGCCTCTTCACTGCCCCACGGGCTACGAGTGCCACATCATCAATCCAGGAAACCCTGCCGCTGGCATCCCAAACCGGGGACAGTGCATCAAGCAGCGTGGCAACTCTGGTATGGCTTTCATTGACTAATGTCCAGGCCTTTGACACACATCATCTCCTATCTTAATTTCATCTCTTGAAAACAAATCTCTTGCTTGTCTGATTTAATGGAATGTCTCTGCGAAGTCTGTGGCCCTTTAAATCACCAAGGGACAGGGGCAGGACTCCTGGGGATCTCTTGGCACATCCCATGCTGTTAGGAGCCAAGTTTCTCCGATTTAATAGATCTACAAAAATACAAATTGGAGTGCTCTGTCAACAGAGTAGATTGCCTCAACATATGATCTGTGGTTGAAGCGGTTGTCAGATATATTAAACTATAATGACCTGATTAATAAAAGAACATTACTTTTTTCCTTTAGGCATCTAATAATTTTCATTTTTTTCATTTCACACAATAATTCAAAGTGCAGATATGGAGCTCAGATATCAAACTTTCTTTCTTTTTTGTCTTTTTAATTTTGGCAATTTTATTTACAGATGGACGTCCGAGGCATAAATACTTCAAGGACTACAAGGACTACTTAGGTAAGTGAGGTAATGTGGACAACCTGAAAGCCTGCACCATTACTGAAGAATCAGAAATAAGCACCAATCTTTTTGACGTGTCGATGGCTCTTTTCTCTGACAGGTACCAGTTCCAGCAACGCAGTGGGCTACGAAAAACCTCATCAGAAGCACCTGGGATGATGTATGTTTACAGTCACATTGAGTTTTCATGTCGTATTAAAAACCCCAAAGACCTCTGCGCCCTTTTACCTCCTTTGAGACAAAGCCTAATGTTTTCTGTTCTGCTCTCAGATCAGCCTGACCTCAGCCTCACCTCCGACCAGAACACAACCTCAGACATCAGCCCAGATCTGCTCTCATCACAACTGAACCAGGATCCTCTCTGACCTTTTTACCAGACCTCCAGCTGCTACCTCCTCTCACAAAGCCCCCGTGGTGCAGCCTGTCCTCGCAACGTTTTTTATTGTCCCTCTGTCTGTGGCCTGTGAGAGGATGTAGCGGAGAGTGTTGATGGTGAAGCAGAGGTAAAGGAGGAAAAGCTGCTCGTCAAATATCTTAAAAGGAAAGAAGGATCCCATGCTATTTCTTTCCAACCCTCTCCTTCCCTGCAGCTCATTGTTATTCTCACCAACACATTCTCTCACCTTCATGCTGGTCAGCAGAGCAAATCAAGACCATGTGGCCGTGATAGTCGTTCTGTCTCTCTCGTTCTCAGAAGGGTGGTGCTCAAATTTCCTGATCTGAAATCTGGAAAGTTTTACAGACAAATAGGAAAAATGCCAGCTGCAGAGGTTCTCATCTTTGAATCAAATCCAAATGGGGTTTAATGTTCAAACTTACAACTCAAAACTAAAATAATAAATGCCATATGAGTGTGTGTGTGTGTGTGTGTGTGGGGGAGGGGGGGGGGGGGGGGGGGGGGGGGGGGATTGTGTCGGGTTTTACAGGATTTGGAACAGCTGTAGATTTGTTCGAGCCAACCGGTGCTGACCGTGATTTCATCTCTATAAAAAGCAAGAGCAAATTAAAATGAGTTTTATTTAAGAGAGATAAAGATTTAAAGAGATACTCCACCTGTGGTCGTATAGACAATCTGAACATTGGAACTCTGTACATATTATATCTGTCATTCATTTCCTGAAATAAATGTAATGAAACAAGTCAATTATCTACCAATGCAGTAGGATTGTTCGGACCTTTCATATTTTTTAATAATCATACTGCCTGATTTCAAAATGACGGTCTCTCTATTGGACTTCACATTATCATGTCCCCTGTTGCGGTGCAGACATGATGACAAAGGGCTTTTGCACAGAGCAGATGTATTAAACTGGTCAAAAGATCTCCTGTGTCGTTCTCAAACACATGCTTTTGTCAAACTTAGTTATCTCAGTTGTCAACTCAAATGGTGCTCAGTTTCATTGCTGCCTATAATAACAGGAGAATAAGCTGAAGGTGTCAAACTAAAAGCTGTCACCATTCTCTATGTGCAGAGCTAAAGTGATGTCTGGATGTCGCTATCTGACTGGTGCTGCATTGTTGCCTTGTTAATTCTATATAAACCACGTTGTTGAAATAAATCTGAGTTGTGCTGTTTCTTTTTTTTTCAGCAGGTGATCTTAAATCTCAGGACAAAGTTAGAAATTATGATGAAAAAGCATTGACAAGCAGGTAAAGATCATAATGCCATGGCAATGGCTACACCACAGACTTGTGTTCTCTCTGATCATGTGTTTTGTCGTTCATGGAGTCTTTCTGACAGTTTCAGGATGTCCTCTGTAAAATTAAAAAGTGTTTCATTTAACTGCCTGGAAGTGCGCACAAAGCAAACATTACTCTCTTAATCGTTTTGTTTTTCGTTCCCTTAGCTAAATTGTATTTCATATGGGTCCATTCATATTTATTATCGACACTGTAAAATGCAATAGCTGTCCTGACTTACATTACATTAGTTAACTTTACTCGACTATCAAAAATATCACTTCTTACTAGTCTTTACGAAGTACAGTTCATTTACTTGCAGGTTAATTGCAGGTGGAAAAAAAAACATTTCAAGTAAATGATACTGATACATTTTAAGTTGCAGAACATGTAACATTAGTTAGCACAACTTAAATAAAGGAATAGGAATACACACAAAGTATATTCCACTTGGAATAATTTAGTTGTTTGAAATAGTAATTTTAAGTAGGTCATACTAGGTCAAAAGTACATCTTGAGTAAGGTTTTCAGTACACCTTACTTGAATGGTGCTCTACACAGTATAAATGAAAATAAATGGATACATTTATGATTACATGATCATTAATGTGGCGTTCCAGCATCAGACATGGTGTGACCAATTTGCTCAACCAATTAAATGATTTACAGTAGAAGTAGAAGATGATGGGAGACAGATGGTCCACACTAGGGTCAGAATTAAGTGGCACTCCACACCTGATGCTATTCAGCCAATCAATGCCGAAGAGAGGAACAGTTTATCTCCAGAGCTTATTAAAGTTCATCATAATGATATATTTTACCTGAATGTTGTTACAGTTGATTCTGGAGAATTGCAGCTTTCTCTTTTATATGAGACTGTTCTATATTTAAGTTTACCATATGAGTGTCATGTTGGTTACCGCTTCAGGGGCCCAAACTCTGTAGAACCCCTGCCCCTCAGGACAAGTACCAACAGCTCTGGTTTACGTCATACTGAGGTGAAATTTGATAATTTATCAGAGGTACTTATAGAACTAAAGGCCTTTTCTCACACAAGACCTTTTGACGTTACAGAAGGGAAAGCACAGTTAAATTAATGTTCGGCTGTTGCACACTGTACCCATTTCAGGTCACACATCATACTATTCTAACTTTCTTCCATTCAATTTCCTTAATTTTCTATGTCTTACTGCTTCCCCTAGCTGTCAGAGCATACATTCAAAAACAAAAGAAAACAATGGCACCAATTTCCAACAGCTTACAACATTTTACATCTCCACTCACTTTTTTCTTTCTTTTTTTTGACACTATTTAACTTCTTATTCATGTTTTCAAAATAAATGTTAAGCATCGAGAAGTTTTCATCTAGGAAATGGTTGTTTAAACTTTAATGCAATGAGGAAAATGTATAGCCCAGTGGGTGTCTGTCCCTCCCTTTGTCTCGCGCTCTCTCTCCTCTCCTCTCTCTCCTCGCCTCTCTCTCTTCTCATCTCTCTCAACACGCACGTGAGCACCTGCCTGAAAGCTGCGTCAGAGGGAAAAAGGCAGAATCAAACTGTCAGTGAGCACTTAGTGTGGCGGGCATAACAGCCATTGTATTTTGGATAAGCCGGTGGTGGTAACGCTCCACTTTATCCGTTGGGCATGCTGTGCATGATCGCTTCATCACTGCCACCTTGTTGATTTATTTCATCATGAGCGTGCCGAACAAACCCTCAGAGAAAAGGTCAGTGCGTGCTTGTGGACAATAAGTCGCAGTGTTGTATGTTTAGTCATGTTTCCCATAATATCTTTGTCATTCTTTATAGTCTTCGCTTATAGAGGCCAGTCTATAGATTTAAAGGCTTCAAACTGGTTTTCTTCGGGCAACGTTAAGCCTTCCATTCACAGAAGTGATCAATCTTCGAGTGATTGGCTTCGGCTACTTGTTTAGACACGTGACTCTATTGGTGAACTAACTGACTGACTTCTCACCTCCATAAAACAGGCAGAGTTGCTGTGCTGAATATAAGACAACCCAAAGAGCATGTGCCCAGAAGGTGTCAGTGTAGTTTAATGCAAAAGGCTACAGCAATGGAAAAGTATCTCAATCTTACAGCTGTGACTGTCAATAAGAGAAAATGGCTCATAACTTCCTGCTTTTTTAAATATATGGGTCTATATATTGTTGTTGAACCATGGACCAATAAGTATTGGCATCACCAAATATGATGTTGCATGCATATGCAGTTATATTAAACTCAAGTTTTTCCTTTTGACAGAATTGGCTCTAAAAATAAGTTGGAAAGGCTATTAAAGGACAGAAAAGGCACCTTTCCGCTTCTGATCAAGGTAAGAGGATAGCTTTTCATTCATGTGAATACCAAGTCTTTGATTGGCTTGTAACGTTTTTTGTTTTTGTTGTCAGCCTGACCGCTTCGGTATATTACCATAATTTATAGCGGTGGCCATGTTTTTGAGTGCCTCCAAGCAACCCTATACCCCGTGTTGATCTGCAGGCCATTAAATAAATGTTATTTAGGGGATTTTGTGCACTCAGCAGAAGAGATTTATTAGGGAACATACTCTGCCTTGTGATGCTCTTGGCCTGCTCCACTAAGCCATCTGAGAGAGGTGCCCTGCTGTTTCTGACTGCAAATGTTTGGAGAGCAAAACTACCCAACCCTGAGCCATTATAAGGCCACATACTGTATCGGAGGTGTTCTATGCTGGGATATCTGCTCTTCATGGAAAGTTCCACGATCAATACGACACACTCCAGCTACATTGAACCGATTCACCCCCTACCTTCCCGAGTGGAGGGATTACAATGTTAAAGGCCTCTCAGAGCTCCTGTAGGACACTCTGCTACTTACTGTTGATTGAACTTTGACAATACTGATTCGTACTGCAGAGTCGGGCTGGCCGATCAAAGAGAAAATCAACATTTACTTTTTGCGTAATGCAGCCTTTAAAACTGGGAAAAGACACTTGAATGCGATACTATGCCCGGCCATACTGCAGGGTGTGTTGGTCTTCAACTCGTCAATGCTTAATCCCACCATTGTCCTTTTATGTGCTTTGATCTCAGTGCTTTAAAAAAAAGGCCCCTGACATAAGATATTCTCATTAGAAGAAGATACGACCGCTGAAAAACTTTGATCATCAGTGAGAAATTGGAAAGCGTTGCGTCAGAGGCGTCGTTTGAAGCTGTTCTGGTTAATACTGTGAGTGGATTCCACGCACAGGGTTTCTGTTCAAACGGTTCTCTCTTTTTCAAAGTTAGGCTATCAACAGAGAGCATTTGCGTCAGCAGATGCACTGTACCTCTTCAAGATGTGGAAATGCCCCGAGACTGTAGCAGGCAGCGTGCTTTGACATATGACTCAGTACTGTAAGTCCACCTAAAACATTTTAGCCCTCTGTTAATATAATAAAGCACATTCAGATACTTCCAATAAAGTGGTTCATCACACAACTTATTTTTTCTTTCCCTAACTGAAGACTAATCCCGACGTATTGGAGTCTCAGTGCCAGATTCAACGTTCTGTCCAGGGATTTTTATAGATTCTAACTTCAGAGTTTCTGAACCTTTTTTTAATATGATGATTCTTTTTCTCAATTGATATATTAATAGTTTTTGTCTGTAAAATGTTAGCAAAATTTCCAACAGTCCAAAACCCCGACTATATTCAGTTTACAATTATATAAAACAGAGGAGAAACAGGTGTTCATCTCTATAGAGAAGCTGGAGATGGAGAATGGTTGCTTTTAAAAATGAATAGATAATCAAAATAGTTGTAGATTAACTCTGTCGATCGACTAATCTATATAAAAACAATGCCACCACACTTCAGAGTACAGAGAAGACTTCCATGACCTGCTTCAGAGTATTAGAGCAGGCCCATGCACATGCCCCGCCTCTTCCCGACTGACTGAGGAATAGGGAGCGCGCCTCCCCATTATTCCGATGAACCCTGCCCCTGATTGGGTTTCTCATCACAGCTTTGTCCTTTGTTGACACCGGAGCCACTGAAATAAAAGTGGCCATTAAGAGAGAGAGCTCACCTTTGCTGATATCAGTGTCACCAAGCATTATAGAGCATTAAAGCCTATATAATGTCGTCCTTTCTAATAGCCCCCTCTGTTTTTTTCGACTTCTGCATGTGTGTGCATAGGTTTGTGCTGTCAAGTACGTAATTTAAGTTGAGTCCATGTTTCTGCGTGTGCCAACTGAAACTCCTCCGGCTTGTTGTCAGGGCCGTCACATGGCCAATGCGTCTCAACATGTGAATGCACCGTAATAGTTGGCAGCAACCTCTCTGCTGTGGATGACTGTTATCCAACCCACTGGTGGTAGCTGGGCTGCGTTTGGCCGTATCCTGCCACGGCTGAGCCTATAGTCTTTGTGCTGCCATGTCACCGCTGCGAGGAGGTGTTCCAGAGAGGACAACTGGACTGAGGCACCCCCCAAGTCTGATAAACATTAATTGGATTTTTAAAAGAATGCTGGGTAAACAGCCACCCTGGGAGTTGTGTTAATGAGTGCCTGGCTCGGTTGCATGAAGCGTCTGTTTTCCTTTAACGGTGAGTCATGCAATGCAGAGCAGCTAAACCGGGTATGCCAACGTCCTCCCCCGTCACAATCTCTCCTTCCATCTTCTTCGGCTCAGGAGCGTTGTTGTGTAATAATGTGTGAGGTCTTATCTAAAGTATCGTTATATAAAAAGGATTGGTTGTTGTCACCTTGTGAGGCGCTCTGATTCCCTCATACATGAAATTATCATAATAATATTTTCATTTTTGTGATTAGTTTGAACACATTATCACCACTGTGTCCAAACCAGTAAATGCTGCAGCTAATGAAACCCAATAATAAAACCTAAGCTGAGTTAGACGGGACCTTCTCTCTCCACTGTGTTTTGATGACATTGTGTGGCACGGTATAGCCTCTTGTATTTGGCACCCAGAGACAACAAGCGTTTCAATCCTCATTGTCCACATCTGCCAAACATGTCACTGGGTTAATCCCTGCAATTTGCGCTAATTGTCACAGTTTGAAGGCAGTGTATTGTCTGAGTCGGTCTCGCTCGGACACTGGGTCTTTTGTGTCCAGGTGCCGACAAAAGCGGATCGCCTTGCGAGGTTGTTGTTGAAGGTGACAGGAGAGTCGGTGCTTATGGGGTCAAAAGAAGAGCGGACACCGCTCATCTTACCTGGGCGACAAAGCTCGCCGTCGCCCGTCACCCCTGTAAGAGCAAGGAGACAGGCTCACGGTGTCAGAGGGCAGGGAGGTGGGATACAGGCAGTGAGACTCAGCGTTTCCTGACTGAGAAGAGAAGAGAAGATTTGAAGAGAGGGGAAAGAAAGGGGGTCAATTCTTGGAAAGTTCAAAATGGAAAACGAAGGATGGCTGACTTGTGTTGCCTGGAGGAGGGCAACAACAGAGCCATTCGAGGACGAGGTGTGTGTGGCCCCAGAGATGCCAGGCCGTCATCACTCACACGGGCCTGGCTGCACGAGTGCAACTGCTCCATCCTCAGGTTCTCAGGGCTGGCAGGGCAGAGTCTGGGGCATCCAGGTCAACACCCGCATTGCGCATGATAGGGGCTTAAAGCCTGTCGTGTTGTAAAGCATATTTAGCAACGCAACCTGTGACACACACGTTATGATTATGGAGGTAAACTAGCAGGCTTGATAAAGTCTCACACACGCATGTTTTACGCCACACCTGCCTCAGCTGTCTGGCAAGTGGGCCGACTTCCTAATCTGATCAACCTTATTGAAATAACAGAGAGGTTCTGAGGCGCGAGCGGAGCCAGCCATGGGGCCCTGGGTCGGGTCTCATTCCAGGGATGGGAAGCAGCCGATCTTAGATGGCAGGGGGATTAATGAGGTAAGGCTTTAGCTGGGCAATTTGGAGAGAAAAACTGATTATGTTGCCCTGAAAATAATAGATGATGGTGTGTCAAGTAGAGGTTGCCTTTCTAGCAGTTGAAGGAGCGTTCTGCCCGTTAATCTGTGAGTGTTGGTGTATTTAATATTTAGGAGAGACGATGAGATAGCAAACGTAGGAATATAGCTTTTGTAGTGACTGATTTGAGGATAGAACTATAAATACAGTATGGCTGTGTGAAAAAGGTTTGTTTTTGGTGATACCGCACAACGCATGGCATGAAGATGTGATCCTCCGTCATTGAGCGGTTTTAGGATGATTCGATCAAGTTGTTTAGTCATTGAATCACTGGATTAGGTTTGTCTGTATTCTAGACCATCACTCAAAAGTGATGGATTCATTTATCACACTCACATTTGAGAAATGGGTTTTTTAATATCACCTGCTAAACAAGGCCATGGAACGTGACTTTTGGCCCACTTTTTGACATTTTAATGACAAACGGGATCTCTGTCTGACAAAAAAAGCAGATGGGAAGCTTTTGTATGTCTGTTTGAGTTTATTACAGAACATGAAGGGATGTGTCATGTATTATGAAGCACAAGAGGATTATGTGTACTCTGTATGTAGGTGGACTCGACAAGCTGGCACAGTTGACACAAATATGAAGTAGTAGGTCAACCTCCGCCTCCATCAACCACCACACACAATCACATCTGCAAATACACAAAGGTGGTTATACATTATGGGGAAAGTGTATGTGACAAAAATTCTGTCATTCTAGGCAAAGCATCTTTGTAAGAAGCACAAACAAACAAAAAATATTGAAATGAAACTATTGCAATGCCAGTTCGGAGAGGGCTGATTTATTGGTACCTGGTATTGCTGCTTGCGGAGAACCGCTCATCGCTCATTGAGCCCAGGGGAGTGAAGAAGAGTGCGGTTGTAACGTATATGTCAAGCATCCATCTGGAAAAGAGTGCACTCCCTTGGGTCCCCAGCAACACACCCGAAAAGTGTGAAGTAGATCAGATGAACGGTTCTCCAGATATGCGGAGGACACACACGTAAGACAGCTGGAGATTCCTTGCTTTATAGTTCAATGAAGACTGAGAAATAATTCAGTGTCACTTATTAATAACTCTTTTATTGATATCATAATTATACTGTGGTAATGAATAATAATGTTACTGATCTGTAAATGTATGTTGTTATAAATGTAATTTATATATCATCCCATCCCGCACTACTTGTGCAATGACTCAAAATGAATATATGAATATAGAGGTGATAAGTATCTGATTTGCAATAATAATAATTAAAAAAAAGATTTAATGTCACAGTTATTCATCAAGGGGCGTCGTGAGCCACCATTTTTACCTTGAAGTTACAGCTGCTCTAAAACACAGTTAGCTGCATGTACGCAACACTTAGGAGCCATATATATATATATATATATATATATATATATATATATATATATATATATATATATATATACATGTTACATCAGTACAGAATGTTCCTGACTGAAGCGACGCAGCAAACGTATAATGTGACTGAGTCGCCCATTTAGACTTGGACAGAGCTTTGCTACCATCAAATACTTGCTGATTGTTACTGTTGCTGGACACAAGGTGCATTAGGGAGTTTTTTTTCTTTTTATGTCTCACCCTCTTCACCAACGTGAAGTGGGCCTCTACACATGGCTAATGGGATTTTGCTTGGTCTGAGCCCCGCATATTTTGTTTTAGCTGTGTCCACTACAATCACACACACATGCACACACACACACACATGCATGGATTTAATTGAACAAAGAAACACACACAAAATCACTCATTGCTGATTCCTTTTGAGCGATAATGAGGATAATCAGGCAAGAGATTCAGAATTTGACTTGATTGTAATTACTTTGTAATAACAACAGTTTATCACTTCACCCGTGACATGTCATGTTTTTTTTTTTTTAGGGGAGCAGAGGGATCAACAGTGTGTGCAACATAGAAGAGGTTTTGACATTTTTAGATTTCTGCAAGCATTGCATGTTTGGGTGATTGGATGGCGAGCATTTCTTTTCATCGAAAAGTGTTAAGACCAGGAAGCCGAACGTGGACCCAAATGCAGCACACGGGAGTCACGGGTGAAGTTGAAAAGGTACATTTTCAATGTACATACAAAATCCATACATCCTCTGAAAGCCCTAGGTCTCTAGTTCGTGGTTGTACAGTACCATGAAGCTGTGATTATCCTAGATGACAACAGGTCCTTTTATACAGTGACATCAAGTTTCCAAAAATGGTCTACAATCACGTATTTCAATGTATAGAACTGGACCCACAAGAGTTTCATATTTCCAGAAAAACACAATTCATGCAATTCCAAGACTGTTTAGGAACCTCAGCATGCAGACAACGTAAAATACGCCATTTTTAGAAAAAGCAAAAAATAACACAAATATATTGCATGCATCGCAAAACTGCATAGGATTACCATAACGTTGGCATGTCTGTAATGGGGTCATTTGTAGGTCACCATAGATCTCATTTTCATTCAGTTATCTTCAGGTGAGAGGTCAGGACCCCTTGAAAATATTGGAGGCTTAATCATAGTCTTTCTCATCAAACTAGCATGGCTTGGCTGGTACCAATAGATTAATTAAGTTGTCAAGCTTTAAGACTAATTATAATACGGGTAGATCAAATCAAGCATTCTGATTGGTTGAGAGTGAGTCACGAGGTGTAGCCCGACGCGCAGCCGAGGGCCGGCAAACCCTTGAACTGTACATTATTGTAGACACAGCACTGCCTCGAGTACCTTATTGCTTTTATAATACGGGTACCTGCGACTTTATAAATAGCAATAGTAAGCTCCCTTTCAGCACAAAATAGTTGTAGCCATCAAACGTTGTGTATCGCATTTCAGCAACAGAGAAAATAGTCCCGTACGTGTATGGCGGTTGCATAAATCTGCGATTTACTGACCAGGCCGGTTGGAAGCAGGTGGAGGATGACACGCAGCCAGCGATGTAAAGAAGTGCTCTCGCTGCTGCTGTCCGTCTTTTCTCCGTCATTTTTCTCCTCCATGATGTTTAGAGAACTTGCCTCGCGTCGGGAAATTACCGACGTAATTATCTCTCACTGGAAATTATCACGATTTTGTGGTCAAACCCTTTTCATTCCTCATCTCATTTTAGGGAGGACGTTGTGTTGTCGTTCGTTATGCTAGTGTGGGGGATGCTACGTGAGCTTGTTAGCTGTTCCGTTTGAGCTAACGTTACTTTTAACGAAGAGCCCCGTTGCAATACTGTGAACACTCAAGCAATACACCTGCAGGGCTCTCAAGTTTTTAAGACAGGTAAGAGTGACATATCCCCCCCCCCCCCCCTCCCGTATGCCCACAAACCAGCCCATTATTATTATTAGCTTCATTTTCATTGGTTGCTGGATTACATTGCACCCAGATACAACAGATACATTTTTATGATTGGCTATTCGTGTAGCCCATTTCTTTTTTTTGATTGGCTGATGAGTGGCACCTCACGGCAGAACGCCAGGGGATTCGGGGGAGACGTGCTTGATTCCTCCATGGTGAGGGCAGCGCAACCAGGTCATGTTTGCGCGCTGCGGCACATTAAATAACCTAGAGTTTTTTTTCAGCGTGAGAAATACGATGTGTGGCGGGAGGGCGTGACTTAAGACCGAAATGCGTGACAGTCACGCTCAATGCGTGACACTTGAGAGCCCTGCACCTGCAAGTTAAGGAAACCAACGTCTGCGAGTCGTTACTGCGGACGTTACAATATCAAAGTTTACACGAACATGTTTGGTAACTGTCAAGCTTGAAATGACAACTAACGGTCGCGCAATTTAAATCTACCTGTTATTTTTAAGTGCGCACTGATATGGAACGCTCTAAATGTAAACAGGCTGTACAGTACTTGATGGCCGAATAAACTACACCTCGTGACTCACTCTCAACCAATCAGAATGCTTGATTTGATCTACCCGTATTATAATCAGCCATAATAACAGTCAGTTTTATAGTCCCGTATGTGCGTCCCGTACGTGTATGGCGGTTGCATACACGTACGGGACTATTTTCTCTGTTGCTGAAATGTGATACACAACGTTTGGTGGCTACAACTATTTTGTGATGAAAGGGAGCTTACTATTACTATTTATAAAGTCGCAGGTACCCGTATTATAAAAGCAATAAGGTACTCGAGGCAGTACTGTGTCTACAATAATGTACAGTTCAAGGGTTTGCCGGCCCTCCGCTGCGCGTCGGGCCTAACAACTCCCTTGAACAGTACATTATTGCACGACACAGTACTGCCTCTCGTACCTGATTGCTTAAGCATGCTACAGTCTGTTAAATACAGTAATGTCTGCCGTGATTTCCAGGGTCACTCAGAGGGTTAAAGAGCAGTGTCCCTTAATTCTTGGTCCCATGAATTTGCCTTCATAGACAGCTGGATGAAAGACTAAGGGAACATTATCTAAAAATACTTTGTTAATCTGCACCAATATCTATTGCCAAGATCTACTAACATGTATACCTAAGGCGACAATTGACTGTGTATCTGAGTGTGTCTATGTACATGCACTCGAGTTAATCTGGGAACTCGACCTATATGTTGCTAAGAAGCCTTCTCCCCGTCCAAAACTGCAGAGGCCACAGTCCACCTGCCAGCCAGGTCAAGCTACCCACACTCCTCTCTGCCAAATGGAAGGAGACTCTGATACTGTCTGTTTTGGCTGGCAGCTCAACTCGCTTCAGTTTGCCTCATCTGGCACCTGGCAGCAATTAGCAGGGGCCTAAAAGCATGTAAGGCACCGGGTTATGTCCTCTAAAAGGAGGTAATTTGGCCCTGCTCATCTTGCCTGGTGTAGCTTGTCCAGCCATCTGCTGTTCACTCTATCCAGATCTGGCCTGATGGTTCAAACACGTGGGAAAGGTGTGTCCCTGAAAGGCCAGCAGCCGGTCAAATGGCTGTTATCAATGGGATTAGAGCAAATTAAAATTAGATTAAAAACTAAAACCAAAAAGATGTTGAGAAATATAAGAGATACAGCAGCCAGCCACGACCCTGTGCCATGTAAGCTTAAAAAATGGCTGACAGGGCAGTAATGAAATACAGTAGTCTGACGAGTCACGCTACAGAAATAGCAACATTTTTCCTGTCACTAAAACAAGGTGATGAATGGATTTAAATAGTTTTAGATGGGCAGAATGTATGTAACATGCATGTGGCCACTAAAAAGACATGTTCTTTGGCATGATAACACTTAAAAAATAAATGCTGCACTGTAACTTGAGGTACTCACTTACGTACAGTAAATAATTTAATCATCAACAATGAATATGAGATATAGGGAGGTAATTACAACATGGCTACCTGCATGAAGATCATACTCAGCCGCTGTGTCCTGTCCTGCTGTGGACTGCAGTTCCCTGCCACTGTGTGCAGCAGGCAGGAGGCCAGGGTCAGCCATGGGTGTGGTTGGATAAGCTTTCACCTACGCACTAGTTGTCAGCCAGAATGTGGCATCCCGCAGGGGTTTGTGGCAGCAGCAAAGCAGGTGGAGAACGGTAGACGGGTTGGAGAGGGAGGGGGGTTGACAGCCCCTCTGGCGTTGTCTCCAAGACACAGTGGCAAGTGAGAAGGCAGGGGAAAGTTGCGAACGTCACACGGGAGGCCCATTAGAGCTGCACCTCCTCCCTGTCTGACTTCCTCAGCCCCATGAAGAGGGCCACCGGGGAGGATGATGGGTTTCTGTATCTACTGTAACCCCCTCCCTCTCTGGACCTGCACTCCCACAGGCCTCCTTCACAGGATGCTAAGTGCCAGGCCCCTGCTGCTGTGTCTCCGGCACCGGATGGGTCCCTTGTTGAGTCCCATCCATACGTCACTGGCAGCGGCAAAGACAGAGAGCACTCCCTCACCGACTATAGCAACAGCACAAAGCAACAGCCTCCTCTCACTGTCTGTCTTCAGCCTGCCTCTCTACTCTCTACTGCATACCGGAATAAAGAAATATAGTTTGGATGAACCTGACGACGAAGAAAATGAAAGGACTCCGAGGTCTTAAACAACCAGAATGTAACCGTTTCTGAATAGATTATGCAGAGTGGAGGGGGACTACAGGAAGCTCTGCGTTAAGACGTCAGTACATCTTCAGGATCCACATCTAAAGACAACAATGGAAAGTCAGCGGAACTGAACTTTGTAGCCTACTTTGTAGTTCACGAAGAATTTTATTCTGGCAAATGGAGACGAGCAGCAACACCATA
This sequence comes from Taurulus bubalis, assembly GCF_910589615.1. Taxonomy (NCBI): domain Eukaryota; kingdom Metazoa; phylum Chordata; class Actinopteri; order Perciformes; family Cottidae; genus Taurulus; species Taurulus bubalis. The sequence continues at coordinate 8,021,163 of NC_136597.1, forward strand.
ACTTACCGTTTCTAGACTAGACGCGGAGGAAATGCAGGCCTGGGGTCATCATCATCATCACCACCATCCTTAATTTTGCTTCTGAGTGCGTCCATCTAATCTCTGACTCCCTCCCAACCCCCTCAAGATGGAAATGGTGTCTAGAGGCTAAGGTGGGCTTCAGGGTGTGTTTGTGGCAGCATGGGGGAAGATGTGCTATGTGGGAAGACGGGACCTCGTCTGCCTGCTGTGGTTTTAGCCTCTTCCAGGGCTGCTGCTGGGGCAGAAAACGGAGGGTCCAACCTGAGGTATGTTTGGAGGCAACAGAGGCAAGACAACTATTTAATTTTTTTTCCATCCACCCAAATGTTTTCTAAATGCCCGCACTCACACTCTTTCTATCTCACTTCTTTTGTTTTGTTTATTCCCTGTTTAGAGTTTCTATTTTCAGAATTGCTCACTGGTATCACAGTCCTCCTCTTTCATGCTTCGTCTATTTTTGGTTGCCATGGTGAGATATACTCTCTCTGCATTGTTTTGCTCAACAATGTGTGATGCACACAGTATAGGGAATCTCCAAGGTGAATTGTGGCAAGGTTTACAGTGGCTGACCTGCCAACAGTTTGAGGATGTACTTTTTTGCATCTCTGCTACATACTGAAGATACTGTGCAGAGCCAGAGCATGACTTCCGAGTCATTCTTTGTTGTCCTCAGCTGTTACGTTCTATACCCAATCAAAACAACACAAAACAAGTCTGCTACAGTGTGCCCAGGCTTTTTGAGGCAGTGATGGCTGACTCTTTATCTGCAGCCAGCGTTAAGGAGGGTGAAGCTTGTTGAGGGGATGGTGGCAGCGGTCGTGTATATGGTCAGTGCTCTGCGAGTGGTGGCGGTCGATGAGGGTTGGCAGGTTGGGAGTGGACAGGCCAACACATTAGGAGGATATATTGATGATTTTTTTGGGGGAGTTTGGTCTAGCAGGTGGCACAGTACGGGGGAGGGTTCAATAATGCTACCATTCAGGAGAAACAGGAAATGTGGTTTGACTGAGAGGGCCCTCCTTCGCGAAAAGTCTTTGTTTGCAGCATTTATGATGTGAGGATCGAAGCTCGTTTTACTTGTCCAGGTTGATGCTGAGCGCTACACCATCTCCAGTGACTGGGCGTTGATAGAAGTGGGGCAGTGATGGGCGGTGATGTTGATGCGGGTGTCAGGAATGAATGAATGAACTTTCGTCTTGGTGACGTTGAGGAGGAGCTGACTGTGAGTACACCACTGGGTGAAGAGGGCAACAGATTGTTGGTAGACTGTGGTTGAGTCTGTGAGGAGGGCGAGTATCGCTGTCAGCAGAATATTTCAAAGTATGTTGTGATGGAGGATGCGCTGAGACAGTCATTGATGTAGAGTTAGTGTGGAAAGGGACACATCTCACAGCCTTGAGGGGCTTCAGTGTTGACGGTGAAGATGGTGGACATAGTGGTGCCCACCCTGACTGCCTGTCACTTGTGTATCCAACGGATGACGAGTGTTACGTGAAGACATGAGAGTTTGTTGATTATCAGGTGTCGTTGAATGGTATGCTATTAATTTGCATGTTAATATCTCTTTTTTTCAAACTGCTGTGTATGTCACATGGGTGGTGCAGTGGGAATCTCCCCTCACGGTTGGAACCTGCTGGCAGGCCCCTATGTGTGGAGTTTCCTTGTGTTTTCTCCGACCTCAATGTCAAACGTCAAGCTATTCCTTTAAAGTCACATCTTGAAGATCTCCGTTTGACTCTTTTCGGCGGCAGCCATGGCAATAAGCGGTATTGCCATGTTTTCCCAGAGAAGGGGGATCACCCGAGTTCATAAAACTTTGAATGCAAGGGCTTTCAGGAGTGGGTCATTCATTTATTAAGATGAACATCTTTACATTTAACGAAATATTTCTGTGTTTCTATAGTAATTGAATTGGTCACATTCACTATACGTCTTCTGATTTCAATGTTTCCTATAATACTGCAGTGTAGGAATAAAATAAGATGCAAAGTAATGTGTGATTCCGTCTAAAACTACAATAGCATACATAGCCTACAGTCTGGCCTTTTCTACTCCGGTTGTATAAGATGAAGGCCTCGTGCCTTATCATTATTAATCAGGTCAGATTTAAGGAGCCTCCCTCTGTTTCTCCTGAAGGGCCACTCCACCAGCGGGGGCCCATCACAGCATGAGTCCTGAAATCGTGTGCCAGTTCTTGCACGCTTGTTAGCAGCACCTCACGTAATGTCTGATCGAGCTCCAGTGATTTAACCTCGTGATTACTTAGTGTTTTATTGTGGCTATATTTAACTTCTTAAATGCAACAGAAGATTAGGGAATAGGAGAATCGATTAGGAGAGTGGAACAAGGAGGCAGGTGCAGCTTCCTTGATGGCTGCTCATCCGGTCCTGAGGCTGATTACTGAAATGGCCTCTGCTGTAATTGCAATTGAGTTGTTTCTTGCAGTGAGGATTAGTCAATGGAAAACAATTGTCTTCTTACACATCACAGCAGCCACGACGTGTTAAAACTGTAGTGTCTGTTCTCTTGTTACAAGTTTTAGCTCTGAGAAAATATAGTTCACAAAAAAGAAGAAGACGGGGTTCTGTATTTGTTTCTGACAATTTAACATTTCCCAGATGTCTTGGCAGAGACGCTGAATGCCCTTTTTTCATAACTCTTCTTTCGGTGGATGTTGATTCTGTGTTATCTCTTGTACCAATTATGAAAACCGATTTCGATCTCAGGAGACCACCCTGGTTAAATAAAAGCTTCCTGCAGGTTGAGAATGTATTTTCAGAGCTCCAGATCTGAAATTTGACAAGGAAAGATGGCATCTTACTGTCTGTTTGTGCAATTAATACTGAGAATTCAGCAAAATAAGCATACTTTTTGTATATATCTAATGAAGCTAAGAGACAGGGAGTATGTTATTAAAAAGCTTTCAACAACAACAACAACAAAATGTATCCGGTGATATGTTTTGATTTGCTTCAAGTGCAACCCAATTTAAAAGACGTCTTCGATTTTTGCTTGAGTGATTTATATTCTGTTTTCCGACTGCAGCTCGTTCGAGAGTTAAGACCCCTGAAATAATAATGAGTGAGAAACGAGTGAACCTGCACGGCACGACTTTGACAGTCAGTTTGTAGAGCGCGAGCAGAACTACATAACATCACTGTACAACAAGTGTGGCCACGACGTGCGTGCGTCGGTGTGAACCCTCACGGAGCGTCGGTGTTGGAGAGCGCATCAGTCGCTCCATGGCGTAGGTGGACTGCAGCGGACGGATAAAAACACATCTATATCAAGAAATCCCCGGCTGTCAGCGGCAGAAACCTGAACAGGTGGCGGAGACCCTCGACAGCTTGCAGCTCGCTAATCGCTTCTCTGACGACAGCGCAGCCACGTCGTGCGCGTAAAGCCAGGAGTGCGGCAGGTTCGGGTCTGCGGATCTGATCAGTCATCGGGAACGGATTCGTCAGTGTTGATTCAGTCCTCCTCAAGAAGTTGCGTGAAGTGCGTCTTGGTTTTGAGCCTGGACTGACAGATTTGGATACCATGACCCTTTGTTGAATTTGAGCAACTCTCTTCCGTGTTTGGGTTGCCAAGCTGCTGTAAAGACCGACACCGATAACACGCAGCATGTTGCCAGAAATAAGTAACAAGGTGAGGCACTTTTTTTGTGAGCAACTTGGATGTCTGTTAAACAGTAGCGTCCTGTGGTGTATTATAGCGTGACTTTCAATCAAAGTGTCAAAATTATGTTTTTTTATAATGGTATGATCGGCCTGCTCATTGAATCAGTTAAAGCATTTTATATTGTTATAACCATACATTATCTCACATAAAACTTTTGCATTCGCCAAGTAAACTTACAGATTTCCTATTTTTGCTTTTCCGCGGAATGAGCGTTCCTTTTGCCCAGATACAGGGCTTGTTCCAGGCTAATTCCATGTTGGGAGAAACCCCTTCACAGGTATCCTTTTACAATGATGACCTACAATAAAAGTCATCCATTCACTGTGCATTCTCTAATAGCCTTTCTTGATACATGCCAAGAATGTGAAGGGATTTTCAATTTGCTTATTCTGTAGTCCACCCCCTTTCTCTGCACCGCATGCCAAGGTATGATGAAAAATCGGATCCACTTCTATTTCAGTCGTTGTTTCTCCTACTTATTTCAGTGTTTGTTGTGCTGACAGAATGCTATAAGCGTGCTGGTGTATTTTACACACCTTACATGGAAACTGTTGCAAATTGAAACCTTGCCATTTTGGGAATTTCCAGCTTTATATGTTTTTTAGTAACATAAATTAGATATCATGGAATGTTTGCATTGACAAACTAATAATCCTAAAGCCTAACATCAATGTTGTGGTCACATTTGATGCCAACAGAAAACCGCCTGTTGTGTGCAATAAAAACAACGGGGCTGTGTGATTTATACATTGAAAAAAGACATGCTGGCATGTCTGACAGCCGATAGTGTGAGTGGGCACAGGTTCACAGCTTGTTGATGTTACTCCTGGTTTTATTGCTTTGCTGACCCCCTGACCAACTGACACTTGAGGACCCAAAGCTGCTCCCACACCCCTACTGGGATGATCCTACCTCCAGTTAAGACCCCCAGTCACACAGCGCAGAGTCGGCATTGCTGCTGACATCTGTTTCTGTGTCTTCGCCTCCATTCATCTATTCGTGTGACTTTATTTATACTCGTTGGCACATTGAGAGCAAATGCCCACTTTCACATGTGTTACATTTGTGCCAAGTGTAAATGGACTGTATTCATGGCTACACGGGAAATATGATTTACTGTATTATTCAATGACCGCTTTCTAGTGCAAACATGAATTTTAAGCATGCCGACAATGATAGATATTTATATATATATTGCTGTTCTGGCTTTGATAAAAATCAAAATATTTCAGCTTCTAAGGACAGAAGTGAGAAATATACAGAAATGTGTGCACTTGGGCATATGTTATGATGTTACTTGGTTTCCATTGGCTAAGTGCTCATTAGCCAGGCTTACCGCAGACTTTAACAGATGATGTTTTAGAAGCCAACCTGCCACAGTGACCTACATGGCTCCTGCTGTCGCTCACTGTGCTCCTGTTATTGTAGCATGACTACATTGTTGTATCAAATCTTTATTTGTGTATACGAGTGCCGTCCTCGACTACAGAAATTCTTAGTCGAAAAAGATTTTGTCGACTAATCGATTAGCTGATCTCAACAGATCGGTACAACTCCACAAAGTTCCCCCACAAAGAATCACACAGGCAGCCCTAGACTGTCACTATATGTGTTTTGCTTGTCTTACTGAAATATTGTATCAATTTTAATGTGCTGGGGAAAGCCAATGAGTGTTTGCAGGATGCCTTTACGAGTAAGATTCAGAAGGTAAGAAGTCAGTTCAGTGTCTCGTCCTCTTCCTCTGGTCGATACATCCGTGAGCGCTGACAGGCCTTTTGCTTCTCAATCAGAGGTTAACTGTAAGATCATGGTTGGGAAGCCGTTTCCTGTCAAGCACCTGCGGACCACACCACACCCAGCCTGTCACCCCTCCCTCCCTCCCCAAATGTGATTTCAGCTCGTATCCCCACACGGGGCTAAGCTTTATTTCACCCATATGGTGTCGCCCCGACACAGTTGCACGCTCACCCGCTGATTAGCAAGGCACATGTAAGCTGGCATGGTGTCAAAGAGAATCACACTGAATCATTCCCAATGCGTATGCTACGTCAGTATATCGAGAACTCTGCTGCTTTATTACTTTATTTGTCGCTTCCTTTCGACACATTTAGAATGGTGGATCTGTAGTTTGCGCGGGCTTGGTGGCACGTGTACACCCACAGCCAGACACATGGACATGCACATGTTCACACACCTGCGCAAGCTAGCAGGTACACAGAGAGCACTAGATTGCGAGAGGATTGTGGTTGCCAGGTTTTTGCAGAAGTAATCTATTTTAGGATCATAGTACATTCTTTTTGCTCGCCTCGCTGCAATCTGGCTCAGCTGCCCACAGGCTGTGTATTTTTGAAGAGACTGGAGAATCCAGGCAGCATGAACACAAGTAGCAGTGACTTATTATTATTCATCATGACTGCTTTAGTCTGCCTCTTGGCTTAAAATAATTTCTAAATCCAACTTCAGAGGTCATGCTGGCATACATAGCGCTGTATGGAAATCATTGCAGAAGAAAGATACAGTTGATATGGTTTTTAATGAATCGCTCTCATTCCTCCCACAGACGTCACGACCGGAGGCCTTCCCTCACCCACACAGACTCCCAGCAGAAGGCATCCGTCTTGGAACAAACAGACCCTGCTCACAGGTCAGCGCTTCCCTCCAGCAAGAGGCTGTAGCAGCAGAGCGCTTATCCACAACGTGAACCAACAAGGGCGTCTTTTCCGTTTAGTGTTTGACTTTTGTGTGGCTTACTTGAATTATTTCATCAACATTAGCTCGAGAGAGATTTGTCTTCTTATTTTCTTTTCATGCACATGCAGTGAGCTATTACATAATTCTCTCTCCTATTAGAAATAAAAGGCTTAGATGTGACTCATAGATGCGTGTTATGTTGTTTTGACCATTAGCCGAGCAGCTCATTGAAAAAGAAGAGCCTCACTAAAACGTGTTAAGTGGGATAGTCACCATTCAGATCATCTATATTGACATATTCCTTAGAAAATCATAAATGTGGCACTATACATCTGTCTGCACATATGTGGTTATGTGGTGTAACGCATCAAAGTTTCCATTGATACAAGTGCAGCTTTTTTAAGCAGCATACCCCCGGTTATGTACAGGCACATAACTGTGTTTACTTCCTTTGCCTGTTGTGGCAGATGCTGGCAACTATATTTAGCCCTATCTCTATGCGTCATAACCAAGTTGGCAGATCCTGCAGCAGCCCTTAACACGTGAGATGTACTAACTACTACAGTATGGATGGGGAAGCTTTTTTCCCCTGGAATGCTGTTAATAATTAATATCAAATAATGTATTATGTTGCTAGTGCAGTAAATTACTGAAGGCTACATGAAAGGATGTAGGATGTAGAGGCAGCTCTGTTTTGAATTATTCCACCTGAAATCTGAGTGGAATTGCAACTCAGTAAGGGACGATATGTCTTATAATATACTGTATGATCCCTCTTGACACAGATACTAGTCTGTAGGATATCTCATTTTTCCCAGAGAACTTGGCACAGGACAGAGGTCTAATTTTGCCCATCATTGCCATGGCTCTACCTTGCAAGGCTGTGACACATGTAATCATGCTCTCAGAGCAAGCAGCATGGCAGCCAGTGAAAAGCAGGTTGCTGCTCTTCACCTCCCCCAAAGAGCCACCACCGACAGCCTCTGTCAGGGCCCAGCCTCACAAGCTTTGTCCCCATTTCACTCTCAACCTGATCAGTAATTCCAGCCGCCGCTCGCTGAGGGTCCTGGTCACCTGAGCCTCGGCAGACGAATTGCATGTGAAAAGGATGTAGATCGCGAGCTGAGAACACACACCACAATTGACGAGCTGGAGCCCGACAGACACATACTCTTGAAAAAAATGAAAGGGTCTGTAACAAGCTTGTAGCTACATTGTAAAAAGAATAATTCATTTTGACTTAACACTTTCTGACCCACTCTTTCTGCCTTTGTTGTGTGTAGATGTGCTGTTCAGTATTTGTTATTCTGTTCCATTGAAACACAGTGGGCTATTCCCGACAGGAAAAGATCTTAAAAGCCTCCTAGCTGAGGAAATGGGCCATTTTCTTTGTAGAGTCTCCTGAATATTCTCTTTTATTTCTGAAGTAGACACAAGTCTGCATTCATCAAAGTCTTCAGTCACACTGCCTGACATTTTAGGTTGTCGGAGTGCCTAGAAAAGCGTGTTTCCTCATCATCTGACCCTATTTCTGTTGTGTCTGTTTAGTGTTGTCATGTAACTTTATTGTTTCTAATGTGCATTTATTTATTCAAGGCAGTACGATTTAAAACAATCCCTCTGGTTTACAGAAGTTTGGCCCTGGTGTAGGGACCCTGCCTCAGCTTGAGCCACCGGTGGTCCAGGTGGTGGTCAGCAATGCCAAAAACCAACACCAGCAGTCAGACAACATCCTGCCCCAAATTGCCAACAAAGGGGGCCAACACAACTACCAGGCACACCCGGTGAGGCTCTCATACACCAGCAGCTTGTAAAACCCTCTAGTGACAGCTAGTTTAGCATTAAAGACAAAATCAATATTTCTCCAAAGTAGCTAAACCTCAAAACTGAGTAACAGCATAATAGATGCAGTGACTGTGAAATGTCGTTACTTTATCTTTTCTTTGCTCATAATTACAAACGGACTCTGCTGTCTCTGTGTGTGCTTATTGTACAGGATGAGAGGCCGAAGCCCACCCAGCAGTTCAGTATGCGTATTGGTGCAGCAATGGATAAAGTGTCTGTCTCCCGCAACAGCAAGATTTTCAGCAACAAGCTGGAGAAAGAGAAGGCATATGAGGGACAAAGGTTACCCATGTCCCCCATAGGTATGATATTGTGGATAAGAATACAATACAAGAGAATTGCTGAATTGTTGTCGCACATTTTTAATCTTTCGGGGATGTTCCAAGACTTGTAACTAAGTAACATTTAGTTTTGATGCCGTAAAAATAGCATGCCGGCATTGAAGTCGATTGTTCACAATCCTCTGCTCTTGGCAGAGGTGCAATCAATATGATAGTGACTCATCTCAACCCTCCTCCTCCTACTTCCTGTTGCAGAGGCACTGAAGAACTTCCGGGACCGGCTGACGGAGTTTGAGCAGGAGGAGATCATGGACTACGCAGAGATCTGGTTCCTCGGTCTGGGGTCTCAGAAGATCGAGGGTTCCCAAAGCACACCGCAGAACTCTGGATACGACGACGAGCATGGCAGCTACGTCAGGGTAAGATGGTTGGTCCGTCACAAAACATTAAGTCAAATTTGTTGTTTGTGTGTTAAAGAATTCTTCTTTTTTTACTATTGTTGAATGTCAAAAGGCAGTACATTTAGAAATGTTGTGGTTGAAGCTCAAGCCTGGTACGCAAACTTTAAAGATCACGTAAAAAATACTCTCAAGTCTTATATGATAACATCTCCCAGAGGCACTTGAATGCACCGCCAAAGAGTTTAAAAGAGAGTAAATGTCTCTATAAAGTGCCAGCAAGAACTAAAAGTCACATTGTTGTTGATTTGTAAACCACCAGTATAGTCCTAAAAATGGCCCCATGGTTCTTCAGAAAAGTACATACACGCGTCAATTGTGCACACACACACACACACACACACACACATATGCATGCCTTCAACCTGCGTAAGATGACCTGTACATGACCAGACGCCTTTATATGACCTTAATCCAGCCGCTGCAGACAGTCTGTTGGGCTGACTTCATTGTTTAATACTGTACACAACGAACTGAACCTGAGGTCATCCAGCCCAGTGACAACAGGCTAAACTGCCTTGTATACATCAGGCGACTGACAGGCAGTTATTTGTGAGACAATATGTGATGGATGAGCTGTTAAAGGCTGAGCGACTTGACCATTGTTTCGACTTGTATGTCTGTAATGAGGCTCATCTCACTGTCACAAGCTTGAACTGACAGTGACAGCAAAGCACAGTTGAAACTGTAGCACACAGCAGATCAGTGTGAGTGAGTGTACAGCCCATCAAAGGCGTTGTCATTGAGTGAACAACATATATATTCATGTTATTATGAAGCGATGGATATTTTATATTGCATAATGCTCAAATATTCACAGTGTTCTTCCTTTTGCTTTTTCAGGTGCTGCATGACCATATTGGATACAGGTTTGAAGTGCTTGAAGTGATTGGGAAAGGCTCCTTTGGGCAGGTCCTGAAATGCCTGGACCACAAGAACAATGAACTCGTAGCCATTAAGATGATACGGAATAAGAAAAGGTACGAGTACACTCAATATTTCATTCTCTTAAAATGATTCATCCAGAATATGTTTGAATATATGAGAACATGTTTAATAAATATATACTCTCTAGAATAAGTTATTTATCACAATAAAGGTGTCAATTCAACTGAGATCGGATACCTTGTTTTCCCAAATCCCCTTGCTGCGATCACTTTACATTTTAGGAGTCAAACTGTTGAGATCTTGATTTGGCGTGATAGAAGTCGGAAGCCGTGGTGTTATCTCACCTGTCCTTATTCACAGAGGATCACAGCGACAGCCTGTGAGTCCTGTAGGTTAGATGCGGCAGTCATCGGTCTCACCGCCACTTCAATAATGCAGAAAACAAAATGGTACAAACTGCTTGCCTCGGGAGAACTCTGCTTATCTCTCCATGGAGACGAATGTGTGTGGTTGACATCAATAAATATCTAGGGATTGATGCGCAGGGACAAACCTCTCAGAGATAGTCAACAGCAGACATGTTCAAATAGTATTTCAAACATTTCCATAGAGTGCTACTATTTGTCACAATTTGACATGGCAGAACTAAAATACATTAATTAATTTTGGCCCTGTGTGTTAAATGGTGTTGAAATCCCCAGTAATATTTTTGTATTCCAGTTCTCTAACACCTTTAAATGTGTCTGTAGGTTTCATCACCAAGCTCTGGTTGAGCTGAAGATCCTGGATGTTATAAAAAGGAAAGACAAAGACAACCTCCACAACGTCATCCACATGAAGGAGTACTTTTACTTCCGAAATCACCTCTGCATCTCCTTTGAGCTTCTCGGGTTAGTACGCGTCTGGTGACTGTGGACTTTGTTACCTGTTTCCAGACAAAGCTCAATTGTCTTATATCCTTACTGACTATGTATTCTGCATGCAAGCAAGCAGGCCTGCATGTTCATGAGTTAGTTCCACAAGAGAATATATAGACATTAATGTTATTTAAAGCTGCAACAGCACGGTTAGATCACTGTACTGTCTTCACAAAGGCACTTCTAACTTGTCTCTATTCATTCATTCTAACACTACGTGACCAGTCAATCAGGAGCTGAGTGGTCACCTGTGTACCTTAAGCCATCTGTGTTTTAGCGCAGGACGCAACTGATATCTATTTGAAGGGAGATAGTTCTGTGTATCACTCAGGCTGAATGACCTTTAGAGGACGTCTGGGACTGCCACCTTGTCTTACATTACTGTCACCCAATCCTTTAGTTAAGGCCTTGATTCGAGCCCTATCTCTTACCCCTTCTTGCTTGATGGTGTGAAGGCTCAAGTTACACAGTCTAAAGAAGTATATGCTTATGACAAGTAGCAAGAAACAGTAGGCGGACACATTCTGTGTCTCTGTCTCCCTCTGAATGAGAGCACAATCAAGGATTATGTAGAAGTTCTTCCTGGGGTGCATTTTTTCTTTAAGTGAATTCACACTGAGCTCACTCTGCTATGTTAGGAACAAAGTACTTAGATGGAGATTATTGTAAAGAAATGGAATCCTATCAGTCTTTTTTCTGTTTTAACGGCATTATGTAAGTAATGATATATCATGTTGTTTCTTTCATCAGAGTGAACTTGTACGAGCTCATCAAAAAAAACAACTTCCAGGGCTTCAGTCTCGCTCTCATCCGTCGGTTCACCCATGCTCTTCTCAGGTGCCTGCAGATGCTGCACAGGGAAAAGATTATCCACTGCGACCTCAAGCCGGTACTGACTTCATAGTTTCTGGAATACCTGAACCTTTTTTTGAGATATAGAATATAAGACACACTTTAGGGACCCTTTTCTTTGTATTGATCTTTGCACTGCTGTTGATAATTGATTCCCCAGAACAGTAGTGTAAATGTTGCTCTATCTTTTGGAACAATATGATATTGCAGCTGCATTTTATAAGAGCATCTTTTTTGAAGGTGTTTACTTCTACTTTTCAACAGGAGAACATCCTTCTGTCTCAGAGAGGGCCAGGGAACATCAAGGTGGTTGACTTTGGATCAAGCTGTTATGAACAACAAAGAGGTGAGAGCATAAATCGCAATGAGAGAATAAATAATAATACTTAGCGTGTCGGAATATTCACAGAAATGGTCCCATATCCCTCACAGTCTCTTCTGTCTTTTCCCTTAGTGTACACCTACATCCAGAGTCGCTTCTACCGCTCCCCAGAGGTCATCCTGGGTCACCCATACAGCATGGCCATTGACATGTGGAGTCTGGGTTGCATCCTTGCTGAACTCTACACAGGCTATCCTATCTTCCCAGGAGAGAGCGAAGTGGAGCAGATAGCCTGCATAATGGAGGTACGGCATGGAACAATTGTGTGTTTATTTTAAAATGTAAACAACTTTCCAATATGGTTGTTGAGTTGCATCAGTTTGTTAAGGTGTCCTGATATTTTTACTTCCAGGTTCTTGGGATGCCTCCAAATGATTTTGTTCAGTCAGCTGCGAGGAGGAGGCTGTTCTTTGGTGAGAATTTATTCAGTTTCAGCTTTTTTAAATATATCATTTCTGCTTGCAAACAATGTAGACCATTGCTAAAAGCCATCAGAAGATAAAAGGTGTGAGGCTACTATATAGGAACAGTGTGCCGAGATTATACATCAGTGCTGTGTTTGATAATTGTGTGCAGACTCAAAAGGAAACCCCAGGAACATCACCAATAGCAAGGGGAAGAAGAGGAGACCCAACTCCAAGGAGCTGTCAGCTACGTTGAAAACAAATGACGCTTTGTTCTTAGACTTCATCAAACGCTGCCTCACGTATGTGTACTCTTGACTGTACTTGAGTGTCTACCAGAACAGGCTTTCTTTAATCTGTAATGAGCTCCAAGAAACTGCATGTGACTTTCTTTATTACATTTTCTTGAGTGGTACTTTATTAAAGAGGAAATCACAAACTGTACAAGCAGACTTCAATTATTTTTCTGTGTGTGTTTTCAGTTGGGACCCAACTAAACGTATGACTCCAGATGAGGGGCTTCAGCACGAGTGGATCCTGGAAGGAAATTTTAACAAAGTCCGTCCGAGAACAAAGCCAACCGTTAAGAAGGTCTCAGACAGTTCGACCAGCAAGGCTGGTAAGAGTACAGTCCATTTCATCATCCATACTATATACATTTTAAGTAAAAGTAGAAATGATAGATACAACACACAGCTGAATTAGAGCAGAGACCTGTCTTACATAATATAATGCTAAATAAAATCTGTACGGTTCGAGTGGAATGGGTGCATGCTGCTCACTCTCCGCTACTATTAGCTATTGCCATCGCAGTGGACATACCGACAGAGTTGTTTTGTATTCACCTTGAGCTGACATTTAATGTCTTTTCTTTCCATGACACAGCGGAGAAGGTCAGCTCAGAAAGCAGCGCCACTGACAAGCTGAAGAGAGATGGCACAGCAACAGCAACAAAGATGGCCCCCGCCGAGCGTCTACGGCCCATTGGCGCATCAGCGGAGGAGGAGGTGTGTGAGAATGAGGGGAAGCTGTCCACGGAGACCAAGCAGCAAGAAGCAGGCGGAGAGAGGCCCGTTCACATCATCATCAAGCCTCAAGATGAAGTGGGCACAGAGAGAAAAGATAGCCAAGAGCTGTCTCCGTGTTTGCCCCCTATTATATAACAGTCGAAGGGAATCGTGCTGCGTTCATGACATGTGGGAACTCTTGTTTAGGCTCAGTGTCCCACTCCCCACCTGAGAGGGGTTGAGTTGGTGAAGTGGAAGTAAATGGACAGCTAAGAGAAAGTGGAATTTGTTTGGGCCTGCACACAAAGAAAATGTACAGATTCTTTAAATCCATTTCCTATGAACACTGCCATTTTGCTCCTGTGTCTGCACGACGTCACAAAACCACATGTTAGAGACGTCCGAGTCAGAAAAAAGTTTTCGTTTCTGAGTTTTAAGTCGGAAAGAAGTGGACGTTTTCATCTGAAAGGCAGGAAGAAAACCAGTTCCCACATGCCGTGAACAAAATATAGATGTATGGAAGGGACACTATGATCATCAGCAAAGAGGGGCATCCTCTATTTATTGTCTTAAGTATACAGTCTTAGTGTATTCTTTTATTCTGTGAAACTTTGAGTTTGTATGGCCGTGAAGTCAGTCAACCAGTTGTACTTTTTTTTTATAAAGGACTTAAGGTGCAGTTGGAGGCATTTTGTTTATGAGTGACATAGTTGAGATGCCAGGTTATACAGGTTATACCATAACACTTTTACTTTTCTCAGTTTCCATGTTAAAAAACAAAGTCGTACACACTGCATGGTTATAAAATGTATCAAATATTTGGTTTTGCATTTATATTATTTTACACATTTAGCATAACTTTCATAATCGTAAACTATTTTAAGAAGTGTGTGCAATAAAGGCTGAGCCAAAATATGTTTTTTTTAAATCATGTTAACAAGAAATAATTGTCATAAACTTTTTAATTGTAGAATGCAGTTGATGACATATTGATTATTAATGATTTCACGTATTTATTGCAGAATATGTTTAATCCTATGTTTCATATTTGTTTAACAATTTAATTCAACAATCATAACATGTAATTGTAAGTGAAGTCATTGTATATATTTCTGCTGTAATTTACTGTGTATGTGTAATACAGAACAGATGTTAAGAAAATATTTCAGATATTTGTTGAGAGTTTAGACAAGGTTTTACTTGTTGTGTTGTTACTGTATGAAAATATTTTGTATGTCGGTTATTCATAACATTTTATATATTAGAGACAAAAAGACAATCCAGTTATTGATAGTTTGTGCCTTGCAGTATTAGAAATCTTGCACTTTACTATTGTGTGTGTACACCTGATTAGAAACCCTGTCAACAAGGGTTCAGACTACTCTGCCAGTATCCCTTTTATTTGACAAAATGATGTCTTGTCGAATGTTAAACAACATACCATCTTTTTACAATGGATTTATGTCTTAAATCGCCAACAGAGATTACATTTCAATTTATTCTACTCTAAATTTAATCTATTAGCTAGGCAACGAGATCCCAAGAGAGTGGATTGCAGTTAAAATAAGAAAAGTTATGTTATACTCATAAACATTTGTATGTCTCTTTGTCTTTTACGATGAAATAAACGGTTGTTTTAAAGAGAATGTGCTTTCATATTTTATCATATTTATCCTATTTTTGTGTGTTTTTGTTTCCATCTTGGAATGATAATGACGCACTGTTGGCATATTGTTATAATGCAGTATAAAGCTCTCACTTGTAGTTTTAAGATGTAGTAGTAGTTTTCACAGCCTGTTGCTAAATAATAAACTGATAAATTAAAACATATTTATTGTAAATAAGAATTGTATAATCATGATTCAATTTAGATTACTATTTGTTTCCATTTACGGATTTATATTGATCATATTCCGTCCTAATAACATTTCCATCTATTACTACATTGACTAACATTTGCAGTTTTCCCTTTGCTCGTTATTTGTAGCAATGTGCCACCTACGAATTAGAAAACAGCAACAGGATCTCTGATTGGTTGTCTGTTACATAAGTGTGCATGACACGGCTGCCACCTGCTGCCTTGTGCGGGAACTAGTGGTGGCAAGAGTGGATTGGACCCCTAATAAATCTAATCATTATAATTATGATATTATATTTATAACTATGATATTATATTATTATTAGAGATTGAAAACCTATATTTTTTTTCTGGTGGCACACTCCAGACAAGACTTCATCATGTAAGGTCAGTTATGAACTATTTTGTCTGAAGAAGAGATGTGAAAGAGTTTAAATATGCGTAATCTAAAATGTATTCGATCTATTAAAAAAAGTTATTGTTCATGCCCTTCCATTATGAATAGTATTTTTGTGTTTATTAATTTATGTATTGGTGCCAATCGAATCAGACAGCAGTGAAAACATCATGTAAACAGATCATATTATCGTTTTTCATCACGACACAATTAATGAATGAACACAGCCGTATAAAGTTGGAGTAAGTCTCTGCCATGAAAAACTCATAATAAGCTACTTTCACACCTTTCATTGTCAAACCAGAGGTTGCATTTCTAAGACTTTTGTATGCATCCTGACATCCGAACGACATCTGAATGGCTATAACTCCACTGTTGTGATTTGACGTGTGCTTTTTGGCCCTAGCGGTATGCCGTAGTCGGAAAGATGGCGACCGTAGCGCTGGTTAGCCGTCCTGCAAGTGTCCTTCCCAGGATTTCAAGTGAGTAATGTTAAAACAGTAGGCATGTTATGCTTGCATTGACATTTAGGAATATATTGTTGTTATTTCAGATATGTTCACGTAATTCATGCTAATCCAGATTTACAGTTAGACCACACACTCGGCTCGAGTGACCTTGCTAACCGGCTCGGATAGTCACCTCCTAGCAAGGGCTTTAGCTAAGTTAGCTAGCTAGCTAGTAGTTAGCTCCCATTTAGATTTTTAATAACTCTATTATTAGCGTCCTGACTACATAAAGACCCGTAACACTGTGCGATATGAATGAATGATAAACGCTAGTTAAGTTAGGCTAAGTTGTAGCTGCCCCCCGCTGGCCTGACTCGACGTTACGTCTGTTATGGTGGCTCACTTGCTGTTTTTATTGACGTAGCATTAGTTACATTAACGTCACGATTAGTTTTTACGTTTGGCACGCAACCGTGGATTTATATGTCCGACTAACTGGCATGTTGTTTTCCAGTGATGACGCTTAGTAAGTAACGCGTCTGCACAGTGACACTAAGCTGGCGTTGGTTCCTGAGCGCTACATGGTTCACGTCATCTCAATGTATTTGTTTGCATAACGCAGCAGTCTCAGATCCCCTTTTTGATTATTCGTTAGGAAGCATGCAGACTTTTAACCCTCCCGTTGTCTTGGGGTCAAAATTACCAGTGTACGAGTGAATATGTATGTGTGTTGATGGGTTATTTTGACCCCAAGACAACGGGAGGGTTAAGATGACTTCATGCTCACGTATGTGTTTTCATCTGGTCAGTGCATACAATAGTATCCCATTTCGTCGCCATTTTTCTTATCTTTTTTTTCACAGCTAATTTGTAGCCCAAAGCATGCAATAGAGAGAAAATATTGCATGTAATACCACTACGGAAGCTCAGTGTCACATTGTCAGCTCTATAGATCTCCGGTTTTACTGTTAGAGGATGATGAACGTTATTGTGTGACACTGAAATGTGTTTTCTGTCCACCCCCCATTTATATAAAGAAGGTTAAATCACAGTAAGCATTAGTTACACCTCTCAGTATAACGCCATACAAATTAAGAGCACCATGAACCTCTATAATGTGGATCAAACACTGCCTATGTTCCTTTCCTCTCAATAGGTAGCTGCTCCCCTGCTGTACTGTCGGCTGCCTCCGTCACCAAAGTCCAGCAGAGGAAGCTGCACCATGCTGTTGTCCCCAAAGGGAAAGGAGGACGCTCCTCTTCCAGTGGAATAGCGGCAACAGTGTTTGGTGCTACTGGTTTTCTGGGTCGATACGTGGTCAACAGGCTGGGTGAGTTGAAAAACACTGTGTAAATAATTACTGATATTTACTATATATTCAGCAAACTTTTGAGCGTGTGTGATCGTATCTCAGCGATGAGCACAATTAGTTTAAATGTCCTTATTAAGCCCACCAAATAACTATTTCAGGTATTTTAATGTATACGGCCCCAGTTTAGGTGATTTGATTTATTTGAGATATGAAAAAAATACAAAAACATATATCACAGATGATACACAAATACATTGAAAAATGTACTGCGGATGATGCAGTTAAGGGATAACTTGTTTGCATTGTGGTTCATTTTAGTTCAAGAGAAGGTCTAATTTCTCATTTGAAGTGTCAATAATTAATATATACTTATTTCTAATGTTTTTATACTTTAATTTGTCCAAATATGTGTGTGTATGTCTATATATATATATATATATATATATATATATATATATATATATATATATATATATATATATATATATATATATATATAATTAATTAATTAATACAAACTTGTTCTATTCAAATCTGTAATCTCCTAGCTCTGAATAGCTATTTTTATTTTGTCTTCACCCCATCCTATGGCATTTGAAAAAGGTGTGACCAGCCGCTGGGTTCTGATAGCTGAAAAGGTGTTTTCTTTGGATTGAAGCAAAAAATATGTTTTTTACAAACAATATTAAATATTGGTGTAAATTGCTCTTCAATACGTCATCTCTAAATATTTGTTGTCATTTTGTCTGCATCTCCTATGGTGTGCTAATGGCATTTCAAATTGGCCAGAAATTCAGGTTTTGCCAGCTGGTTGAAAATGCAAATATTTTAGGCCGACTGACCGGAAGGGAAAAAATATTTGCAGATTTTATTCTAATGTTTTTAGGAGAGAGATGTGTTAGCTATACTCATTTACATCCACCCAGACACTGGTTCTTTTGCTGGAGTAGAAATTTGCAAAACAAATCTAAGAGGTTACTAAGAGGTTGAAAGTTGTCTTATACGATAAGTGGGCATAATGGCTACCCCATGTCTTGTAATGTTGCCAATTAAGGAGATCGTACTCTAAAGTTTTTTGAGTGGTAGTCCGAATCACAGAAGGGATTTATAGAACCTGCTTGCAACCAAATTGTTATCATATGTAAGCGAATGACTCAAAGATGTGATTGTATGTTTATTTTCTGATGATTTGCAGGTCGCATCGGCTCTCAGATTGTAGTCCCTCACCGCTGTGATCAGTATGACCTCATGTACATGAGGCCCATGGGTGATCTTGGACAGATCATTTTCATGGTAAGATTCAGACAGACACACTTGGAGGGTGGATTTCTTGCTCTGCATGTACTTATTTATATGACATTTAGAGCCTTAAATTAAATGCATTGTCTTTGTCTTGTCGCAGGAGTGGGATGCAAGGAACAAAGACTCCATCAAACAGGCCTTGGAGAACTCTAATGTTGTCATCAACCTTGTCGGCAGAGAGTGGGAGACACGGTATGTCTAGTCTGGAGAAATGTCTTCAAGTATCTGCTATATGTGTTACGTTGTTGACATGAAATATCATTTTAAGCTGGTTTAGAGATGAGGTGTAGGTGAATGTTGCAGGACATTGCTGAATTGTAGGTAAACATTCACATGCAAGTATTTCTCCCCTTTTTGTGCACAGGAACTATCTCTATGACGATGTCTTCGTGACCATCCCTCAGCAGATTGCCAAGGCAGCCAGAGAGGCCGGCATCACAAAGCTCGTCCACATGTCTCACCTCAACGCTGACATACGCAGCCAGTCGAAATACCTGAGGAACAAGGTAATGGGCTGTTTTGGCTCATTCAAACTAGTGCATCTGTGTTTCTGTTGAACAGTGTCAACATGTTTAAGCCAGGGAATCCTAACCTATATATAGGTGGTCATTGTCTGACGTACTTTTACCCACAGGCTGTAGGAGAGACAGCAGTGAGGGATGAGTTTCCAGACGCGGTAATCTTGAAGCCCTCTGAGATCTTTGGGAGGGAGGACAGATTCTTCAACTATTATGCAAGTAAGACAGTTGTTTGTGCGAGTGAAACAGAGTCTGTCATTGACCATAATCTACTAGTAGGCCAACACGTCAGTTTCTGAGTGATGGGAATGTGACTCATGTGCGCGAATGTCACTGCGCTGCTTTTCGCTGCTCTTCCATAGACTTAGCTTGTGCTGTACATTCATTGTCGTCTCTTCATCAACTTCTACGAGCACAAGTGGAGCTATTGCTAAAACAATTTGACCACTTGTTCCACAGTATTAAAACTGTTCCCTTTTTTATTCTAAAAGTTGTCATCTAACCAGTGAAAATTGAATGTGTGGTTTTAATCCTTTTTCAGACATGCGCTGGTTTGGCAACGCTGTTCCACTCATATCCATGGGAAAGAAGACTGTGAAGCAGCCTGTTCATGTATGTTTGATGAAAGGGGGCCGCTATTCTGATTCTTTCCCTTCCAATAAATAAAATCATTACGATCAAATGAACCCAACTAACCAGTCTCTTTTCTCCCTCAGGTGGTGGATGTGGCCAAGGCCATCATCAATGCGGTCAGAGACCCTGACGCTAATGGGAAAACATATGCGTTAGTTGGGTAGGTGGTCAGTACTCCAAAAGCTGTGCCTAGGATTAGAGCAAATACTGAAATTTGATAAAACACATCATTAATAGATACAAATGTATAGCAAGAGCAATCGATCATCATTTGTAATAAGCAAGAAAGTGTACAATTTGGAGAATGTGTGCATTTCAGGGCAAAACACAATGCGTGTCACCATGTAGCAGCATTGTGTGGAATATGCAGTCCATGAAAGTTTGTCTGCACGAAAACAACGTTGTTAAGTCAACTTACAAGATATGTCAACGGTTTTGTCTTTGGTTTAGCGTTAACAGTAGTACAATCTGAATTAAAATTTACAATGACATTTGTATCATTTAAAAATGTTAATTAAGTAGTTTTTCTCTTTCCTGTTTTCAGTACACTAGTTATTTATCAAGTTGTATTATCAAATACACAAAACAAATATATTGGAATCATTTTCATTAGTGTATAAGTTTGGGAGTGAGAGGATCAGATGGAGATCACCTCGTTTGCATGCAGTGCCTGCACAAGAGTGGCTTATTGAAGGATAGGAAACCTTGTCTGTCGTCATGTGGTCTGTGTTTCATGCCCTGTATTTGTGTCACTTGAGCTCAGATTTACAGGATTTCATGAATTGTTTTTGTCCTGTTTCCTCTTGTTATCTAGGCCCAGCCGTTACCTCCTCCATGACCTGGTGGAGTACATCTACGCCGTGGCACACAGACCTTTTGTGCCCTACCCCTTGCCCCGCCCTCTCTATCAGTACGTGCCTCACTGCATTTTCAGAGCAACCGCAACGAAGGCATGTTGCCAAGCTAAACAAAGGAGATGATTACATTGTAGATCGCTAAGTGTACACAATATTACCACACATCTGATTTCACTTGACAACATGTTTAACATGTTACGTGTAGTGTACCTGTGCTGCTTGAACACATACAAACATAACGGCAACCCGCTCATCAAAATATTTGTTTTACTTTCAGCCTTGCTGCTCAGTTTTTTGCAAAGAGCCCATTTGAGCCCTGGACAACCGCAGACAAAGTGGACAGGGTAAGACGACCAAGACCTTGGCCATTTTGATGTGCTTCTGTGAAAAGGGCCTATTGCGCCACCTACCGTGGAGGCTCTACAGCCAGCACTAATTCTGTACTGTGCTTTCGTTTTCCAGTTTCACACAACAGACATGAAGTACCCAGGACTTCCTGGTCTGGAGGATCTTGGCATCACGCCTTCCACTGTAGAACAAAAGGCAATTGAGATTCTGCGTCGTCATCGTCGATTCCGTTACCTGGAAGCTGACCTGGATGAGACGAGGCCAGCCAAGACTGTCAACTATTAAACTACCAACTCCTGGGCAGTACCTCCGATTGTTTGGTCTTTAACTAAATGCTGTACATAAATAAAATAAAAAGTTCCTCATTTTGTCTTGTTTTTATTAGATATGCCTTTTTACCATTACATTGCCTTTAAAGTTTTCTCCTCTTCTTCATGTTCACCCCATTGGCCGTTTAATTGTTGTAGAGAAAATACAGACATGCACAATCCCCACCTCGAAGGCTGGAGGTGGCGTGTCATGCTGCAGTGGTTAAACCCTGCTGGAGTCTGCAGGAAAACCGCCACTTTTCACAAAGACAGCGGCAAACTTTGTTACAAATAATAATTATGTCCTGGAGGGGTCAAGTCTGGGTTCAGACTTCAATACAATTGAGACATTAGTACTTATAGAGAAGAATAAACCTGGAAACTGAAAAGTAAAATGAACTGAACTTCATTACATAAAGAAGCTAAGAGCTGCATATATTACAAGGTGAACATGAACATTTTAAGTGTTTAACTGAATAGTTTAAAAGAAGCAATATGTTGCATCTTAAAGAGTTTAACATTTTGGCATGAGAATGGTTTCTTTAGCTGAAAGTATGCAGTATTAGTAGACAAGTAGTCAATTGGAAAAAAGTACATTTGCCAGGAACAAAGACTCCAGCAAGCGGGCCTTGGAGCCTAGTGGGCAGAGAGTGGGAGACTTAAATATTGGGATTATAAAGACCAACCCACATAGTTTCTCAGGTCAAACCTGTTAAATCCTCTGTCCGTACCACACACTCGCCTTAAGACCCGCGGTGACTGAGCTTTTGAGGCAGTAGCACCAAGCTATGGGATGCCCTGCCTGCCTGGCATTTGATAAAATGAACGCTCTAGGCCTGCTTTTGATCTGTATTTATTGTGCCTTCCTAAAATACATTTCTGGTCTTAACATTTGTTTTGTAAATTATTGTCCCTTGTATGGCCACATTTGGTTAATTTTGTTTTCTTATTAATACTCATGTCAAGCAGTTTGTGACTTTTGTCTGTGAAAAGTGCTATGTAAATAAATGTACTTTAATTAAATAAACCTACTTACTTCATCGAGGTAGTTCAATCCACTGTGTATGTGCAGTAAATACTGAAACTGTACTTTGAAACCTCTATTTATGGCTTTTGAGATAGGGTTGGTTCACCTCCACCCTGAAGCCTGCATGGTACGATAAGGATATATCTAGGAGTTAAAGTTAATGAAAGGTTTAAGATAAGATGTACTTTATTGTGCGATTTGAGCTTTGAAGTGGCCGGCTTAGAGGTACAGAATGATATTTTGTGATCCTTCGTCAGAAACCACAATGACGATATACATGCGAAGAGCTGGAATAATTGGAGCCTTTTTACTCTCAATATACTTCCTCATTTACATGACCGCGAATTGGAGAACAGACAAATCTTTTCCAGAGCGTGTCAAGGATCAAGAGGTTGTGAGGAGAAAACTGGACCGGATTGAAAAGACTCTAAACAAGCTGGGTGAGGACCAATTCAGACACAACCATAAACACTGCTGTAGTGTAAAGCTCTGACTTTCTAATCATACATGTATTATTTTAAAGATCTGTAATCTAAAGTAAATGAACCAGAATACCTTTTACTGTCCAACTTCTGTACAAGCAAGAGTTGTGGCGCTGAGAACTGAGATCCACGCTGGAACTTTAGTTAACTGCAAGTAAATCCCCTTCAAATATAAATACAGTATATCTTTGCCATCTAGGTACTTTTGTTTTAACGGGTGTGTGTGTAAGTATCATTGCCTACAGTGGCGTGTTTGGACTGAACCCAAAGTTAAGTAGACACAAATATAAGCAAGTGTAAAAAAACATGACTGAAATCACATCACATGTTGTGCCGTCAGCCTGAGTTGCCAATGATTTTTGGAGAAAGATGTGCGCTGTGTACTGTACATCTGGAGCTGGTAAGATGTTTCGTACTACATTTGATTTTACTGAGGAAATATTAGAAGAGTTTGCAGCAGCATTGATATGCTTTCCATTTCTTCCAGCTAAGTTACCAAACACATTTATACTTCTACTGTTACTGTGACGTTTTACTGACCCTGTAAATCATTTCTGTCTTTTAATGAACACAATCCAAAACAAAGCAAAGCTGATAGAAGCAGCTGGTCTAAAGAACTCCACCAATGAAGTTTCACTGAATGTGGATCAAGTAAAAGAGAAGATTGTGATGCCAAAGATATATCCAAACTCCTTCCTGTTTGCCGAGTGGGGCGATGAGCTGTCAGAAGAGGAACAGAAGGAGGCGCAGGCTCTATATCAGATGTATGGATACAATGCCTTCCTGAGTAACCAGTTGCCAATAGACAGGACGCTTCCAGACACAAGAGACAAAAGGTAACTTTAGTTTATTCTGGTTCTAACTATTTTCAAAGGTGGTTTGATTGTTTTGTGTCCCGACCTTTGCAATAACTTGCTATGCACAGTAACCTGATGCGTTTTTTGGGGGTTACTATGAACCGCCTACCAGTGTTTTACATGCAGATAATCTAATAAATCTTATAATAAATTATGATAATTGGAATTTGCTTGTGCCAAAGCAATATTTAGCCAGAAAAACATACACTCAACATGGCATGACAAGTTAACTGTGACATAATGCACCCTTTATCCAGAATATGACACATCCACCAATCCTAAAATAAGCTTACTAGTGATTTCAGTCGTTCATCCCAACTTTTCGCTTATGGTGTCAAGCCAGATCAAACAATTACCCCTGATATGCTACATTCCATGATGCAGTATGAGAACACAAGCTATATGACATATTGAGACCCGTTGAGTCTGTTTCTCTGCAGTTCACTTTTTTTACACCTGTCTCTACATCTCATACCATTTAGGTGTCTGATTAAGAATTATCCCAGGGACCTGCCAACCATCAGCGTGGTACTGATCTACATAAACGAGGCTCTTTCGGTCATTAAAAGGTCCGTAAGAAGCATCATCACCCACACTCCAGAGCACCTGCTGAGGGAAATCATTCTAGTGGATGACTGTAGCACTTATAGTAAGTGTAACTGTGCACTTGGAATACTGCATGATGATGTTTCTCTCATACGTCTCAGTACTCTGAATGTCAGCCATGTAAGTCTCATAACCCCTGTGAAGGAAATTAGGGTAAATTGCATTAGTCAGGTACTGTGCTTCATAGAGTTTTCTGTATATAATTTGTAAAGCTGTTGTAGTAGTTTCTATTTATATATTTGACTGTTGACTATTTTTAGACGACCTTGGAAAACCATTGCAAGACTACATTGAGCAGATTCACAAAGAGAGGCCTGGACTCATACAGAAAGTGCGCCATAAGCAACACATGGGGTTGTCCCAGTCCCGGATCTCAGGTTGGGAGCATGCCACAGCAGATGTTGTGGCCATTTTGGATGCCCATATTGAAACCACAGAGGGATGGTATGTAAATGTCGGTAACAACAGTAAAAAAAACTGCTGTGAAGTTAAATTCCTTCACTTAGTTCCTGTCAAAATCCTACATCAATAATGTTGATGTAGGATTCTCAAGGATCAATACCCTTGAGGTTATTGTACTGTTTAATTGTGGTGTCCTTACCAGGGCAGAACCTCTACTGGACCGGATCAAAGCCGACAGGACAGTGGTGGTGTCCCCTGTGTTTGATAAGGTGCATTTTGACAATCTACGCGTAGAAAAATATATCCCGTACTCTCACGGCTTTGACTGGGCTTTGTGGTGTATGTACGAGTCCTTTAGGCCAGAGTGGCTGAAGATGGAGGATGAATCGCTGCCTGGGAAGTACGTGGACCACACACACTTGTGACTAAATGAGACCCTCACCTAGCTTTTAGAGTTTTGGAAAGTTCTTCCTATTGGCTGGTCACTTTGACTGCGAACCTCATTAGTCCGCGCCCCATTTTTCTGATCTCACGGAAATGAGGAAGTGTGTTTTTTCAAAACTAAAACTCTAACTTCTCATTCAATTTTAAAGATCGTAACATTTTAATAATTTCGTAAACTCCTAACATGACTAAGCGATTATAACATTATACCTTCACTGTAACCGCAGAGGCGTTATTTTAACTCATGAAGTACTTGTATTCATAAATTCAGAGTAGGACTAGTGGAGAATCAAATTATGCTCGTCATTAGCAGTGGCGGGCCGTGGATTTGGCATCTACGCCTGCTGTCTGTTTAGTTTAACAGCTGATGGCGGCCGCATGTTAATGGTCACGCTGGCCGTGTGGCAAAACAGATGCTAGCAGGCCTTCTCTTATAGTTTAATCAGCTCTCTATAGAGACACAGAAGTGAAATGTGATTGGATGAGCGCTATTAAACAGCAGGCTCAAGCTCATAGCTGAAGGCAACAGAGGAACACAGGAGGTGTGCAATGAGAACATAAGCTAATAGGTAAAAATTATATATATATATATATATATATATATATATATATATATATATATATATATTACATTACATGTAGTGCATTTGTGAAAAACAATTAAACTATAAAATAGCTATAACTTTTAATTATGACAAATTTAAATTTAAACTTTGTGATTCTGTTTAGGCCAGCAGAGAAGGCTTAGCAGGCCCTGACTGGTCATTAGGTTATAGTAAATAAATACCAGGGTTCACATTCATCTCACAGTAAAATTACCCTAAGTGCCGTTGTCTTCTTTCCATTTAACAAAACTTTTGTGTTTCACTCATTGAATCCCTTTTTAAACAGTAACAATTTGAAGCTGTTTCACAACATAACAGACAGTAAACGTGAATAACAGGCGGTTTTCATTTTGGCACAAGACTAGTGGCGCTATTTGTTTGTTTTGGACAGGAGTCCCTCTGTTATGGGAATCTTTGCAGCAGACAGACTCTTCCTTGGAGAAATCGGTGGGCTCGATGGTGGAATGACAGTTTACGGTGGAGAGAATGTTGAACTTGGAATTCGTGTGAGTAGCCCAAACTGTTTCAGTATTAAGAATTACACATGACACAGAATTTAAATCATTCAAGGTTGAAGCTTTGGTAAATCACTGACGACTATCTCATCTGTGTCGGCACTGCTCAGGTGTGGCTGTGTGGAGGCAGCGTAGAGGTTGTGCCTTGCTCCAGGATAGCTCACATTGAGAGGGCACATAAACCGTATGCACCTGATCTCAACTCAGCCATGAGGAGAAATGCCTTGAGGGTTGCAGACATCTGGTTGGACGAGTACAAGCGGAACGTACTGATTGCCTGGAATGTTCCGTTAAAGGTTGGCACAAGGGTTATGTCTGGAGACATACTGTTAATTGTACAGCTGCTGAGAAATGTTGTTCAGCTGCTGAGTCATACATAACCATGACTTGAAACAAAGGAGTGTCACAATTTGCTAGCTGCCAGCTCTCCCCTCTTTTTATATGCTTTACTTTAGAGAATGGCTTTCTTTTGCTCCCATAACTTCCATAACGTGCACAAACCTCAAAGGGATTTTTAGAAATCTTACACACATCCTACTCTCCTCGTATTCATCATACTTTTGCAATCCAATCAACAATCCAAGTTGTCACAGTGGGAGGGCAAAAAGGTATAAAAACAAAAACACCATCCTGCACTTCTGCCATCCAACCATCATTATGTTTAAAAAGCCTTATATTTTACTACATTTCACCGAAAGATGACTAAATATTGCAGAGGGAACACGTTTGTTTGACAGCAGACAACTTCATTTGGCCACTTCAGTTTCAGGGTCCTGGTATTCTGCATGCCGGCTCACTCTTGTGGATCACTGGGACACTTGAACCGAGCCAGCATTCAAGTTTTTTTCAGAATAAGACAATTATTACAAGTTTTGTAAATAAGTAATAACACATGTGTTAAACCTACTATGACAATGTTACGGGGTGGGGTAAGGAAGAGGACCCAAATGCCACAGCAATAGTGCAAAATAATATGCATTTCAAAAACTAAGGACAAGCCTCCAACAGGCCGAGAGGAAAAAAGGTGGAAGAAACAAAAACAGGGATCATACAACGGACAGGAACAAGAATCACAAACTGTGTCTACTCACAGTCAAAAACGCAGTACGATCCCACACTGAGGCAGGGTTTAAATACACTGGGGAGGGGCAGGTGATTGGACACAGCAGGGAACAATCAGGGACAATCAACAGACAATCACAGGGCAGGAAGTGCAGGGAACACAGAGGACACACAAGACAAGGGCTACAAAATAAAACAGGAAACAGACAAACTCACATCATGACAGACAAGTTACAAAGGTGTATTGAAAATAGTAAAAATACACTGCTTTTCGTTTTACACTTTTGTCACTTTCACAACAATTACATTACAATCTGCCATTAGAGCCAGTCTTTCCACATGTATTTCCTTAGCTTTATAAATATGAGATTTCATTGTATTGAAGAATATAGATTTTACCAAAATTGTGCATTGTTAATGCAGCTTTTGATATTGCTAATGATACACAGAATCATGGAATCGATACCGGCGACGTGTCCGAGAGGAGGAAGCTCAGAGAAAAGCTGAACTGTAAACCTTTCAAGTGGTACCTGGATAATGTTTATCCAAGTCTGGAAACATGGGATAACGTCTTGGGGTATGGTGTGGTAAGAGACATTTTCAGTCATTAGTTTGCTGATAGCATGTCATGTTTTAGTGTTTGTACTATATTAGTAAGCCTGAAATGCTTAAACTGAATTCAAGATCAGAAATATGTATTTATTTAGTTCTTCTTTCAATGAATACTAAATGTAACAATACAATGTTTATGTGGCAAAGCCCTGGATATGTATTCATGATGAATGTTGTGATTGGACATTACATTTTACATGACATCAATGAATGTTCACGTCGAGGTCAAAGCAAATCAATAACTCTCTTAACATGAAACTGACTGTACAGCTGCAGAACTCCCTTCTTAGGAGCCATTGTGTGGACCAGGGAGCCGTTCCAGGGAACATCCCCATCCTGTATGATTGCCACTTCCAGCAGCCACAGGTTATCTAAGACATATGGAAAAACTGATCCTGAGATATTAATAACAAATCATAATATTAAATCACAACCTCGTCTTTCCAACAGCATTGCTTCTACACTGCAGATGGTGAAATCATCATTGGGGCGATTAAATCTCACAAATATAACAATAACCACTGCCTGGTTGATCCAGGCTCTGGCAGCACTCCCACCCTGCAGGAGTGTCCGCTGGCTAAACTAAAGCAACTGCACATGCACTGGGACTTCAAACAAGTAAGAACTCAGCTGACATCAGTATGGTCTCATTTTCTTCTGACGTCTGTTCAGGAACTTTTTAAACAATCCAGCACATTCATATCAGATACTACCAGTAGAAGGTGTCAAAGTCATAAATGTCCAATCCGACACAAAGATGAAAATATCATTGTGTTAGATGCATTCATGCTACCATCTCATTCATTTTGTTTCTTGATCAAACTTTTGCAGGGCCAATCGATCAGAAACAGAGCAACAAAGAGATGTCTTGAGGTGGCCCAGGGAGAAAGCTCTAACTATGAGGTCATCATTCAACCGTGCAGTGGACAGAGCTGGACGATTGAGCATCTTATCACAAGTTTTTAGTTCAGGGATTAAACTATTAACAAAGGATAATTGCAAACTGGATCTTGTTTAAAAAATGTAATTCAACATTAAAAACAAATCTGCAGCAGAGGCGGAGGAGTTGACAGCCCCAATTTTAGAAAGTGAAATAGAAGGGATCATCGGATCTCTGAAAAATAATAAATCTCCGGGGACAGATGGTCTGCCAGGTGAATTTGACAAGACCTTTATAAAGGCGCTTGTGCCTAGGCTTTGTGGGGTCTTTAACTATGCTTTACAGGAAAATGACCCACCCAAGAGTTGGTCAGAGGCCGTGATAACAGTCATACACAAAGAGGGGAAGGATCCACTGAGTGTGAGAGTGTGGCGCCTATAGGCCAATTTGTCTGCTTGGAAGTGATGTAAAGATTCTTAGTTCTCTACTGGCGAATAGAATGCAGAAATACCTTGGGAAGTTAATCAATCCTGATCAGACGGGGTTTATACCGGGCCGTCAAGGTGCAAATAATATTAGAAGAGTTCTAAACTTACAATCAGTAGCAAGAGACTCGGCCCGTCCTTCAATGCTTCTCAGTCTCGACGTAGAGAAGGCGTTTGATAGGGTGGACTGGTCGTATTTAAATTATACTATGGAACGAATGGGATTTAATTGGACATTTAATAGATGGATAAACACTCTAAATAAAGACCCAATATCTAGAGTTAGGGATAACGGACACTGCTTTTAATTCTTTAAACTTAAGAAGGGTGTTCGGCAGGGAAATCCAGTGTCTCCAATTTTGTTAGCTCTGAGTATCGAACCGCTGGCTGAGTTATTAAGGGGTAATGATCAAATTGAAGGTATAGTAGATGAGGGGGGCATGATGCATAAGATATCGTTGTTTGCGGATGATATCCTGTTGTTTATAAGAAATCCATTGTCATCTATACCAGCGGTTATGCAATGTCTGAGGAACTATGGGGGAGTTTCAGGACATAAAGTTAATGAGGGGAAATCGGAAGCAATGATGATTACAGGAAGCTGGCCTACACAATTGGACAGACTTGCGAGATTTAGATGATCAAAGGGGGGCTTTAGGTATTTGGGGGTGATTTTGACTCCTAAACTATGACAAACTTATTTCCCAGATGAAAAATGACCTGGAAAGGTAGGAGATGCTTCCCCTTTCCTTTGTTGAGAGAGTAGAAACCATTAGGATGAATGTTCTGCCAAGGCTGTTATTTCTCTTTTGCTCTCTTCCTCTTGCTGTCCCGGTATCTACTTTTAAGCTCTTAGATAGGCTTGTTTCTCGATTCATATGGCAGAACAAGAGGCCTAGAGTGAGACTCAAAGTTCTTTGCTTACGGAAAGAGAAGGGCGGTTTAACTTTGCCTCATTTCAAAAGTTATTACTGGGCAGCACAACTTAGAGTATTGATCTCCTGGATGAGATTGGATATGGATAAAAAAAATGGGTACATATAGAGCAAAGTTCAGTAAACACATCACTCTCAGCACTCCCCTTTCTGACGACAAAGGCATTGCGTATACTAAAAATAAAAAATGAATGGGTTAAGTATACATTAAAGGTTTGGAGGAAAATTGTAATGGAAATTAATTAACCTCATCAATCTCCTTTAGAGAAAACACATGCGATGGGAAACACTTAAATTTCTTTAAGCATTTATTAAACAGAAACTTGGAATAATTCAATTGAACGGGCAGAGCTCGTCACCACAGATGGTTCGGAGGACTGACTCAGAAAAATAGTTCAACATGAGTTTTATACATCAACAATTATTATTGAAATGTTTGCCACAATAAATCAATTATTCGTAGGAACGACTCTCAGGGCTTTCACACAACTTCAAGCAAAGTATGGTATTGAAGCGAAGGATCTATTCCTATATTTCCAACTTCGACACTATTTGGCCACACACAAGGAATGGGACACAATTAAGGACATACCAGGCAATTTTGAGGAGGTGGAGATAGCTGAGTATCGAATCCAAACAAAACATATAATATCCTGTTTATACAGTGGAATACATATGGATACATCTATCGATACACTGGATATAAAAAGTAAATGGGATTTGAAGGCTAACATCATTATTGCAGATGATAATTGGGAATGCTCTTGGGTGTCCTGTCACAAATGTTTAAGTAGTCCAACCTGGAGAGAATTTAGTTGGAAGCTAAGGATGAGATTTTTTTTAAACGCCCTTAGTAATAACTAAATATGACAAGAAGTATTCCCCTCTCTGCTGGAGAGGTTGTGGCCTAATAGGAGACTTTTCTCACATTTTCTGGGATTGCCCTAAATTGCAGAAGTTGTGGGAGGAGGTTAAGCGGGAGATAGGTGAGATCTTGAACTTAGACAGTTTGATTGACCCACAACAGCTGATTTTAGGAACTACACCTACAAGGGGGCTAGGGAAAAACAAACTGTATATAATCAGAGTTATGATGTTAATTGCCCACAAAATGATCACAGCTAACTGGCTCAGGCCCCACTCACCCACTGTGGACCAGTGGGCCCAGAGGCTCCAGGCTGTGAATTGTATGGAAAGTTTAACTGCAAGCCTAGGACTCCGGATGGACATTTACCTAGCAAGATGGTCACCTGTCACAATGTATTGGTCAAAATGATTATTCGGTTGACATTGGACTGGACAAGCTGGATTGCATATGAAACAAGGTGATTTCCTTGGGATATCCCTTCTGTCATTTGTGTTCTCTTTGTATTTGGTATACACTTGTATTACATATGGTTATTTTTATATGGTTGTTATAATCGTGTATAATATTGTATGACATGCTGTGTGAGACTCACTGTCAAGGAACTTGTTCTAATAAAAGTTCAAAAAACAAATCTGCTTCATTTTTGTAACGTGATTTAAAAAGGAAATAGTTGCATTTAAAAATGAGCAACCACACTTTGAAGATCTGAAATCTAAAGTAAATGAATCAGAATACCTTTTACTGTCCAACTTCTGTTCAAGCAAGAGTTGTGTCGCTGAGAACTGAGATCCACGCTGGAACTTTAGTTAACTGCAAGTAAATCCCCTTCAAATATAAATGCAGTATATCTTTGCCATCTAGGTACTTTTGTTTTAACGGGTGTGTCTGTAAGTATCAGTGCCTACAGTGGCGTGTTTTGACTGAACCCAAAATTAAGTGGACACAAATATAAGCAAGTGTAAACAAACATGACTGAAATCACATCACATGTTGTGCCGCTGAGTTGACAATGATTTTTGGAGAAAGATGTGCGCTGTGTACTGTACATCTGGAGCCAGTAAGATGTTTCGTACTACATTTGATTTTACTGAGGAAATATTAGAAGAGTTTGCAGCAGCATTGATATGCTTTCCATTTCTTCCAGCTAAGTTACCAAACACATTTTTACTTCTACTGTTGTGAGTTTTTTTTTTACTCTTTCAATGAACACAATCCAAACCAAAGCAAAAGCTGATAGAAGCAGTGGCGGGCCGTGTATTTTCCACCTAAGATTCAAGATGTTTTTACTGTCATATGCACAGATAACAGAGTTATTCTATACAATGAAATGCTTATTTTGCTGGGTACTCCTAACACACAGACTTAGAATAAACTTAAGATAAAAAATAAATAAAAATAAGGCACAAAATATAAAAGATATAACAGTATTGCACAAAAAATATAAATAATAATATAATAATAATAATTATATATATTGTATATATATAAATATAATATAAATATGAACTGTAATAACAATTAATATAATTATAATATAATAATAATAAATACAAATATGCTAATAGTATTAGTATTGTTCATTGTATAAAGTGCACTATGCATTGCTAGAATGTCCCATGTTCACCAGCCTGATGGCCTGCGGGTAGAAACTGTTCGTCAGTCTCGTGGTTCTGGACTTCAGACTCCTGTAGCAGGGGCGTCTCTAGGATTTTGACACATCTGGGGCTTAGCCCAGATGAGTGAAGCAGCGACATTTTTAGACATAGAAACACTCTCCACATACCCTACAGGTACCTGCTCTTCTGGACTGAATTGAATTGAGGCATTTCATGGTTACCAGTTAATACCAAATAGGCTAGCAATTTTCACAAACTTCTCTCAATAGCCCAGGCACAAAAATGCCCCATTCATCATGTTGAACATACCAACAGCAACAGTAAACATTGAGATGTTTAATGAACCATGCATCTTGTCATGTACAGTATTTACATTGTTTTACTTTGTACATTTAATGCTCATTACATACTCATATGTATTTATTCTTTACATATTCGTTAACATTATTTGACATAACATACTCTTTAACATAATATTTGTAACTCTTACAGGTCTCAGGTTAGATCTCTGCCTTAACTGTTCTTAACTCTACCTTTTGTCTTTGTTTCTTGTACTTAACTTTTATTAATGTACTCTTTGCATATTTTTTCCTTGTTCATTTGTCTTTAGTTTTACTTTAAACATTTGTCTTGAACATTATACCTCTTATATATAATGAGCTGGTAAGGATCTAGATGCCGTTCGACTCCTACATGCCCGCACGGTCACGGAGATGTGTTTATTATTGAAATCCGTTGTTTTAAAGGATAGTTACGAGCGATTTTGTGAAACGTTACTTGCGTTAAAAAAAAATAATAATAATAAAAACTTGCCACGCGAGGCCCCCTGTCCCTGCGAGGCCCCTCCCCTGGGTCTTAACAACCCATTTAAGCTGCTTTACTTACTTGAGGTCCATAGTAGTGGCAGGTATAGGCGATGGGTGTGTTACCTGGTACTGGGCCCTGGTCTAAGCACATGTCAGCATTAAGATTCTTCAGCTATAAATGGAGAAGTTCATCATTTTGTAAAACATGTATAGAACACTATTGCTCGTGGCCGTGAATCATTAGAAAATAAATGAATGTGTCAATGCATGTGGCTGTGACACAAACCGTGCACAAACCCTGTACTGCCTCTACTGCACAAATAAAGCATGAGATACAACTTAACTTACTCCTCCATAAGCGAGTATGTTGTCCCAGGGATCCAATTTGGGATACACGTTTTCCAGGTACCATTTGAAAGGTTTACAGTTTAACCTTTCCCTGAGGTTTTTTCTCTCTGAGATATCCCCGATGTCAATTCCGTGATTCTGCAGAGAATATCAAGAGATATGTTTGTGATGTTGGAACTGAAGAAATTAAAATGCACTCATAACTAATGACAAAGGCATCACCATTCTTGTTTTGTTTTCTATCTCGAATGGCAAGTTCCAAGCCAAGTTGACGTTGTGTTTGTATTCGTCCATCCAGACTTCTGCTACCCTCAGGGCGTTTCTCTTCATGGCATGGCTCAGGTCAGGCATGTAGGGCTTGTGGGCCCTCTCGATGTGGGCGATCTTGGAGCATGGAACTACTTCAATACTGCCTCCACATGTCCACACCTTCATGAGCAAAGAAACAGCTTATTAGATAAAACTGACTCATTGCTTATTCACCAATGATTATTGTGTAAATACAAGCATGACTGTAGTGGCCGGCTATGGCCAGGTGAGGGCGCACTGATAAATGATGTTGTGATATACGTGTGAGAAGAAGTATTATTAAAGTTGTCGAGTTACATCCTGATGGTTGTGTCCTTGAGTACTGAGTATATAGGCACAATACATGGTGTCAGAAGCTTATAACCCGCGACAGACAGAGTCTAGTGGTACAGACAACTAGTCGGAGTAGTTTGACGGTGTGGAGAGAGAAGACGGTGACGTGTGGAGCTAGAGAGAAAGTTTGACGGTGAAAGCTAACAACAAGCTAGTGGAAGCTACTAGCGCACAGCATGGATCACATCTTTACCATCCCACCACCGGGACCTTTCGACTTCGAGCCAAGCTCGTGGCCCGCGTGGATAAAAAGATTTGAACGCTTCAGGCTTGCTTCTGGATTGAAAGAAAAAGACCGAGCTTACCAAGTGAATTCTCTCATTTACACAATGGGTGATAAGGCTGACGATATCCTGAGCGCACTGCAGTTGGCTGAGGATAAACAAAATGACTATGACAAGGTAAAAAATGCTTTTGATGGACATTTTGTACGAGTGCATAATGTGATTTTTGAACGAGCCAAGTTTAATAAACGAAGTCAGGAAGTTGGCGAATCTGCAGAGAACTTCATCACAGCAGTGCCCAAGCTAGCTGAACATTGCAAATATGGCGCCTTGCGTGAAGAGATGATCCGAGACAGGATTGTTGTCAGGATACGTAATGCCAAATTGTCTGAAAAAAATGCAGCTCAACCCAAAATTGGATTTAGCGACAGCCATAGTTCATGTGAGGCAGCACGAAGAGGTGAAAAAGCAGCAAGTTGTTCTCCGGGCTGCCGATTCACCGGAGCAAATGGATGCAGTGGCTTACAACAGTAAGAGACAGGTTTATAGGAAAAACTCTGTTCAACGCGTAAGCCATTTTCAGCCTAAGCCTGCCTCAACCAACCCAAAACAGTGTGGGAAGTGTGGCAGAACCCCTACACATGCATGGACTGAATGCCCAGCAAAAGATATTGAATGTAGAAAATGTCAAAAGAGGGGACACTTTGCATCTGTGTGCAGATCATCCCAAAAGCTAGAATCCATTGAGGAGGATTATGTGGCGGCTAATTTGGGAGCTATTGACCATCCACAGGTGTCTACATGGACTGAAATGCTTACCATTAATGGTGGCCCGATGTGCTTTAAAGTGGACACAGGGGCATGACTGCCATCCCAGAAACAGAATACACGCAAGAGAAATACGGCAGCTACACAGTGACACGCAGACCTCTGCTAGGCCCCGCCAGTCAACCTCTGGAGGTCAAAGGACAAGTGCATGCTGTCATTCAGAGAGGCAACAGAAAGATTGAGGAGGAGGTGTTCATCGTGAAAGACCTGACGACACCCTTATTGGGCCTGCCAGCTATTCGCAGACTGCAGATGATTCCTCAGCTCCATAGCATAGACAATGCAGAGACACACTTCCGCTCAACCTACGCAGATGTCTTTACAGGGCTAGGTAGGCTTAAAGGTGAATATAAAATTAAGCTGAAAGACAATGCACCACCCTATGCCCTCTCTGCCCCACGACGTGTAGCCATCCCACTCCGGGCCAAAGTTAAAGAGGAACTAGACCGGATGGAGAAAATGGAGGTCATAGCCCGTGTTGAAGAACCAACTGAATGGTGCGCAGGCATGGTCCCTATTGTGAAAACGTCAGGGAAACTACGCATTTGTGTAGATTTAACCCATTTGAACGAGAATGTCATCAGAGAGAGACACATCTTACCGGCAGTGGACGAGACGCTGGCCAAGCTGGAAGGGGCCAGAGTTTTCATAAAGCTTGACGCGACATCAGGTTTTTGGCAAGTACCACTCCATCAAGACTCAATGCTGTTGACCACGTTCATCACACCAGAGGGCCGATACTGCTTCAAGAGGTTACCCTTTGGTATATCATCGGCCCCTGAGCACTTTCAAAAGAGGATTTCCCAACTGATTGATGGCATTGACGTGCTATGTCATGCTGATGACGTCCTCATCACAGGAAAGGACCCGGCAAAGCACGACAATAGGCTGCACAGGGTGCTACAGAAATTCAGAGAGTCTGGGCTCACTCTGAATGAAAAATGCCAGTTTGCACTGACAGAGGTCCATTTTCTGGGCCACGTCATAAACTCACAGGGCATCAGAGCAGACCCGGATGAAATAAAGGCGATCCGTGACATGCCTGAGCCAAAGAATGTGGCAGATGTTCGCCGTTTCATGGGCATGGTGAACTTTGTAGGAAAATTCTCACAACGCCTGCCCGACTTGACTGCCCGACAGAGAACAGCTGGACATGGGGAGCACCCCAACAGAAAGCGTTCGTGGACTGTGTTAGCCCAATACAGCCCAAACCACGAAACCATGGTGTCAGCGGATGCCTCTTCGTATGGACTAGGAGGCGTCTTGACACAAAAACAGCTAGGCGGTGAGTGGAGACCTGTGGTTTTCATTTCAAGAAGTTTGACCAAAGCCGAGTCAAGATATGCCCAAATAGAAAAAGAGGCTTTGGCTACGACCTGGGCATGTGAGCACCTGCTCTGATACTTGAGCGGCCTAGATTTTACTATAAGAACAGATCACAAGCCACTCATAACACTCCTGAAGTCCAGAGCACTGGATGACCTTCCGCCGAGGATTATCAGATTCAGATTGAGGCTACTCAGATTCAATTTCAACATCATCCATGTCCCAGGTAAAAACCTGATAACAGCTGATGCTCTGTCCAGAGCGCCTCTTCCAGCCACAGCCACGAAGGCGGAGCAAGACCTGGAAAAGGAATGCAAAGCTTACTTGGACAGTGTAGTAGAAAGCCTGCCAGCCACACCGACAAAGCTGGAGCAAATTAAGAGCGCACAAACCTCTAACAACACCTGCAAACGTCTCAGTCGATACATTGCAAACGGCTGGCCTGAACACAGATGAGATATGCATGAGCTGCTGTTGCCCTACTGGCCTGAGAGGTCAGTCCTGCATGAAGGGGGAGGACTGCTCATGAAAGGTGAAAGACTCATAATCCCTGAACACATGAGACCTGACATCCTGCAGAGACTTCACCAGGGACATCAGGGTATCAACAAATGCCTTGCTAGGGCTAGAGAATCTGTCTGGTGGCCTGGCATCACGTCTGCCGTAAAGCAAATGGTCGAGAGATGTGAGATTTGTGCACGTGAAGCTCAAACACCTGTTGGCAAATCTGCTCACGACTGACCTCCCAAGCAGACCATGGCAGAGGGTCGCAGCAGATCTTTTCCAATGACAGAATGGGAACTACTTAGTCATGATGGACTACTTCTCTCGCTATATTGAAGTTTGCACCCTACCTGGAGGCACAACAGCTAAACAGACTATTGCAAGATTTAAAGCTGTGTTTGCTAGGTATGGATGCCCAGAAGTGCTAGTCACAGGGTGATGTCCACAAAGCTCTGCTGGCCTACCTTTTGTCCCTGGTATCTGGGAGAAGTCGATCTAGAGAAAGGCGATCACTGAGAAAAACGTTGTATCCGTACTTCTCATACAAATCCTGTGCCTCTCTTTGGTCGTCCTCAGACAGGTTTTCCCCCCACTGCCTGAACAGGACAGAGTTTGGGAACATTTTTTTTTTTACTTTTTCTCTTTGGGGGTCTTCAGTTGGTCTTGAATCTTTGCTTCGGGTTGTTCTGGCTGCTATTTGACTGATGGCAGTTCGACCTCTGCAGCTTTTCTCTGCCCTCTTCAGGCTTTTTCTTCATGGTGTCCTTCTTTTGCTCAACAGCTCGGAGTTCATTGACTTGACAAAAGGATGTCAAGGAGAGAGCAAAGATTTGGACACAAGATTTGTGTCCATTTTATGGACATCCAGAGATTTTATGGCATCAGCACACAAACTGACTAGACGAGATCAAGACATCAGGAAAAATAAATAAAACACAATACTGTATATAAAATGGTAAATAGACTATTTGTATAGCTCTTTTAGTCTTCCGACCACTCAAAGCGCTTTAACAATTGCTTTAACTCACAGAGGTTGCTGGTGTTTGTCTCCGCGTCTGAAAGAGGTCTGATGTTAAGCGGTGCTTCCAGCTCTTTGTCAGTCCTCAATGTTTGCTCATTTCTCCCTTTTAACATTCCCACGTAGAAGACGAGCACCATCACGCCCAAAACCAGAAATATCCGCTTAAGCTCTCTTGCTCTCATACTGAAAACACCGACTGATCCACCAGCAGTAAGATCAGATGAATGAACTGACAAGTTCAACAACAATGCTGTAAGATGTACTGAACGTAGACGCCTTCTTCTGTTTAGAGGGCGAGACCTGTCCTCCCTCTGCTGTTTGATTGCACAAGGTGCAGGTGTTCCTATTGGGCTGACATTGTAAAGTCACCTGCTTAATTACAAATCTGAAGAACAACCGGCATTATGTAACATAGGTTTTTACAAGTAATTAATACGGCCATATAACATTTTGCGGAGGAAACTGGAAGAACAAAAGCTAAACTGTTATGTAATTTTCGTAAAAAGCTTGCTGGGAACCTTTTTTTTTTTCATGTGTTCATTCATGTCCAGAAACCATTCAAAGATCAAATTATTCAGCTCTTTAAGGACCTTAGTGCTGTCTTTTTTTCTTTGGTTTCTACCATTTCTTCATTTTAAAATATAAAGCTTTTCCCATTTGTTTTAAAACAATGTAACTCTACTAAAATGCTTCTGAATACTTTTGTCTATACTTTCGTTAGACTTCATTTAAACTTTAAGCAGGTCACAAGACTTTGAACTATTAAAATATAAGTCAGCTTTTGCTATCTTTAACAGTTTTTGAATGATTACCGTTTAATGTTCTCAGACCTTTTCTGTGTATGTAATGGGTATGTATTGCACTTCTAACAGTGCGTGAAATTACTCTTCATACATCATTTCTGGTTTAAATGAAGCAAATCTTATGCTGGTTGCAAATTCTGTGCAAAGCACTTTTTAACTGATGAGTCACTTAGAACAGAGTTGTCAAACTCATTTTCACCCCGGGCCACATCAGCATCATGGTTACCCTCAAAGGGCCGGTTGTAACTGGAACACTGTATAAACTACTCCCTAACATTAACAACTGTCTTTGCATTTACATATTGTTTATTCAAATATTGTACATGCATTTATATAAATGTAAAAATATAAGTAAGCAAATGTCTCTGTTATTACAACATGAATCCATTTAATTTAGGGTTAGGAAACCCACATTACTCTATCAAAGATCCAACTTTAAAAATGTAATAAAGACAAAGATCCAACGCATATTATTAACTTTGTTCAAGGTTTTTTGACACAGTTGAGAAGGACATAACTGGTCCAACAAATAATTGTGAGCTGTAAGAACAGGTGTGACAGATGTGGTCTGGGGCACACCTGCTCACTGGATTTGGCCCACGGGCCTTGAGTTGGACACCGGACTTAGAACTTGCCATCACCAGGGCAACCTTTGATTAGTGCGAGATATACAGAGGCGATTGAGATGAGCTCATTAGTGCATTTAATGTTGTGGAAATGTATCCTATTGTTCTTCTAGTGGCCATTTGTCCGATGAATTAAAAACAACCATAAATCAAAGGACCACTGACGCACCATGGGTTTGTGGTTTACGCAGGCAAAAGAATGCATTGTCCATACAGGATTCTGTTTTTCTTATTTATCTATATGCTCTTTATTTAGCAAAACAAACCAAGCAAACAAACAAAAGAACAAACAAACTCCTGATGCTGCCTCTTCTGCTCTGGTAAAATAATGCATAGGCCTATCCAGGTGCATGCTGGTCCTGTACCTGCTTACGCCTAACCTCAGGTGCACA
This sequence comes from Taurulus bubalis, assembly GCF_910589615.1. Classification (NCBI taxonomy): domain Eukaryota; kingdom Metazoa; phylum Chordata; class Actinopteri; order Perciformes; family Cottidae; genus Taurulus; species Taurulus bubalis. The sequence goes on from NC_136597.1 coordinate 8,061,488, forward strand.
CAGTGTTACCCAATTCATAAACAACACGAAAAATAAATAAAAGAGTGCCTAGGCAACAGCAACAAATAATTAAACTAAACAAAAAAATATCAAAATAAAAATCTTAATATATCAAGCAGTGGGGGGGGAAACCTGTCTGAGGATGACCAAAGAGAGGCACAGGGTTTGTATGAGGAGTACGGATACAACGCCTTCCTCTAGATAAGTGGTTCTCAACTGGTCTGGCTCCGGGACCCATCATCACCCCTGAATGACAAGCTGCGACCCAAATCAAGGAACAGTCTCAACTTCTCAAATGTATTTAATGAAAAGATGGTGCAGTTTGAACCTGAGATAGTACAGAATATGTATGCCAACACACAAACAAGTTTAATGATGAACCAAAATGACCAGCTGGTGGCGATGCTAGAGAGGGAACTATTCCCTTTTACAGCTGCATTTTAATAAAAAAACAAAAAGTGCATTTTTAGGAGACGAGGTATTACAACATACATAACAATTGAGAATCTTCAGACATTTTTAAACAGACTCACGACCCGAGTTTTTTCCTGTCACGCAGGCAGCGCCATCAGTTGTGAATTGTATATTCAGTAGGCAGTTTAATTTAATTATCCTAAAAGCCCAGAGTCTCCCCCATATCAGGATGGTTTGATCCAACCTGCTGAAAACATGAAGGGACAAGTCGAAACCAGAGCCAGCATAAAAAAGTCCCTTCAAAATAAAGCCACAGGATGAAAAAAATAACAAAATAAAATAACAAAATATATATTTTTATTTATTTTTTGCCCAGGCAAAGGCCACTGAAAACGGGTCCGCGGGACCCACCATTCATTCGGGGTGATGGTGGGTCCCGGAGCCAGACCAGTTGAGAATCACTGCTCTAGATCGAGCTCTCCCAGATACCAGGGATAAAAGGTAGGCAACAACTAGTTATTGTAATGACGGCAAACCTGCCATCCATGAACTGGGTAAACATAACACCAAACGAGTTGTGTGACAGCATTCATATGGACTCTTTTTCCTACTTCAGCAGATGGAGAGCTGCATAACTGGTTAGATTTCCTTTCTTCAACTGGTCCTTAAAATCTTGACGGATCATCAAAGCATATAAGAACACCACTTAAACACAATTAGTATAAACATTTTACACCTCTTTTATACTACATCAAAATCTCATGAAAATATAAAATTATATAAATATCACTGTCTACAATTTAGTTGTGAACCCGCATCAGGGAATGTAAAAGAACAACAATACATATGTATGTTTACATACATACGTACGTTTTACATACGTTTTAGCATACCGAGCTACCAACAAGCGCATCTGAGACCGATGTAGCCGATCACCTCACTCAAGAATCTGCAACTCCTTGCCTTTAAACAAAAAATAACATGTATTATTTATTTTCTGCATAAATATGATTAAAGGTCAAGAGTCTGATCAAAAAATGACTCCTCGATCGCTCCCCGGGATTTTTTAATTGTATTTTTGGTGCCTCCCCATCATCCCACAGAGTATTACTGCACTGCAAAGATTACGACCTAAAGCATCCAAATTTGCAATAATAATCACAATAAACACAAGCAAGCTGAAGACCGAGCCCCGGTGCAAGCGGTCTGAACACCGGCCCGTTACCGGCCTAACAACGGCGGGCAAACGGTCTTCGGCTCCCTGTGCGGCCGACTCCCGGGCCCGGGTCACTGGCCTCACCCCGCCCCTCTCTTTTTTTTTCTCCCCAGAGTTTAAAAATTAAAATATGCTTAAATAAAGCAAGAAAACAATAACACAAACACACGATTATAAACATATTTGTAATACGTCAAACAAAAACAATAAAAAAAAATTAAAAAAGATCTCCCACTACTGGAAGATTCGTACAGTCTCTACGGTTACAACCGTTGTACTTTGAGCAAAATCCACCGTTGTTAGGTGTACTAAAGAGTGAAAACGTACTAAATAGTGGAACGTTATAATCGCTGAGTTGAGGAGTTGCATGTTGAGGAGCTTACGTAATTATAAAAATATATAATAGTCCATCGTTTCTCTTCTCACTAGGGTTTACAGTGCTTTAGCCGTTTAAATTTATTAGATCGAACCTGTGGATGATGTTCTAGAAGAGTTTGAGTTTTTTTTTAAACTTACTTCCTCATTTCTGAAAAAGCAGTAAAAAAAAGTCTGTGAGCTGATGGGGTTTAAAGGCTCCCGACTCCCATGTAAATAAACAAACTAAGTCCCAAATATAGCTATACCTTTTCTTGACACTAGGGGTAACAAGGTTCCCCAGAAGAAATGAATGCTGTGGGTAATTATAGTCTTATAATATTCTTATAGTCTTTAGAACACATCAAGAATATGGTTTACACTCATCATCGGCTGTCCACCACCTACTGCAGGGACTGCGGAGCACTTTCTCCAAGAGATTCATCACGCTCCGCTGCAACAAGGACCGCTACAGGAAAATATTCCTGCCTACGTCATTAAGATTTTATAATAAGTCACCGCTTGCCAGATCCTCTGACTGATTAATCATTGTACAAGTTTATGTTTATCTACACACATCATATACTTACATACATACTTTGCATTTTTGCACTTCTACTGTTTACGTTTAATTTAATTCCTAAATTAATACTGTTTTTTTTCTTTCACCCCAGCTATTTTATTTTATTTTTGTATTATTCTTATTATTGTATATATCTTTCATCCCTGTTGTTTTTATATCTTATTTTTGCCTGTATATTGCTGCTACGTCGACACCAAATTTCCCCTCAGGGATTAATAAAGTATATATCCATTCATTCATTCATAGTTCACACTCAAAGCTACAATCTTCATCTTTGTTTTCCACTAAGACCCTGTTAATATACCGAGTCACACCTCCCATCATTGTACTATATGTTCAAGAGGAATATTTGTGGGATTTTATAGATATACAAATACATTTGGCAAAACTACAAGTTAAGTTAGTACATTTGTTTTGAGTTTGTTTTACAAAATGTGGTCAGAGACTTGTCAGACATTGGATGTAGTAATTTATAACAAAACTATTGACAAAGGACAAATATAAATAGGCAGTATTAATAGACAGATAGTTAATTTACCTCTGAACATGTTGACTGTAATGTAACTTTTGAGGATCTCATAAGTAACAACACAAACCTTTAATAATAAACAATTAAAAAAATTGTAGAGTAGTAGTATTGTAGAGTAGATTTCTGGTAGAAACCAGTCGTCCACAAAGCCGTCTTTGTAGAAGGAGGCTTGGGAAAGCAGCTAAACTCGCACCTACTCCACCTCTGTTGAATTTTACTTCATGCATGCACATGATGTTTACTCATCTATGAGCCCTTTCATTATTTTCTTAATCCACTGTTATACCTTGAAAAATGTACTTTTCCTCTACCATATGATCTGTGTGGCTTTCTCTGCATAGAGGATACTTCTGTAACAGATGATAATGCACATGAGTAAGCATAAGTATATTACTAAGAAAAACATTTGCATTATAATTTCAACCCTGATATTTACGAAACGGCATCAAAATATTGCATACAAATGCTTCTAGATGTAGCATTTGTAATAATTGGCCAATTGTTATAGAATTAAACCCTTAAAGTTACATTTAATCACAGCAATGACGCATCGAACTAATATAATTTATTGTTTTATGAACACTTCTGCATTGGAAGATATTCAGTAGGCTATAACAGCAAAACAAACAAAACTCTTTTTTGCATTGCCCTATGTTTTAATATGTACAAAACATTACTGTTGGCTTTTATAGTTGAATAAAATATATTTGTTGTCCTCGAGTGGAAAGATCGAAAGGAGGAAAAAAGGATTAACTTGTATTCCTAAATTGCGTGATGGTGGGTATGTCCTTTATAAGCAGCCTGAGGTAGTCAACATGGTCCCAGTAATGCTCTTTTCCACACAATAGTTATAGACAGTGTTGAGTTAATTCATTATTTAGTCAAATGTAGGTTACTTTGCCAAAAGAAAAAGAAAAGAAAAAAAGGAAAAAAGGAAAAAAGATCCCAGAATGCACCGCCAGTAGGCCAGTGCAGGCTGCTGATCACTTAATTGGAAACACCTGCAAAAGGGAAGGTCTGTCAGCAAACACTTCAGCTGAGACAGAGAGGGAAGGAGTCAACTGATGGTACAGCCAAAAAAGCCACTGGGACTGTAGCTATTATTTATTCATTTGTTGGCGAAAATTGTTTAAAGTTTATTTACATTTTGGTTGTATAACTTTTTGCTTTTTGTGTTCGAAGGTTTTTAACCTAAATGGACCAACTTGACAGACAGCTTGCATTTGATCCGATCAGCACAGCAGGAACAACAGATTGACTAATTTAACCAGTCATACATTTTTATCTTCAAACATGAAAGATCAAAATGTTTTTCTCCTGTACTTTGAAAACCAATGGCTCTTTAACACTCGCACACACACACACACACACACACACACACACACACACACACACACACACACACACACACACACACACACACACATACACACACACATACACACACACACACACACACACACACACACACACACACACACACACTTAAAAGGGCTTGATTATGTTTTGGATTTTCCATCTTTGGCCAGAGCATTCCTCTATCAGAAGTTTGCCGTTTTGAATCTCCAGACATCTTTTTGTCTCTCTGTTCTTTATTTCTTTTCCCTAGAAAAGACAGATGTCAAGTGTCAAGAATGGGGATGCACAATATGTTATCTTAAAACATTCAGACAACCACAGTCAATATTTTGAGCTACGAGTCACCCTAAACTCATCCAACTCTAATTTCAAAGGGTGAGATACACTGAGTTTTGATAATAGTGGAACTTGTAGTACCTCAATGAAGTCCCAATGAATCCCCATTCCTTTCTTCACAGCCTCTTTGCAGTCGTAAAGGCCAGGCTCTGTATCGTTCTTCCCAACGTCAGCTATACACCGGTTGTCATTGTACTTATGGGACTTGAGGCCGCCGATATAAAGCTCACCGTTTGAGCGATAATAGGTTACCTGAAATACAAGATTGTAAAGTTAAGAAGCCAGGCGATTGGGTGTTATAATAAGACAACAGTGGCAAACTATTTTTTGGGAGATGTTAATCATTACTCTTAACAACCAGTTTAAGCTGCTTACTTGAGGTCCATAGTTGTGGCAGGCGTAGGCGATGGGTGTGTTACCTGGTACTTGGCCCTGGTCTATGCACATTTCAGCATCAAGATTCTTCAGCTGTAAATGGAGAAGTTCACCATTTTCAGTTAATTTTGCCAAACCCCCCAAAAATGTATAGAACACTATTGCTTGTGGGCGTGAATCATTAGAAAATAAATGAATGTGTCAATGCATGTGGCTGTGACACAAACCGTGCACAAACCCTGTACTGCCTCTACTGCACAAACAAAGCATGAAATACAACTTAACTTACTCCTCCATAAGCGAGTATGTTGTCCCAGGGATCCAATTTGGGATACACATTCTCCAGGTACCATTTGAAAGGTTTACAGTTCAACCTTTCCCTGAGGTTTTTTCTCTCTGAGATATCCCCGATGTCAAATCCGTGATTCTGTAGAGAATATCAAGAGATATGTTTGTGATGTTGAAACTGAAGAAGGAACTTAAAATGCACTCATTCAGTCTGTATATTTAATTTAAAATTGCTACTGTATTCTTCTCTTACTGTTACTACTGTTTTTTACTACTGTTTATTGATATTTTATTTATATTACTTGATTGTTTTTACTATGTGTCTCTATTGTGTGCAAGGCTGCTGTAATCCTGCAATTTCCCCACTGTGGGACAAATAAAGGATTATCTTATCTTATAACTAATGATATATGGACTCTTGGATGTTCATCCTGTGTGTAGAAGCATTAAGTGGGCCAACTAAGGGCATCACCATTCTTGTTTTGTTTTCTACCTCGAATGGCAGGTTCCAAGCCAAGTTGACGTTGTGTTTGTATTCGTCCATCCAGACTTCTGCTACCCTCAGGGCGTTTCTCTTCATGGCATGGCTCAGGTCAGGCATGTAGGGCTTGTGGGCCCTCTCGATGTGGGCGATCTTGGAGCATGGAACTACTTCAATACTGCCTCCACATGTCCACACCTTCATGAGCAAAGAAACAGCTTATTAGATAAAACTGACTCATTGCTTATTCACCAATGATTATTGTGTAAATACAAGAATGACTACAAAATAGTAAACAAGAGGTACTGTGGTGCGCTCCACAGCTGAATGTCTGTAGTCCAGCCCTTTCCTTTGCACTCTGGGGTGCACAGAGCGCTATTGAAAGATTGAGCCTAATTTGATTTGAGTTGGTTTGTATCTTTAACAATTGAAAGGTGCTTATGGAATAAGCTCACCCGCAGAGGCACAAATACAACTGCTAGTTTGAAGGTTTATGATAATGCAGATCTATAAGTCGCATGTCATATGAAGTGAAAGGAAATCATTGCACATTTAATAATTCCTCTCACATTACATTTTTACATTCTGGCTTGGCCACCTCACCATCATTGCCAATTGGCCCTGTTTCCATAACGTGTGTATGCATGTGTCCTCTACAGGTACGCACATTCGTTAGTGTTCATAGATCTGAACTTTTTCAAGCCAGTTTTATGCGTACGAGACGGTTGTAAATGAGACCCCGAGTCATTTTACAGAGTGAGAGGGGTAATTGTACTAAAGCTAAGATTTCTTGCTACAAGTGAGTCTGGGACTGTCAAAGTGTAATATTTGTTAGATGAGCATGTTAGATGGGTGATGCTTACTCACACGAATTCCCAGCTCAACATTTTCTCCACCGTACACTTTCATGCCTTCATCGAGGACTCCGATTTCTCCGAGATACTTCCTGTCAGCAACTAGGATCCCCATGACAGATGGACTTCTGAGGTGAAAGAAGAGAACCATCACAACTCCTGCCTGCACTGTGTGTGTGGTAGGGGCGTGGCTCCAGACTAATCTCCTCCTGGCTCCCTGATTACACTCACCTCGCCTGCTCAAGCAACCAAGCTACCTTCAATCCACTAATCACCCTGCAGTATATCTACCCTGGTTCCTCATCCACTCGTCGCCAGATCGTTGTCTCAACTAACCTTACGTAGTGACTGCTCCTGGCTGCTTTGTTGGCAAGTTACTTCTGAGATTGAACCTAATTGTTTTCACCTTGCCTCTGACCCTGTCTTTTGTTCAGTCATCCGTCTTCCTGGTTCCCCAGTCTGTCTGCCGTCCCCTGCCTGAATCCCCCTGCCTGAATCCCCCTGCCTGGATTTCCCTGTCATCCCCTGACTGTTCCTACATATCTGTTTCCCTGGCAATAAACCATTTCCTCCTTCTACTCTCTGGTCTGCGTTTGGGTCCTCCACCACATATCGTAACATGTTTCACACGTAGTGTAAATTGGAACAAGACTGACTGATTTCACTTACTTTCCAGGTAATGAGCCGTCTTGGAGTTTGTAATAGTCATCTGAAAACCCCTCGTACATGCACCATAGAGCCCAGTCGAAGGCGTGTGATGCTGGAAGGTATTCGATAACCTTGAGGTCATCAAAGTTGACTCTGTCAAACACAGGGGACGTCACCACCGTTCGGTCACCCTTGATCTGTGCCAGCAAGGGTTCAGCCCTGCATGAGGAGAATGAAGGAGAGCCGGTTCCCACATCAATGTACCCATCTGACATTTACTGAGCAACCAGTTAGACTGCTGGTTCAATATTTCAGTTTCTTTCCTCAAAAGGACTGTAACTTATGAATGGGAGGTGGTGTGTGTCGTCAAGAGCCAGACACTATTATTATTTCATGGTTTGTCAAGACTTTCCAAACATGCAGAACACATACGTTTGTTTTTAATCGTTATTCTTCTGTGCATCTTCATTTTTACCAAACCCAAGTGAACATTGGTGCAGCACTTGAAAGGGGAGAGTTTTAGAGTCTTAGAAAATGTTCAATACTGATGGCTCTACCACATTTGCAAAACTCTGCTGCCACACTATTGCACTACAAATGAATCTGTGACTAGAAGGTTGGGCGTCTGAGCAGAACTCACCCATCCCCCATTAACACCACTGCAATGCCCTTGTGCAAGAGCTGATTGTGTCAGTGGGGCTGCTTAGTGGCTGGTAGATCAGACAGTGGTTGTACTGGGATTAAACTGTGGTTGAATTGAGCTGTTGCAAATGTGTGTACTGTGACTGAAACAGGGCATTCCTGAACAATGTGAGGCGAGCCAACTTGAGCATCACCTCACCCGAGTCAGTGTGTACCTTCTGGTAGTATAGACACTTCCCTGTGTGAACTTTTCATTACTGTTTGGCGATAATTAACATTGTGATGTTGTCAGTACTGTTTCTTGATTGTTGTTGTTCAGAGTTTCTGGTTGAATACACTTATTGTAAGTCGCTTTGGATAAAAGCTTCAGCTAAATGAAATGTAATGTAAAGGTGAAAAGCTTGAGAATTTCATTTTTTTAAGTGAATTGCAAAAAAGAAGGTTGTTAGCAAAAATCAACGTATAATAGGATTGATTTTACCACAGCTCATGGACTTCAATGTGCGCGTCCAGGATGGCCACCACGTCAGCAGTAGCAGCCCTCCATCCAGAAACCCTGGCAGCTGCAAGGCCTTGCTGCTCATTGTGCCTCACTCTTGAAATACGGAGGATTGGGTTCTGCTGTTCGATCATCTTCACGTATGCGTCAAGGTCTCCCTTCAAGTCGTCTGAGAGGAAAATATGGGCACATGCTATGTAGTTCCTAGCAAGTTCAGACAAGGCAGAGTTCAACGTTTGCACACTGATTACCCAGAATGCAAAGCGTTTGACAGGCAGCCACAATTCTGATTGTAGACATGCTCACAAACTACAGTAAGCAATTTAAATGAAATCTTTAACTTTGATTTCATGCTGTGACTTTGATTTTAAGTTGTAGTTAGGGATGTTGTCATGGTTTCATTATTCTGAAAGGTGCTTCTGATGTTTTATTTCACTCATTATCTGCAAACAAGTTAGAATGGACAAAAGAGAAACGGCTCACTTTGCTCTGTCCAAAGGTTAAAAAGTCCACTTGTAGCAGAAACTCTAAAGCTTACTAATAAACACATAATTTGTTCGCTGCTTTTACTGTTTGGTTATAACTGAACGTCCATTCCATTCAAGCCTTTGCCAAACACATTCACACAATGCTGATTAAGCTATCTGACAACAGGGAAAGCTGTCTGTCCGTCATCTGTGGCGATTTTTCTTATTGGAACACGAACGCCTGCAGGTGAGTTCACTGCATTTAATTGGTGAACTTTATATGTGATAGAGGACACATATTTTTAAAGCTTTGTCCAGTCTTTACGCTAAAGTAAGCTACACGGCTGCTGACTGTAGTTTCATATTTTACCATACAGTTATAACAGTGGTGTCAATCTTCTCATCAAAATCTCGGCAAGAAAGCAAATGAGCGTTTTCCCAAAATGAAAATTAATTAATTTGACAACAATCTGAATAATTTGCAGCCAACCAACCATTGGAGCTATTGTCATCCACCAATATTATTTCCTTCAGCAGGTTTTTAGGGGTGCGGTCGATGATGCTGCGCAGAGCTCTTTTGATGACGGACAGAGCCTCATTCAGGTAGATCAACACCACTCCAAGGCTTGGCAGGTCCTTTGGGTAACTCTTCTTAAGACACCTATTCACAAACAGAAGGATGTTTAACTAATACCCCCATCTGTCCATCAGTAAGCTGTCTAAAGACAAACAATGAGCTGTAAGGTGAAGGATAGTCAGAAAACAACGATTATTCAACACCTTTTGTTAAGTGGAATGGCAGGTTTGCCGTCATTACAATGATTAGTTGTAGCCTACCTTTTGTCCCTGGTATCTGGGAGAAGTCGATCTAGAGGAAGGTGATTACTGAGAAAAACGTTGTATCCGTACTTCTCATACAAATCCTGTGCCTCTCTTTGGTCGTCCTCAGACAGGTTTTCCCCCCACTGCCTGAACAGGACAGAGTCTGGGAACAGTTTTTTTGACTTTTTCTCTTTGGGGGTCTTCAGTTGGTCGTGAATCTTTGCTTCGGGTTGTTCTGGCTGCTTTTTGACTGATGGCAGTTTGACCTCTGCAGCTTTTCTCTGCCCGTCTCTGTCCTCTTCAGGCTTTTTCTTCATGGTGTCCTTCTTTTGCTCAACAGCTCGGAAATCATTTACTTGACAAAAGGATGTCAGGGAGAGAGCAAAATGAGCAAGAGGCCTACAAGCAAACTATAGTTTTTCAAAATCAAAATATTTTTTTCTCGAGATTTGTGTCCATTTTAATAACGTTCAGAGGTAAATTAGGCATTAACACAAACTGACTAGACTAGATGAAGACATCAGGAAAAATAAACATAAAGCGCTAACAAACATTCCTTTAAAATAGAGGAGATAAATTAAATTTGACCTCATTAATAGACAGCAAAAATAATAATAATCGCAGAAACAGTTTTATTAATATATTAAACACCTCAGGGGAGCATTTTTCTTTCTCTAAAAGACAAACATGCTTGACTGCTAAAAGCTATGCATTAAAGACCTTTGTTGTGTAGTGAACTGACTTTTCAATCCTTCCGCTTACCTTTCTAACAATGTCACTGAACAAATCAAACTGAACCAAACTTTCTTTACATTTCCCATCTTCAAGTGAAAAGGTGATATTCAACCCGATAAAAAACTAAATAAATCAGATCAACGTATACGAGAAGAAAGATAAACCATTGCTTTAACTCACAGAGGTTGCTGGTGTTTGTCTCCGCGTCTGAAAGAGGTCTGATGTTAAGCGGTGCTTCCAGCTCTTTTCTCCCTTTTAACATTCCCACGTAGAAGACAAGCACCATCACGCCCAAAACCAGGAATATTCGCTTAAACTCTCTTGCTCTCATACTGAAAACAGCGACTGATCCCCCAGCAAGAGAATAAAAAACCTCAGACTATAGACGTGCACAGTAAGATCAGATAAATAGACTGACAAGTTCAACAACAATGCTGTAAGATGTACTAAACGTAACATGGTGATGCCTTCTTCTGTTTAGAGGGCGAGACCTGTCCTCCCTCCGCTGTTTGATTGCACAAGGTGCACGTGTTCCTATTGGGCTGACATTGTAAAGTCACCTGCTTAATTACAAATCTGAAGAACAACCGGCACAATGTAACATAGGTTTTTACAAGTAATTAATACGGCCATATAACATTTTGGTTGTGCTGTATCCGGTCTTGTTGTATTCTGTGTTGTGCTGCAACATGTAAGACTAACTTAATTCAAGTGTATTGGACATGTGGATTAATGCTATGGTGTCACTGAGCAGAGAATAAATGGATCAAAGAGACACAGCGCATTGGATTTGTTTGTGGCAAGAACACGCATCTGAACATGTTCTCCCATTCGCCCCACTAGTGGCTCTAAGACTTAAGATTGGAGCTTCTACAATTACTCTTAACCACCCTTTAAATTGATTTACTTACTTGAGGTCCATAGTAGTGGCAGGCGTAGGCGATGGGTGTGTTACCTGGCATTGGGCCCTGGTCTACGCACATTTCAGCATCAAGATTCTTCAGCTATAAATGGAGAAGTTCCTCATTTTGTCAAACCCCCCGAAAATGTATAGAACACTATTGCTCGTGGGCGTGAATCATTAGAAAATAAATGAATGTGTCAATGCATGTGGCTGTGACACAAACCCTGTACTGCCTCTACTCCACAAACAAAGCATGAGATACAACTTAACTTACTCCTCCATAAGCGAGTATGTTGTCGCAGGGATCCAATTTGGGATACACATTCTCCAGGTACCATTTGAAAGGTTTACAGTTCAACCTTTCCCTGAGGTTTTTTCTCTCTGAGATATCCCCGATGTCAATTCCGTGATTCTGCAGAGAATATCAAGAGATATGTTTGTGATGTTGGAACTGAAGAAATTCAAATGCACTCATAACTAATTCTGTGCAAAGCACTTTTTAACTGATGAGTCATTTAGAACAGAGTTGTCAAACTCATTTTCACCCCGAGCCACATCAGCATCATGGTTACCGTCAAAGGGCCGGTTGTAACTGGAACACTGTATAAACTACTCCCTAACATTAACAACTGTCTTTGCATTTACATATTGTTTATTCAAATATTGTACATGCATTTATATAAATGTAAAAATATAAGTAAGCAAATGTCTCTGTTATTACAACATGAATCCATTTAATTTAGGGTTAGGAAACCCACATTACTCTATCAAAGATCCAACTTTAAAAATGTAATAAAGACAAAGATCCAACGCATATTATTAACTTTGTTGAAGGTTTTTTGACACAGTTGAGAAGGACATAACTAGTTCAACAAATAATTGTGAGCTGTAAGAACATGTGTGACAGATGTGGTCTGGGGCACACCTGCTCACTGGATTTGGCCCACGGGCCTTGAGTTGGACACCGGACTTAGAACTTACCATCACCAGGGCAACCTTTGATTAGTGCGAGATATACAGAGGCGATTGAGATGAGCTCATTAGTGCATTTAATGTTGTGGAAATGTATCCTATTGTTCTTCTAGTGGCCATTTGTCCGATAAATTAAAAACAACCATAAATCAGAGGACGACTGACGCACCATGGGTTTGTGGTTTACGCAGGCAAAAGAATGCATTGTCCATACAGGATTCTGTTTTTCTTATTTATCTATATTCTCTTTATTTAACAAAACAAACCAAGCAAACAAACAAAAGAACAAACAAACTTCTGATGCTGCCTCTCCTGCTCTGGTAAAATAATGCATAGGCCATGCTGGTCCTGTACCTGCTTACGCCTAACCTCAGGTGCACACAGTGTTACACAATTCATAAACAACACCAACAAAAAAAGAGTATACCTAAACAACAACAAATAATTAAACTAAACAAAAAAAATATCTAAATAAAAATATATCCTACTATTTAAAAAAATGTAACTTAAATGAGCAAACATCGAGAATAATTAATACAGTTGAGTGGAACCTGCTCTGGATTCCACAGCGCTGCTGCCGTATACTCGCCAGGAACCATTAAGATTACAGCCAACACCCACCACTCAACATTCCGAGGATGAAGAAGTCGAACGAGACTCCTTGAAATCTACAGGCACCTGTCAACGTTTTAGACTACAGTCCAGTGAGTGATTAGCCTGGATTATCTGAACCCGAGATAAAGACGACAATACAATAGAGAAAGAAGACATGACTCAGGTCACATAATGCCAGAGCGACAGTGGCGACAGGCCTGATAAACTGTGTAGAAAGGCTTTTTCCGTCATCCATGAACTGGGTAAACATAACACCAAACGAGTTGTGTGACAGCATTCATATGGACTCTTTTTCCTACTCTAGCAGATGGAGAGCTGCAACTGGTTAGATTTCCTTTCTTCAACTGGCCGTTCTGATATATGTTTTAGTTGCATTAAAGTAACTTTCATGGTATGACCATTACAATTATCTAACGCTAGTGCTACATTTTCAACACTTAAAATCTTGATGCATCATCAAAGCAAATAAGAACACCACCTAAACACAATTAGTATAAACATTTTACACCTCTTTTATACTACATCAAATTATCATTAAAAACATTAAATGACATAAATATCACTGTATACAATTTAGTTGCGAACCCGCATCAGGGAATGTAAAAGAACTACAATAAATATTTATGGTTTATGAAGTTATTGATTTAGAAATTACAATTTGAGGCTGTTTCTCTGAAACAGTTGGCTGACAGTATAACATGTCACAGCAGGGGTTTGTCAGAGAATAACTAAGAGCACCTAAGTAGCATACCAAGCTACCAACAAGTGCATCTGAGACCGTTGTAGCCGATCACCTCGTTCATCTTGTGTGGCTAGGCCAGGGGTCGGCAACCCGCGGCTCCGGAGCCCCCCCTTTTTTTTGCCCAGTGGAAAATCGTTATCCCATGTTTCCAGACTTGGATAAACATTATCCAGGAACCACTTGAAAGGTTTACAGTTCAGCTTTTCTCTGAGCTTCCTCCTCTCGGACACGTCGCCGGTATCGATTCCATGATTCTGTGTATCATTAGAAATATAAAAAGCTGCATTAACAATGCAAAATGTTGGTAAATCTATATTCTTCAATACAATGAAATCTCATATTCAAAACGCTAAGGAAATACATGTGGAAAGACTGGCTCTAATGGCAGATTGTAATGTAATTGTTGTGAAAGTGACAAAAGTGTAAAACGAAATGCAGTGTTGGTCAAAGATGCTGCAGTGTCTTTTCACTACTTTCAATACAACTTTGTGACTTTTCATAGTATTAACACATGTGTTATTACTTATTTACAAAACTTGTAATAATTGTCTTATTCTAAAAAACATGAATGCTGGCTCTGTTCTATTCAAGTGTCCCAGTGATCACGAGAGTGAGCCGGCATGCAGAATACCAGGACCCTGAAACTGAAGTGGCTAAATGGAATTGTCTGCTGTAAAGAAAACATGTTTCAACATTTCTCAGCAGCTATACACTAAACAGTATGTCTCCTGACATAACATGAATTCAAACAACCAGTTTTATAGATCATGTTTATTTCCAAATGATAAAAGTGAAAATATTGTAAACATACGCCTTTGTCTGAGTACATCAAAACAAAACTTTTTTAAAAGGCTACCGACTCCAATGTAAATCCACAAACTAAGTCCCAAATATTGCTGCTATCCCTTTTCTTGAAACTAGAGGTTCCCCAGAAGAAATTAATGATGTGGGTAATTATAGTCTTTAGAACACATCAATAATATTGTTTACACTCAATAAGTAATATATAGTTCACACTCACCAAATTTCCCCTCAGGGATTAATAAAGTATATATTCACACTCAAAGCTACAATCTTCATTTTGTTTTGCACTGATACTAAGACCCTGTTAATACACTGAGCTACACCTCCCATCATTGTATTATATTTTCAAGATAAATACTTGTGGGTTTTTATAGATACACAAATACATTTGGCAAAACTACAAGTTAAGTTAGTACATTTGTTAGTTTGTTTTACAAAATGTGGTCATCAACAATGACTTTTCAGTCATTGGATGTAGTGTTGTAATTTAAAACAAAACTAATGATAAAAGGACAAATATAAATAGGCAGTATTAATAGACAGATGGTTAATTTACCTCTGAACGAGTTTACTCATCTATGAGCCCTTTCATTATTTTCTTAATCCACTGTTATACCTTACAAAATGTACTTTTCCTCTACCATATGGTGTGGCTTTCTCTGCATAGAGGATACTTCTGCAACAGATAATAATGCACAGTAGTAAGTACAAACATATTACAAGAAAAACATTTGCATATATTTTCAAACCTGAGACATTACTGTTGGCTTTCATAGTTTAATAAAATATATGTGGTGTCCTTGAGTGGAAAGATCAAAGGGAGGAAAAAAGGATTAACTTGTATTTCTAAGTTGCGTAATGGTGGGTATGTCCTTTATAAGCAGCCTGAGGTCAACATGGTCCCAGTAATGCTCTTTTCCATACAGACAGCTTGCATTTGATCCGATCAGCACAGCAGGAACAACAGATAGACTAATTTAACCAGTCATACATTTTTATCTTCAAACATGAAAGAAAAATAACTGAATATGTTTTTCTCCTGTACTTTGAAAACCAATGGCTCTTTAACACTCGACTGATCCAATATAACTTTAACACCACTTCAGTTTAGTATGGTCCACCAAATAGAGAAGCTTTAAATAATTGCAGACGTCATAGCGGTAGTCAAATTTCACTTACTCTTTTACATTTAACAAATACAGGTAATATTATCCACTGAACCATGAGCAGAGAAGTGCACTTCTTGTTGGACACACGCACATGTTTAAAAGGGCTTGATTATGTTTTGGATTTTCCATCTTTGGCCAGAGCATTCCTCTATCAGCAGTTTGCTGTTTTTAATCTCCAGACATCTTTTTGTCTCTCTGTTCTTTATTTCTTTTCCCTAGAAAAGACAGATGTCAAGTGTCAAGAATGGGGATGCACAATATGTTATCTTAAAACATTCAGACAACCAGTCAATATTTTGAGCAATGAGTCCCTAAACTCATCCACCTCTAATTCCAAAGGGTGAGATACACTGAGTTTTGATAATAGTGGAACTTGTAGTACCTCAATGAAGTCCCAATAAATCCCCATTCCTTTCTTCACAGCCTCTTTGCAGTCGTAAAGGCCAGGCTCTGTATCGTTCTTCCCAACGTCAGCTATACACCGGTTGTCATTGTACTTATGGGACTTGAGGCCGCCGATATAAAGCTCACCGTTTGAGCGATAATAGGTTACCTGAAATACAAGATTGTAAAGTTAAGAAGCAAGAATATTGGGTGTTAAAATAAGACAACGGAGGCAAACTATTTTTTGAGAGACTTTAATCATTACTGTTGGAGCCAAAATGGGGTTTTGTTGTTTGAGGGAAACACTGAGTGAATGGGGACATGTAGTTCCTTTATTTGAACACAGGGTGGCACATTCAGCTCAAATGGCATATAGGTAAGCCCTGCTAATGAGAATGTGTGTGTGTGTGGGGGGTGTGTGTGTGTGTGTGTGTGTGTGTGTGTGTGTGTGTGTGTGTGTGTGTGTGTGAAGCACAATCATTTTGACTGGTTGTGTCAACGTGGTAGTGCTGTATCCGGTCTTGTTGTGCTGCAACATGTAAGACTAACTTAATTCAAGTGTATTGGACATGCGGATTAATGCTATGGTGTCATGGAGCAGAGAATAAATGGATCAAAGATACACAGGGCACTGGACATTGGATTTGTTTGTGGCAAGAACACGCGTCCGAACATGTTCTCCCATTTGCCCCCTGGTGGCGCTAAGACTTAAATTGGGTAAGGTTGGAGCTTCTACAATTACTCTTAACCACCCATTTAAGCTGCTTTACTTACTTGAGGTCCATAGTAGTGGCAGGCGTAGGCGATGGGTGTGTTACCTGGTACTTGGCCCTGGTCTACGCACATGTCAGCATCAAGATTCTTCAGCTATAAATGGAGAAGTTCATAATTTTGTCAAACCCCTTCAAAAATGTATAAAACACTATTGCTTGTGGCCGTGAAACATTAGAAAATAAATGAATGTGTCAATGCATGTGGCTGTGACACAAACCGTGCACAAACCCTGTACTGCCTCTACTGCACAAATAAAGCATGAGATACAACTTAACTTACTCCTCCATAAGCGAGTATGTTGTCCCAGGGATCCAATTTGGGATACACATTCTCCAGGTACCATTTGAAAGGTTTACAGTTTAACCTTTCCCTGAGGTTTTTTCTCTCTGAGATATCCCCGATGTCAATTCCGTGATTCTGCAGAGAATATCAAGAGATATGTTTGTGATGTTGGAACTGAAGAAATCCAAATGCACTCATAACTAATCATATATGGACTCTTGGATGTTCATCCTGTGTGTAGAAGCATTAACCCGAGAACACTAACGTTAAAAATAGTCACACGATCACTAACGTCGGGTGAATTTCACCCGATATAATGTACCTGATCAAATATACTTCTCATTGAAATATATTAAAATACAACAATACAAGGCAAGTTGAAGTACTCTTCTTTTCTTTTACCATATAGAACTTCTAAAACCAAAAGCGGAAATCATGGAAAAAAAAAAAAAAAGGCTAAAAATCCGGTGAAGAATTAAGCAATCGTCAATAAAACATTGTTATTTGGTCCACATGTTCCTGTGACATGTGAGTATTGTTCTGTGAAGGAAAAGTTAATTAATGTTAAAAGTCAATGTTAAAACCCATCCGGAAAAAATAGTCACACTATCTCTAACGTCGGGTGAAAATAGTGATCGGAGCAGGAAGACACGCCCACCTTCACTAACGTCAGTGAGCAGCATGAAGCTACAGAAGGACCCACGCAACTCAGACAAAAGCAACACAATGAAAATAACGTAACAACAATCGCTCAGGTGAAAATCACCTGACGTTAGTGTTCTAGGGTTAAGTGGGCCAACTAAGGGCATCACCATTCTTGTTTTGTTTTCTATCTCGAATGGCAGGTTCCAAGCCAAGTTGACGTTGTGTTTGTATTCGTCCATCCAGACTTCTGCTACCCTCAGGGCGTTTCTCTTCATGGCATGGCTCAGGTCAGGCATGTAGGGCTTGTGGGCCCTCTCGATGTGGGCGATCTTGGAGCATGGAACTACTTCAATACTGCCTCCACATGTCCACACCTTCATGAGCAAAGAAACAGCTTATTAGATAAAACTGACTCATTGCTTATTCACCAATGATTATTGTGTAAATACAAGAATGACTACAAAATAGTAAACAAGAGGTACTGTGGTGCGCTCCACAGCTGAATGTCTGTAGTCCAGCCCTTTCCTTTGCACTCTGGGGTGCACAGAGCGCTATTGAAAGATTGAGCCTAATTTGATTTGAGTTGGTTTGTATCTTTAACAATTGAAAGGTGCTTATGGAATAAGCTCACCCGCAGAGGCACAAATACAACTGCTAGTTTGAAGGTTTATGATAATGCAGATCTATAAGTCGCATGTGATATGAAGTGAAAGGAAATCATTGCACATTTAATAATTCCTCTCACATCACATGTTTACATTCTGGCTTCAATTCACCACCTCACCATCATTTCCAATTGCCCTGTTTCCATAACGTGTGTATGCATGTGTCCTCTACAGGTACGCACATTCTCTCGTCAAGTTAGTTTTCATAGATTTTTTTCCTGGCTTTTTCAGGCCCGTTTTGTGCATACGGTTGTAAATGAGACCCCGAGTAATTTTACAGAGTGAGAGGGGTAAATGTACTGAAGCCAGGATCTGTACTCTTTCTTGCTGCAAGTGGGTCTGGGACTGTCATAAAGTGTACTATTTGTTAGATAGGTGATGCTTACTCACACGAATTCCCAGCTCAACATTTTCTCCACCGTACAATTTCATGCCTTCATCGAGGACTCCGATTTCTCCGAGATACTTCCTGTCAGCAACTAGGATCCCCATGACAGATGGACTTCTGAGGCGAAAGAAGAGAACTGTCACAACGGTATGATTTTCATCAGTGTTACCATAAAAGTCAAGCTTTTAAATGATCAAGAGTGCCTCATCCAAGATACAGTTAATAAGACCATAGTGTTGTATTTGTTTGACATGTAGCGTAAATTAGAACAAGACCAACTGATTTCACTTACTTTCCAGGTAATGAGCCGTCTTGGAGTTTGTAATAGTCATCTGAAAACCCCTCGTACATGCACCTTAGAGCCCAGTCGAAGGCGTGTGATGCTGGAAGGTATTCGATAACCTTGAGGTCATCAAAGTTGACTCTGTCAAACACAGGGGACGTCACCACCGTTCGGTCACCCTTGATCTGTGCCAGCAAGGGTTCAGCCCTGCATGAGGAGAATGAAGGAGAGCCGGTTCCCACATCAATGTACCCATCTGACATTTACTGAGCAACCAGTTAGACTGCTGGTTCAATATTTCAGTTTCTGCTAAATTTCAGCTAAATGAAATGTAATATAAAAGGTGAAAAGCTTGAGAATTTCATTTTTTAAGTAAATTGCAAAAGTGAAGCTTGTTAGCACAGATGCAACTAACGTTAAAGACTTTTACTGGAAATATTTCACATTAATCAACGTATAATAGGATTGATTTTACCACAGCTCATGGACTTCAATGTGCGCGTCCAGGATGGCCACCACGTCAGCAGTAGCAGCCCTCCATCCAGAAACCCTGGCAGCTGCAAGGCCTTGCTGCTCATTGTGCCTCACTCTTGAAATACGGAGGATTGGGTTCTGCTGTTCGATCATCTTCACGTATGCGTCAAGGTCTCCCTTCAAGTCGTCTGAGAGGAAAATATGGGCACATGCTATGTAGTTCCTAGCAAGGCAGAGATAAATGTTTACACACTGATTACCCAGAATGCAAAGCAGATTTGAGAAGATTTTGACAGGAAGCCACAATTCTGATCGTAGACATGCTCACAAACTACAGAAAGCAATTTAAATGAAATCTTTAACGTTGAGTTTACGCTGTGACTGTGTCTAAATTTAAGTTGTAGTTCGGGATGTTGTCATGGTTTCAATATTCTGAAAGGTGCTTCTGATGTTTTATTTCACTCATTATCTGTAAACAAGTTAGAATGGACACACTAAGAGAAACATCATTCAATATATTTCAATCCAGTGCCACACATCCACACCCCTGAATTGACTAAATGCAGGTCACAGGCTACATTTATTTGCTTTCCTGCCAAGAGCTAGATAAGGAAATCTATTCCACAAATATGTCAGTCTGGTAAATATAGGGCTACCGACGCCACCTAATTAGCTTAGCATAGCATAAAGACTGCAAATAAAGAGAAATGGCTAGCTTTACATTCTGTGGGATTTACAACTGCTGAAAAAGTAGCTACATAAAAAAAAAAGTCAATTACAATCACAATGTAACACCTTGAACAAACACCATAGCTTAGAACAGTGTCCAAAAGTATTTGAATGAAGCCTTGGTGTGGCAATATGAGCAACAGTTGCCTCGGCACAACGACACATGCTTTATGAGCACAACCTTCCTCCAAGTCATTTTGTAGCCTATAAACAGTGGATAAACTTGAAATGAAACATGTTTGAACAATCTGAATAATTTGCAGCCAACCAACCATTGGAGCTATTGTCATTCACCAATATTATTTCCTTCAGCAGGTTTTTAGGAGTGCGGTCAATGATGCTGCGCAGAGCTCTTTTGATGACGGACAGAGCCTCATTCAGGTAGATCAACACCACTCCAAGGCTTGGCAGGTCCTTTGGGTAACTCTTCTTAAGACACCTATTCACAAACAGAAGGATTTTTAACTAATACCCCCATCTGTCCATCAGTAAGCTGTCTAAAGACAAACAATGAGCTGTAAGGTGAAGGATAGTCAGAAAACAACGATTATTCAACACCTTTTGTTAAGTGGAATGGCAGGTTTGCCGTCATTACAATGATTAGTTGTAGCCTACCTTTTGTCCCTGGTATCTGGGAGAAGTCGATCTAGAGGAAGGCGATTACTGAGAAAAACGTTGTATCCGTACTTCTCATACAAATCCTGTGCCTCTCTTTGGTCGTCCTCAGACAGGTTTTCCCCCCACTGCCTGAACAGGACAGAGTCTGGGAACAGTTTTTTTGACTTTTTCTCTTTGGGGGTCTTCAGTTGGTCGTGAATCTTTGCTTCGGGTTGTTCTGGCTGCTTTTTGACTGATGGCAGTTTGACCTCTGCAGCTTTTCTCTGCCCGTCTCTGTCCTCTTCAGGCTTTTTCTTCATGGTGTCCTTCTTTTGCTCAACAGCTCGGAAATCATTTACTTGACAAAAGGATGTCAGGGAGAGAGCAAAATGAGCAAGAGGCCTACAAGTAAACTATAGTTTTTCAAAATCAAAATATTTTTTTCTCGAGATTTGTGTCCATTTTAATAACGTCCAGAGGTAAATTAGGCATTAACACAAACTGACTAGACTAGATGAAGACATCAGGAAAAATAAACATAAAGCGCTAACAAACATTCCTTCAAAATAAAGGAGAATGTAGAGAATATAGTGTTGTTCCATTTATTAACTTGTGTTTAAATTTGACCTCATTAATAGACAGCAAAAATAATAATAATCGCAGAAACAATTTTATTAATATATTAAACACCTCAGGGGAGCATTTTTCTTTCTCTAAAAGACAAACATGCTTGACTGCTAAAAGCTATGCATTAAAGACCTTTGTTGTGTAGTGAACTGACTTTTCAATCCTTCCGCTTACCTTTCTAACAATGTCACTGAACAAATCAAACTGAACCAAACTTTCTTTACATTTCCCATCTTCAGTTGAAGTGAAAAGGTGATATTCAACCCGATAAAAAACTAAATAAATCAGATCAACGTATACGAGAAGAAAGATAAACCATTGCTTTAACTCACAGAGGTTGCTGGTGTTTGTCTCCGCGTCTGAAAGAGGTCTGATGTTAAGCGGTGCTTCCAGCTCTTTTCTCCCTTTTAACATTCCCACGTAGAAGACAAGCACCATCACGCCCAAAACCAGGAATATTCGCTTAAACTCTCTTGCTCTCATACTGAAAACAGCGACTGATCCCCCAGCAAGAGAATAAAAAACCTCAGACTATAGACGTGCACAGTAAGATCAGATAAATAGACTGACAAGTTCAACAACAATGCTGTAAGATGTACTAAACGTAACATGGTGATGCCTTCTTCTGTTTAGAGGGCGAGACCTGTCCTCCCTCCGCTGTTTGATTGCACAAGGTGCACGTGTTCCTATTGGGCTGACATTGTAAAGTCACCTGCTTAATTACAAATCTGAAGAACAACCGGCACAATGTAACATAGGTTTTTACAAGTAATTAATACGGCCATATAACATTTTGGTAGTGCTGTATCCGGTCTTGTTGTATTCTGTGTTGTGCTGCAACATGTAAGACTAACTTAATTCAAGTGTATTGGACATGTGGATTAATGCTATGGTGTCACTGAGCAGAGAATAAATGGATCAAAGAGACACAGTGCATTGGATTTGTTGGATTGGATTTTTTTTTAACTTTCCGCGACGCAAGTAACGTTTCACAAAATCGCTCGTAACTATCCTTTAAATTAATTAATCCTTTAAACGGATTTCAATAATAAACACATCTCCGTGACCGTGCGGGCATGTAGGAGTCGAACGGCATCTAGATTACCTTACCAGCAACAACAACATACTTTCAGTGTGAGCAACCGTTTACTGTAACCACACTTATTAAAAAAAAATGAACCTCCACCAACCTCTTCATGTTTCTAACCGGTTCTCCCCACTCAGCGACACACCTGCTGAGAAAGCAACTCTGGTTTTTGGCAGCTCCATTCTGCTGCCCCCACCTCCACTCGGAGGTCACTAAAGTTAATGTGGAGTCGGTGTGTATTTGCAGACTTAATCCCAGGTACTTTTTACAGCCTATGGTAGCATAGTAGTTCAACTTTTCACCTATAATCGAACTCCGGCACAAAAAGGTGACAGACGGTATTATTTAGAATCTCACAAGCTAATAAATAGGCCAGCTGAGCAGGCAGCCTACCCAATAGAATTAGACATGAACCGTAGACCTATGGCAATCAATCAACACAGCAATCAAGCAACTCATAAGTCCCACAATATATTGTATTGAAAGATCAGTAGATAGCAGATTCAGCCACAACAAGACATTAAAAAAATAGGCCTAAAAAGGTCTAAAATGATTAGGCTAAACACATCCAGCAACAACATTAACAACAACAATAACGATAACAACACACTCAACAACAACACACTGTCCGGTGTTTGTCCGAAACAGAGCGAAGCGCAGCAACGACGAAAAGGGCCTACCAACAGCTAGCCTACAACAGAAATTAAGAAGACATTGCTTTGCATTACATGTTTATTTGTTTGTTTTTCCAAGAAAGAACAAACACATAGGCCTACAACCAATCCTTTAGCCTCGTCCATAGGGCCAGCAGGCTGGATGAAACCAGATAACTCTCCGTTAGTAGAGCGGGAGACGACGGTTGGCCGCCAAGTGAAATCTGCGTAGGACAGTGTCCCTCCATTCACTCCTGAACTTTTTTGTTAAGTCCTTCTCCAAAGCATAATCAGGTTGGCCTTTCATTTGTGGAGCATTGACTGTCTGCGATCAAAATGATTTTGCTCCTTTTTTCAGGAGACATGTAAAAATCTGGCAAGTATTTGTCATTATTGTATGTTATAAAGGCTTAAAACACTGTGTAAAAGGTTAAGAAATGTATTGGAATTTGTATCATATTTCTCTACTAAACAATTGAAAATGAACATGACCAAAGCTTTTGAGATTACAGAAATGAAATGTAACCTATTTTACATCTTCTCAAACTGTTTTGTTTGCATAGAGCATTCAATGTCCATGTTATAGGCTTTTTTATGTGTCCGTGTCCAGGCGTTTCAGAGATTTGTTTATCTCCCTGAAGCAGTTCCGGTCCAGCTGAAGACAGAACCCATTATTGCCCTCCTCAAACATCCAGACAGGCTTTTAGAGGCAGCTAGTACACTGTTTCCTCCCCAAAATGACTTTCTGCCTCTCCTTTTCCCACTGTCATTCTCTGTGTTTGTGTAGACAGAAAAGTGGCCTTTAGTGAGGAGTTTAGGTGGGCCAGCAAGTGGCAGAACTCTCAGAAACTATACTAATACTATTATTTACAACCACAACATATTATTTCCAAAGAAAACTCCACTCAAAAGGCAGTGAAAAGCCAGTCAAACTCTCTTCCCTGCTCTCTTCCACCCCCCCTCCCCCACAGACAAGCTCGCCGCCGTTGTTCTATACCATTACCGTAATGTACCGCATGGCATTGGAACGCTACGCTTCTTAGCGTTCAGAATCCGTTGGAATTACGTCGATGGCGTAAATATTTGAGGAGTTACGGTAATCTTAGTTTTGCATCATGTTTGCATATTACCTCCTGTGACAGCTCCTGTCGCCGGCGACAGAGAGTTGCGCTCTTTTTTTTTTACGTGTGATAAGTGACTGACAGGCTTGTCCGTCCAGGGCGGGCCCAGCCGAGTCCGAGGGCGGGCCCGGCCCCCCAAGGGCCGCCCATAGCGCCGGGTCTGCTTAATCCATGACAACAAAGAGTTCAATTAATTTGTGTTGCCACAGAAAAACGACAAAAGTGGCGCAGGAAAGCAAAAAATGAGTGCACAGATAACCATGAAGCATAAATAACCATGCATATAGTTATTTGATAACCACATTTAAGAGATGCTTGTGCAAAATGTTATCAACAATGTTTCGGTATTCATGTGATGGCCGGTACATATTATTATTTGATCTGACATACCTCTGCTCAAGCTGAAGGTAAAACCAAAACATATGCAATTGTTTCTCAGTTACAACGGAAAAAAACGAAGTCCCACGAACGCTCGCGAACTCTGGTTTCTTAGCAACCAGTGTGTGTACAGAAAAAAAGAAGAAAAAGTAGCTCCGTTTGTCGCGTCTTACGTTCAAGTTTAACACCGCCACATACTTTATTCCTGCCGAAATGTTTGCCGCGGATTTGCCCTCAGACCGCGACGCGAGGATAAATCTACAAAGGTGTCGCGACAGAGAGACTGAAAGACAAGAAAGGATTTTTAACGACAAAATGAGGACGATCGGGGTAAGATGACGCTCGGTCTTCGTGTTCGTGGAGGGATGCGACCGCATCAGTAATGCCGTCGCGTAGTGTCACTTTGTTCTAACTGTGCTGGTCCGTTTAGGTTGACAAGGAAGCCTTTGACACACAGATGAAAGAAAAAAAGAAACGAGAAGAGGCAGCAAAAGAGGAACAAGCAGCTCATGGTGAGTTCAGAGAAACGTTATTTTAATGTGAGGTCCGAGTCTGTGAATAGTATCAGTTACCTACTTTAAAGAGCTTTAGCAGAGACAGCGAGTGTGCGTGGCAAGCGCGTGGCTGGCGTCAGCCAGTTAATTATAATCTATATAGCGGTTATAATCGCTGTCACGCTCAGGTGTGCATGTTACGGTTTGCCTGGTGGAAAAATCCTTCCAGTGTTTATCTCAGAGAGTTAGACGAACAGTCTCCTCAAAGTAATGTCTCATAATGGTGGCATAACAGTATGACATATGGTCAAATAAAAAAAGGCTGGTACATTATACATATTATGGTATATAAGTGTAATATATTATGAAGTTAAATGTAGTAGTAGCAAACCCATATTCAGCATCATTGCATATCGTAAGTAAGACAAAATAAGAGAAAAAAAACGCAGCTCCTTCCTACTATGATCATACAAACTGATTTAAGAAATGTGGCTCCACCCACTTAGCTTGTCAGCTTCTCGACGGGTGACGTTCACATGCAGCTGTTTGGCTCTTGAATGGCGAATGGCGTAATGATCATAATTACGAGATAGTATCTCATAACTATGACTACAGTATCACAATGAATTTTTTATTACAGTGGCAAAAAAGGGCTTCCATAGTATCATGGGTTCTGGGAGGGCAATTTATGTAAGTAAATAGCAAAAAAACAAAATAACATGGATGAACAGGAACATAATTATTGACACATTATTGACACTATTGCGTATTTTGATACTTTTGGACAGCCAATCAATAACGGTTCAACAAAATCCCCTGAGGTCGGATGATTAATGTTAAGATGTCCGACATTATGTGGACAGAGAACTATTTTGTTAACACTAATATAGGAATGCACTACTTTTTTTCCGTTTCGGTTGTCACATGTTCTGGTCGTGTAAGGTAATGACAATAAATGACCCTGCAGTGGACGTGTTCTCCATACAGATGCTGATATGCTCCACAATAGCAAAGCAGCCCGCCTCTTCCACAGCAGAGAAGTAAAGCAGAGGCGTGCGATGGAAAAGGCCGCTGTCGACCACCGACATCAGCACCAGCAGCCTTGGTGCCAGCTGCAGTTTGACCTGGAAGACCCAGACCGCTGTGGAGAAACAGACCTCCCTGGTCTGGTGGGCGAGGACCTGGTCAGTGAGAGCCGGCAGCAGAGACAGAAGGAGCAGCTCAGAGAGTGGCTCGTTCAGCAGCAAAGTGAGCGAGCAGCAGAGAGGCAGCAACGGAAGCTTGAGGGTAGGTTTGTCTGATCCCATCCAGGGTGCAGGCATTCGGTCCACATAAAATAACATCCCCTCATCTCCTCCACCGTTTTTCAGAGCAGCGCTATGACCAAAGCCGCGCAGACATGCACACCAAAGCTCTGCAACTTCAGGGCATTGAGATGGAGCGGAGAAAAGCAGAAACTATCGCCACGAAAGAGTACAATCTGGCCACGGTGAGTCACCATAATTGCTCAGACTGTCAGGGGGAGGTGGTTAAAAGTGCTATCAAACCCTGTCATTGGTATTACTTCTAATAACAAATCCTTAAAGCAACATGGGAAACATTCTGAAGTGCACATTGTTTTTGCATGTACCATATACAAAGGAAATCTATTTGTCTTTGTTGTGCCTGTTTTTGATGAAAGTAATGACACCATGCATGTTTTGTGTTTATATGCCAGGTGCTGTGGGTCTTTTGACAGTTTTTATATTCAATTAAAAAGTTTAGAGATATTTTTGATTAATTTGAACACCCAAATGGCATTGCAGGTGCAGTAACTACACTTTCTATAATTTACATCTTTTTGCTGGCTCTGGATGGACAAAGAGTGAAGAGAAGCGTTGTCAGCAAGGGGAACGCAATGACGAGAGCAATCAAACAGCTACCGTGAACCACCAGCTGACCGGCGTAGGTGCCGAACTCGAACCCACCCCAGGCATGCTGGGAGTGCCTGGTAGTCGTCCCAGCAGTGATAGGAGAGCGCCTCCGGAGAGCCTGCAGCAGATCACCCAGTTCCAGAAATATCAGATAGAGGAGAAAAAGGTAAAAGAGGAACACATGATACTTAAAACACATGCTCTTCATGATCATTCAAACACCTGTTCATTAGGTGTGTCTGGGTTATCTGTGCACCTGCAGAGAGCAGAACTGGAGAGAAGGCGAGACGAGGAGCAACATGACCGCGTCCGCATGGACTCGAATCGCACAGCTCTGTTAATAGAGAGGCAGCAGGCAAAACTGAACAAGCAGCTGAGACGACAACTGGACAGCACCAATGTCCAGATTGCAGAAAAACACGAACAACAGTCAGTGCATCGTTCTCTCAGTTATGCACATGTGCAGTACACTCAAGCACATATACACGAATAGTGTCTCACTCTGTTTCTAAACTGGTGTCATTTTAAGGAAACCGGACATTCAAAGAGGATGCATCGACGACAGCTTCTTCTCCCAATTCAACACCTGCAGCAGATGATGGACAACTGACAATGGTGACGCATGAGAATAACATGGAATAAACTACGCAAACTGGAAATCAAGTTGTTTTTAATTATGTCAAATTGGATTTCAGCCGTTGACAACATTTGAATATGTCTGGATGATGCGGACAGTTGTTCATAAAATATAGCCTAAAACAGACATTGTAGAAGCTCCAACCTTACCCAATTTAAGTCTTAGAGACACTAGTGGGGCGAATGGGAGAACATGTTCGGACGCGTGTTCTTGCCACAAACAAATCCAATGCGCTGTGTCTCTTTGATCCATTTATTCTCTGCTCAGTGACACCATAGCATTAATCCGCATGTCCAATACACTTGAATTAAGTTAGTCTTACATGTTGCAGCACAACACAGGATACAACAAGACCGGATACAGCACAACCACGGTCAAAAACTATTGTGCTTCCCATCCCTCCCCCCCCACCTGTTCTCATTGGCAGGCACTTACCTATATGCCCTTTGAGCTGAATGTGCCACCCTGTGTTCAAATAAAGGAACTACATGTCCCCATTCACTCAGTGTTTGCCTCAAACAACAAAACCCCATTTTGGCTCCAACAGACATGTCATACTTTATTTAGTTTCTGATCGTCATAGATTACATCAAATGTGCCTACATGAACAAAATGGTCAGCTATGCCCTTTTATATATCAACAGCAGCTACAAATCAAATGGACTCATGTGGAAAGCAAAAAATAATTATGCTGTGTCTTTAAAGAAGTGTTCCAAACCCCACAGGATACGATACCATTTTAACAAGCTACTTATTACACTCTTACAAAGCACAAGCAAACCAAAAACACACCATAAAGAGCAATCAACCAATACTTAGCGCCTCAACCAGGCACTGTTACAAACATAGACACATATGTGCAAACACATATGCACACACGTGCACACATATGTGCAAACACATCTGAATCTTAAAGTGCAAATACATTTAAAAAATCCTGAATAAAACCAGACATAACAAGATGCCTTTGATTGAAGCTATTTCATATCTGTGGTTCAAGTAATCCCCCTGAATGTTAAGTGACAGCTCATGCCTGTTTCACACTGGCCAGTTTATTTACTGTGTACAGCCAACTTCCACGCTGTGGCAACGTGGAACAGGCTCTTTTTTTTAAAGCAGATGTGACTTACTGTAGAAGGAAATGCAAAGGTGTTACTAATAACATTAACAATGGCTATGTTCTATGACATTCATTTCCATACTGTGACATGCCAAACTGTCTTTTGCAAGAAAGGACAATATCTGACCCCCAAAACTAGCTTTATTGTCACATTGGCACCGTTTTCCACATTTCCCATTACCATCAATAATTTACCTGTGGTACAAGCTTTCTCAAAGGAAGCATGAAGGCATTTGAAGATTGCCCGAGAGGAAAAAAACAAAACAGTTTCCTTCTAGAAAGCATTTTCAGACACAAACGTATCCCATCTTCTTTGCCACAGAGCCAGAGCTTTCTCCTGTTGCTTTGAAGTCAAAGAACTATACCTGAAAGACAGACGGGGAGATGTCAGTGAACGCACGCACAATTCAATTGTAGTTTGTAAATCTTCTCAGCTTAGCCTCACCTAATAGAGTTTATAGCCAGCTCTTTGAGGGAGCCCAGACGGGATCTAATCCCACCAAAGCCCACAAATGCTTCATAGAAGTCATAAGAGAGTCCTGAGGCACCGAACATGGCAGGGTCATCAGAGCTGATGACCACCGGGTGGTTTTCTGCCATCAGTGCAGCTGCCGGGTGGTTTCGCATATCATTTACTAGCTTCATCACCTGAGCAGGGATAGGAAGAGAGACATTCGTTTAAAAGATGCACGACCAATTGAATTCCACCCCTGTCTGGTCATTGTATTTTATGTATTACACTATAGTAGCTGGGAAAAGTAAGTATTTTTTAGTGCACAGTATAGTTTACAAGATGATAGTGTACCTGGTTGGAGATAGGGCACACTTCCAGAGCCACCCCTCTCTTTCGGGATAGCTCCTTGGCCACTGGGTGGCGAAGCAGAGCAAATCCATGGCCAATACGGGAAGTGTTCAACAAGAGAGCGTCCAACAAGTTCTGGTCCACATCGGTGCCCTCGAGATCTGTATTTAGCAGAGAGAAATCGAAATGCATGCTATTTTGGGATGTTTTTACTACGCAACACGTGATGATTGTTAAGTATTTCCTCTCCCTGATATCCACTCTAGGTAATGATTTAATTTATTTGGTTTTGCAACAATTTGGGATAAGAAAAGATAATGTTAGATAAAGGTTTGCATTGTACTTTGCATTTTTGCTTCAGGCAGTGTTTTTACACGTTTACCAATATATTTCTATGACTTTGCAGCAGATATGCATGAGCATAACTTCTCTGAAACACCTACATATATGATGCTTGTCACAATTGACCACAGCCCGTCTTAACTCAAATTAAAGAGATGCTATGGCTGCTGTGGAATATGACCTGAAAAAGATTGTGTCCTCACATGACTTGTACTCAGGGCGTGACATTTCATTTTTAGCTCCCCAGCAACTGTGGCAGGTGGCTTTCTGGAGTTACTCAACACTCAACACTTTCAGCCAAAATGTAGTTGTTGGGAACTAGTGTTTTATTTGATTCAAGTATTTAATTATTCTTGGAAAAGTGGTGGTGTTTTAAGGATTAATTCAAAAGATAGACAACTAAACTGAAAAAAGGTACAACAAAAAAGATTTTAAAACCTATTGCCTATTTACAGGTGCCTGTGTGCGCGCGAGAGAGAGAGAGAGCGAGAGAGAGAGAGAGAGAGAGAGAGACACTACTGCCGTAAAATATAGCCTCCAAAGTAGAAGATATCTTACTTTGTATATCGTATGTAACTGCACTGCTCGAACATTAAAAAAGGTACCGTTTAACCCAAATAGATTTTCAGCAGTCTCTCAACTGAACCACATATACGGCCACGATATTAAACAGGTATTTATGAAGCTAATTGCCGTGGCTTTTCCAAAACTTGGAAATATCTATTTTCCAAATTGCTACTCCTACTCATTCACACCAATTTAATCTGGATAAAGTTGATTCTCCCTCGACCTCATGTAGGGATTAACCTCTGAGCCCCACGGCGCAGTGTATGATGTGCAATACTGTCGTTGTTCAAACTGAATGCTTATGAGCTCACCGGTCTCTCCCGCATGGAAAAAGAAAGGGAGCGTCAACCCTCTCTCTGCTGGCAGTGACAAGGCATCTCTGAAGTACCACAGGGGTCGGCCTCTGTCCTCGCGGCCCACCTGGACACGGAGACAACAACAACAACCTTTTTCCAACAAATAGAGCGGTCATGCTTTTACATTGGACATGTCTAAGTAATGCTCGCAAACTCATGCTCACCATGTCAAAACCAGCCATGATATCTGGGAAGTCTCTCTGCAGCTTCATCGCCTCCTCCACAGCTCTGGCCATCACTGATGCATTCACTCCCCTGATACCAGTACAGTGTGTGATCAATGATGACATCTACAGCCTCATCGGTCTGCCAGTGAGCCATTGAGCAGTAAGCCATTCAGACTACTACGTGGCATCTATTGTAAAGGTAGTCACCTATGGATTGTGAAGATGATCCTTGCTCCAAAGAAGTCCGGGTGGTCTGCTGTGAACTGTCTGGTGACCTCCTGGTAGGTCTTCAGAGTCCAGGCTGTGTCATGAGTGCTGCCGTCCAACTCGTATATCTGAGTGACAAAACAACAAAACACTTACTAACGACTATAAATCAGCAGACGTGTTGACTGCGATGGCCGTGACTTTGGTGTACCTCTGGGAGTAAAGCTCGCAGTTCCAGGTACATGACGTTGTCCATGTAGAACTGGGTGAGGCCTTGGTAGTAATAGTCTCTGAACACGGGAGCATATGTGACCAGGCCCCACACTGCGAGGAAGGCCTGTTCAAACAGATCCCATACCACATCCTGACTGGGGTAGACCGTCTCTGGATCCTGATCAGTGAAGAGCGTCATGTTGCCCATGATGCTGCAAATGGGAAGATTATAATGGGTTCTTTGACCAGTCGATGAGATTTACTTGTTAACACTTCTATGAAGAAGACCTTGAACGACCTGGAAAACAGTGGTGACCTTTAGCTGCTCTCTAACGCACAACCAATAAAGTCATCCAAAAGAGGAAATATGTCTCATTAAGAGAGTAATTAAAGTATTGTATGGGACATTTGAATACAAACTGTATTGTGTTAAATTTAGCTGCCATTTAAAACTGCCGTCCATACAAACAAAGGTTTTCTAAACAGAAATGAATATAACACTAACGTCTGGTGTTGGAGTCATGTGTTCATGACCTTATTTCCTGTAGAAAACGCTCTCTTTTCTATAAGGGTTTCAGGTAACTGACAGGCAAAGCAAAGTGTGATGATGACACATGCCACAACAGATGCGATAAATGGTATGCAGGCGTCAGTAGCCGTAAATGACTTCCTCTTCTATTTTTTAACTGCATGCTTTTGTGTTGACACAATAATACATTAGAGGTGCGTTTGGGGTCATTGTCCTACTGGGTGGAAACGTGCACACTGGTACACTTCATGGTACAAAAAGTTCATAAGTTTACATGACACACAGAAAAAGAAAAGACAAAAAGTGTAGACTCAGAGAAGAAAAAGAGCCCAATCATCAGGATGTGATATATAATAAAATATACTGTTTGCTTGTTTATAAATATGTGGTATTATTTGAACAAAATATTTAAAGCTAAAAAATAAAATAAACACCTGTTGTCAAGCTCCGTGGTATTGATCATCTTGGCCCTGAGGTTTTCCAGGAGGCTCCAGTGAGAGCAATGTGGGAGAGCTTTGGGCGATCGGGACGAGAAGATGAACCGGATGGACTGGTTGTCGGTGAAGCACATGTAGCAGTGGGGACGATAGGTCACGTTCTTCACGAGCCACTCCACGTCTACCATGGACAAGTCGTGGACATGGAGAGCTCCCCCTGAAACAGTGAACCACAAAACCATCAAGAACCTGAAGTCTGACTCTGGTTTACTGACAACTCGTGAATCTCTCCTGTGTGAAGAGATCCAACTTTTGAGAACACAATGAAAGTGGGCTTCACACACCAGCATCACTGACCCTCCACAGCCTCCTGCAGTTGTTCTTAATCTGGTCATACTGGTCCTGATTAACAGATTCATTGTTCAGCAAACAGAATGTCATGCAATAGTGGAAGAATATCCATCCCCTCGAGTCCAAGGCCACGTCTTCAAATGTCTTGTTTTGTCTGACTGTCAAGGATGTTCAGTTTACTATGAAGGAAATCAGATAGTATTCACAACTGAGAAACTATAACTGTGGATTAGGGGATTAATCAATGATCATAATGGACACAATGTATTAACTAATTGTTTCAACTCT
The DNA here is from genome assembly GCF_910589615.1 of Taurulus bubalis. NCBI lineage: Eukaryota > Metazoa > Chordata > Actinopteri > Perciformes > Cottidae > Taurulus > Taurulus bubalis. The sequence continues at coordinate 8,094,806 of NC_136597.1, forward strand.
AAACACGATCCAATGGAATACACCAAATCTGCAGCAATGTGATACTGATAACAGACCTTTATTTTCTGCTAATGTTTTTAGTGATTAATAATAATAATAATAATAATAACTTTATTTATATAGCACCTTTAAAAACAAAGTTTACAAAGTGCTCTACAGAGAAGCAAAGCATAGTCAAAACATAAATTAAATACCGTTAAACAAAAAGGACCATACCATAAAGGCAATGAATACAATAAAGCCAAACAAATAACCAAAAAGAGCAAATGGAATAGAAAACAAACGGCATAATTGATCATAAAAGGACGATATCACTTAAAAACAATTCTATAAAAAAAAATTATTAAGGCATTTATCGTATACCTGGTTAACATCATAACCAGGTACGTGTCCTTTTATAGATCCATGGTGTTGTGTCAGCATTATGTTTTTATAGTTAATTTAGAAAAAGCTGCCCACTGCTCAAATGCATTGGCCAAAGTGAAATGTGTACTACTATGCTACGAACGTGTGCGCCTGAGCATACCTTTAGGCATCTTCTGGAGCAGGTTGAAGACGGGACTGGTCCTGATGAGGTCCCTGGCCTTGAAGAAGTGCATGGCGGGAGGAAAGGCTGCTCTCGCCATCTCCCCCTGCTTCATTTTAAACAGGACAGCGTCCAGCTTCTGCTCAGCGTCGGTCAACACCACCTGGCCGCCTGTCTGCATGGAGGCTTCCAGCCGGATGAGGGCCTCTCTCTGCCGGGGGTCCGGCATGGCCAGGCCACCGCTCAAGTAGCACAGGAGCAGGCAGGCCGCCGCCGCCAGGGGGCGCTGCCGCGATGCCGCCATGGCCCCGGAGAGTTAGTGGGGCTTTGAGGAAAAACACAAACTGGGTTAGTGAGGAAAGCTGCTTTCCAGAGCAGAAAAGTTCGTTTTTTTTTTTACAAGTGGAAGTAAACAAAAATAAACCTTCAAGTCCAACATCAGCCAGAATAGAAAGAAGAAAAAGACACGTTGTTTAACCCACTCAGCAGTCATGTCCACCATGTTTACATGTTAATACTACGATTACCGAGTGAAATGTGTGAGACTCGTGTACACAACCAGAGGATACATAACCAACCAGCAATATCAGACCGTTAACTCACGCAGGTCGCCGTGTTCATTTAAGATAAAGATATTTGGACTTGTTTCGTATTTAGTAGGATGAACAGAGACACGACACAAGGCAACCGTTACATTCCCGTGCGTTACTCGTAGTCGTGTGCAGTCTTGTTCATGTAAAACATTGCCATTTAACGGAGAGCTAGTGCTTTATAGCTTAGCTGGTGCTTCGACAGCGGGCGACGATTTAAGTAAACAGTCCAGTAAAGAGTCACAAACAGAGAAGCACGACGAAAACCTGCTCGACAGTGTCAGCTTTGGTCGAATAGCTTACTTTATTATTTCAGTGTCAAAAAAGTAGCAAACGTGCAAATAAGCAGCGCTAAAGCTACGTTGGGGTCTTTGTCCGTAATATTTAGTGATCGACTAGAAGTGTTTATTTCCTGTGTGGGGCGCAAACCTGAAGTCCCGCCTCCTCCCCGATACGATTGGCTGAAATTCAACCGTGACAATCATTTCATTGGTGGACTGTAGGGTATAATAACTGGCAACGCAGGGCTTTTGAAATCAATATCCAATCCCCGATGCACCCCGGGGACGTACTAGTTTATGGGTTGCTTTTGGGGTTTTTTGGGAGACACTTTGGATCACAAAAGAATTCATCAAATAATACAAATTGAAAAATACTGAGCTTTGGCGGTCATTTTGAACAAAAATGCAAGCAAAATGCAAATGTAAAACAAAATAACTTCTGTTGCATGACATACTACATTTATTAAAAAAACAAAACACTAATGGCATATTGTGCATGTTTTAATTTGAAACATGCATACATAAACAAAAAAAGCTTGATACAGCATGAGCTGTATGACAAAACAGACAAATAGGTGTCAGTTCTCCATCCAGTCACAATAATGCAAAGATAGACACCTGATAAGTATTCCACTCATCTCAAATGTAGATCTTAATGGCAACACTTCTTCTCAGACAAAATACATAAGCTGGGGTAACTGAATTTAGTATAGTTCTCTCCCAGATTTAGCAGATTCATATAATTACAAAAAATGTAAAACGATAGATACATAATACTCGACAGAGACTCAGGTTAAGTATTTTCAAAGTTCTATTTGAAATAGCACCGTTACCATAAATATGTATCTTTAGTTTGATTTTGTTTCAATTAATTCATTATTTTACCTTTATACAATATAAACTTGTTTTAAGAAACAAAAGCATAAAGTCCTACACTTATTCCCATATTTGTCCTTTATTTTTTTAACAGATGTCAGATTTCTTCTACTCCATAATATTTACTATTAACTTAAAATATTGTCTTGTTTTTCCGACTTTCATTATGTAGTTAAACAAACCTGCTTACTAAGTATCTTAATTGCATGCCTCATTTTTATTTTTTTCCAGAGCCAAGTTCATCCTCTTTAAGCTTGAACAAAATAATGTACTTGTTTGCTTACAAGGAGCCCTTGAAGGAAGCCTGAGGAGCCATGCTGCTTCCTCCTGACGTCACAGCGCATCTCCTGCAGACATGAGACGGTTCAAACAAAGCAGCATACAATCTGTGGAGGGTGTTCGTCAAGACTCAAGAGGATAAGCACTAATTGAAGGCGATGGCGTGAGGCGCTCCAATAGAATAATGCATTGTTTTGCATTGGCCCTCTTGTTTTGTCTGTTTGCATTTCATTACTTTTGGCCTTTCAGTTTCGTTAACATAACAGATAGATGCCCCATTGCTATGGCACAGCAACGCATTATGCATTCATGTATATTGTTTTCCACAGCAGTGTTAATTTAAGTACAACTGCAAAAGTCCAAAGTCCCCTTATACTGTTAGTGACGTGACTGTTAGTGTAAGCCTAGATTGACAATGATTGAACTGACTCGTTGAAAAGTGATTTATTTCTAAGAAATGTACAGTATAGAAAATACTCTGTTCCATTTCCAAAATAATCTATGTCAGTCAGATAAGAACTTGTAAACGTCACTGAAAATTAAATGTACAGTTCTTTTTTCAATGCCACGATGCTATCGAGGTAAAAGACAACTGCTTAAAACAAAAAAGAAATATCAAGAAAATAGAAACATACACCACATTTATATTAAAACAAGTCCAAAAATGTACAAAAATGCTTGAAAGAGAAAATAAATATGATTCACATTTAATCACATCTAAATGGTTTTCACTAGTGCAGAGAGATGACAGCAGAGTAAAGTGAGAGATGAATACACACTTCCGATCATCTGGTGCCAGTTCTACACACCAGAAACACACACACGCACATGCACACGCACACACACAGACACACAACATATATACAGCATAAGACAGTATCACAACCGCAGACCTTTAAAATCCACACTGTCCTTCATGCATTAGACAGCACGAGTTGACACCCTACCTCCAAAGTGACCCTATCAGGCCCACACAATATTGAGACAATTCCCTATTTCAACTAAATAGCCTTGTGTGACACATTTAGAAAACTGTCTCACAGCTTCTAGCACTTTCCTATTCCACCATCCTCCCTTAAATATTTCCTTACAATGCCTTAGGTACCTACTACTAAGGAACATAGTAAACCCATAATGATGCCAAACTCTATGCAGTCTATTACAGACCCTAGACTGGAATACCGCCTACTTTGTGTAGTTCCAACAACCTTTAGTCAGAAAGGCATGTCATCTTTACAGCTTGAGACCAATTTACAGACTCCCATTTCAGACATGTGATGTCATATTGTCCATTGTACTCCATTTAAAAACAGATAATGAAAGTGCCATCCCATTCAAAAGATTCAAGGATTGCTTCATTTACAGAACGCCCATCAATGTCATCGTCAGCAACCTGTGACCAAGGTGGTCCTGTATTGTAAGGCCATTTCAGTTCTGTAAGACTACAAACTAATAGTGGTGCTACAAATCATCAGCTAGTCACAACGTGTTGACCCACAGGAGTCTGGCAGAGCAGAAAAAGAAGTTGAGGGACTCAGTAGATGCCAATGAGGTAGATTAATTTACTGTCATCACTAAACTGCACAAGTGGGGTTCACAAATGCAACATGGATACGATGAGGTGAAGGTGCAGGACGAAAACCTCCACGGACCACATCGGTTATGAGAACATGCATTGGTGGCTCTTAAAAATGGTGTTGGAAGAAATCCCAAATTCATTGTGATGGAAAACTATACGATAACAAATGTAATAACTAAAATGTGATCCATCTCCCTTCAAATCAACTTGGATGAAAATTAAAAAATACCAATGGTGGTGAGGTGGATCCATTTGCCACAGCTGCAGTCCCATTTTCCTCGTGCTGCTCCTCCCCCAAATAATGCAGAAAAATACCCGTATAAAGAAACTGTACACCCTGAGGATCTGTTTAGTATTGACATGGGGAAGAGGAAGCACTCAAATAAGCAACGCGCAGGGCTGTGAATGAACAAAGAAAGAACACACTTTCAGCTGGAATGCAACAAATGTCACAAATATAAAGAAAGAAAAACAAGCGCAGGATTCTATGCGTATGTTCTGTGTATGTGCATTTACCAGCTAGCAGAACATGTCATTTTAGAATTGCCCCTGTCTGGGACAAGAGATAAGGATATATTTTCATACATATATGCGTTTGACTAAAAACAGGACAATTCAAGGCCACTCAATTCCAGGATGATTTGACTAAAATCCATAGTGCATAACAGAGTTATGTAAAGTCGGATACAAATTGCGCCATTTTTGCCAGTCACTCACTGCTAGTCAAAGACATTCTTGACAATGAAGGCAGCTTTGAATAGATGCATATACTGCGTGTTTACTCCAGAACTAGAGAAACACTGCAAGAGTCGGGGTGGAAATGGACAGCAACTGGGCCTTTTTCCAGACGGTTTATGCTTAAGACAAAATGATCAGTGTTTGTGTACTTTCACATGCAGCTAATCTGCTGTACACACCTTATTGTCTACACATTCACTCATACATTCACAAAGGTAATCAAGGCAATTGCAAGGGGCCTGTGAGTTGACTGGGTTAGGGTGACAGTCTCATAGTACCTCCTTTTGTACACCTGAGTTTAAAGGGTTGGAACAGAAAATATCAGTAAAAACAACAGTCCCGCTCGTCTTCGTCACAACCCTCCTCCGTTCTGCCAGCAGACAAACAGCTCCACCAACTACTACAGGCAAAGGACGAGATAGGCAGGCTGTGTTCAGTGTACTTTTGTACCCATTCATGTGTCCATTGTTCAAAGAGAACAGGGCTGTCCAGTGTTCTTGAAGTCGGGGTCCTCTGTGTTGGCCTGGTGGTTAATCACGGCTGCCCTTCTGCTGGAGGACCCTAGTTCATGTTGGGAAGAAACCCTTGTGGAGAAGTGACCTAGAGCAAGTCAGAGAATCCCCGTCAGTTCCACAGAGCTCCATGTGAAGGACGGCAAGCAAAAATAAATTGTTCTCCAGGGCTCAAAAACATTTCACATCGTCATCATCATCATCATCATCATCATCATCATCTCGGCTATTCCAGCTGCCTGGTTGGATCTTCAAGTTCAGTGGTGGGCAAAACGGAGCCAAAAGGTTCTTATCCAGTGTAAGAAAATCATTAAGAGATGTATGTGTCATCTACAGTCTCGGTCAGCATACCCAAGTATTCTTCCTTCTGGAACAATTGATAATAAGATGTCTGAAAGAAGAAGAACAATTAGTAAAACTTCTAACAGAGCAAATTCAGGACTGATCCACAACACAAACATAGCTTGACAGCATCGTGATATCATCTTTGTGTTATGGTCCCTTTGGAATATTATGAACACCTTTTGGCAGCATGTTTATGTTCGTAGCAATACACAGACACCGTACGCACTTTGAAGAATTATTTATGGAAAGATGCTAAAATAGGAAATTGCTAGAAGCTGTGAGACAAAGTTTGACCATATAGTGCAATGTGTCAAATGTTATTTCTACTCACTCTGATATGGTTCTCGTCACACTCCTTGTTTACTGCTAGGGCCGCCTGGAGCAGCCATCATCTGCTGCCTGTGACCACAAAAAAAGAAAAATGTTATGAACAGCTCTCCTAAAAAGGTCAAGTTCCCACTCTTGGACAAGTAAAGGTTGTTTATTGCACATTTTTAGCTTAGTATAATTAATAAGGCATCAAAATGGCTGTTGATTAAGCTCCTGTCGTTTAACTAATAGATAAATCACGTCAACAGTACATGGGTTGAAGAGGAAACTTCTGGACCAAAGAAAGAAAAATACAACATTCGGGTCAGCGGGTAGTAAGTAGTGCCGATGAACAAGGCAGTGCAAAACGATCCAACTTAAAGCCACCGTAAAAGGAAAATTGGTATCTTTATACCACGCACACGCACACACTAAACTAAGACTTAATTAATCACTTTACCCTGGGTGTAGGAAGTGTTCTGGTGCCAGGCCTCTCTGCTGAATCATCATGCCCTGGAAATTCCCTGCAGGCCGGGGGTGTCTGTACATGACCATGCGTGTCTGACCCGGCGAATAAGGCAGCTGCTGGGGCCGCTGAAGAGCCTCCATCAGATGTGGGTGAGGTCTTTGGGCGGCATAGCGTCCTGGATCTGGGTATGGCTGGCCAGGGTAAGGGGCCCTGTTGCAGTTTCCATGAGTCTGAAACATCATGTGGGGTGGAGGAACGCCACCGCGCTGCATCCCAGGGTGCATGGCACAGGGGTCGAACATAAAGCCAGACACCATGTGTGCAGCAGAGGCAGGAGGGTGCTGTTGAGTTAGCTGGGTGCTACGGCGGCGGGCAGCAGCATTATGGCTGTCGAGGTCCAGGATTTCTTTAGGGCTCTCCGGTCGCTCCGAGCTCTCCTCATGAGCCTGCTTTGCAGAACTGTCACTGCTGTTGTTGCATCCACTGGCCTGCTCCCCACTTTCACACTTTATCTCTTCTGGGCCTCCAGGGTGTGGCGTTACTTCAGGCACAGGGCCAGGGGACATCAAACTGGAGCCCTCAGAGCCCAGTGGTGACACACTGCTCTCCTTCAACTGACCGTTGCCTCTGGCACTAGCTACAGGTAGGTAGCCATTGGGCGGCATCGATTGGCGAGGCTGATAATGAGGCCGATGCCACTCCTCTGGAGGAAAACTTCCTCTGCTGTTGGCCTGGTTATGGATCTGAGCTTGGGAATGGGGTTGTGGGAAGTAGTGCTGTTGCTGGTACTGATGAGTTGGGTACACGTTGGGGTGGGCCTGAGGGTGCTGTTGGCTTGGCGTGTGGTAGGAGTAGGCAGTCCCTCCCTGCTGGTGGTAGGTGGGGTGCTGAGCAGGATTGTGGTGGGGGTTAATGGCCTGATTGTGATATGGGTGGTGAGCAGATGGAGGCATGGGCCTGGTCATGTTTGTCTGGCTGTAGTGTGGATGTAGATGGTTCCCCATGGCATATGGACCCATGGCTCCATTTACCTGGCCTTGGGAGTGGGGAGACATGGCTGCATTGTGAGCAGGTGCTTGCCCTCTCTGAGCCTGCATACCTGGGTTACTAGCGACCACCTGGGTTTGATGGTGATTGGGGCTAAAAGCTTGGTGTTTATAAATACCATTTGGAGGCCCAGATTTCATGTGTTGTGGTGGAATGGCATTGCCGTCTGTGTCCAGTCTACTTGCAGGCTCACTGGGTCTTTGATCTCCATGGTCTGCTGGGCTAGGCTGGGATGGTAGTAGTGGGGTAGGATGACTGGGTGGCAACGACGTCAGAGGAACTGGCTGAGGGGGTCCAGGCTGGGCTCCTTGTGTGACACTCTGTGGCATCCCATGCATGGGGCTGCTCTGTGTAGGACGTGGAGAGATGTGATGAGGGGGTAGAAGAGAACTATGGTGCTGTGTGCTCTGGGTCATCGGCTGGGGAGAGCTCTGAGGGTGGCATTGGGGCGGTGTACTCTGGGTTGCCTGAGTTTGCTGCTGTTTTGGAAACTTCTGCTGCTCACTTTGCTGATGTGCATCCTTTATGTGTGACACATTGCTCTCTGACATTTGCTGAGTGGGATCCTGAGATGCTGCAACATGCAGTGGCATTATGTTCTGGTGAAGAAGTGCGGGGCTTTGAGCTTTTTGCTGTGGACTGTTAAGTGTATGCTGAGGGTGGGTGGGGTGGCTGGCGTCAGTGGAGCTGTTGTTGCTTGGGTTGAGCTGGGATGAAACAGTGGTGGCACTTATGTGTTGAATGGGACAGTGGCTGGCAGATTGTCTCTGGCCATCTGCCTCCTGCTTGTTGCTCTCTGTTGAACTCTGTGAGAGCCCTGGTCCAGACAGATTCTCCTGTAATCTGCCTGAGTTAGAGGCTGGGGGGCTCTGCATTCTCTCTGCTGGCCCAGGGAGGTGTTCTGTGGGGCTACGAATAGACGGGTGCTCTGGGTTAATTGCAACCGTGATTTGGTGCAATGAAGCTTCATCCGAAATGTTGGCTGCCATCTTGTTCTCTGATGTTGAGTCTGTTAACAGACAGCATAATAAAAGGAAAGTTAGCATTGAAAGAAGAAATGTGGAGAGGTTAGCATTGACCAACTATTATAACAAGACCAGATTGTGCAATATCTTTGCATTACACTGTGTATTGCGTTAGAGAATATAAAACAATATTAAATGTTATAATCATCTACCCAAACCAATCAAATGAAAAATACCTATTTCATTTAAAGTGATAATGTAGACACATTTTAAGCTTGCTTGTGAAGCTTAACTGACGACATGCCATCTCTTTTGTACCCTCAAAGCAACCAGGAGGAAATTTCACTAAAATAATGAATATTCAATGTGCCACTTACGGCGAAAAATAATTAAAAACAAATTGCAAAAATCACACACAGCAAGGACAAGGATGGGGATGTGCTGATTAACATTAATTGAGCCACTACAGTTCAGGAAGAATACTTGTGTAGAAAGGTCAGACTGTGCTTGGGCTCCTTCATGCAGAAAATAGATGACTGGTGAAATACTGAGAGAGAAGGTCAGGTCTACCTTTGGGCAGCATGTCTGTCTGTTGAGAAGGCTGGCTGTCTGGCCTATTGTCTCTAGCAGGACGCAGCAGCTGAACCTCAGGAGCAGGGGGAGGCTGCTGAGAGGGGTGAGCTGGGATGCTGCCAATTCCTGATGGGGGCCCAGGCTGCTGAAAGTTGCCCATGTGCTGATGAGGGGTGCCAGCAGGGGGTCCAGAAGAGGCTGACAGCTGCTGCAGGGCCAGCATCTCTGGGCTTTCCAGCATGGAAGCCAAGCGTGTCCTGCCAGAGGAGTCTGGGTGGGGAACAGGGGGGCGTGATGACATGAGGCCTGGGGAACTGACCGCTGCAGACATTTGATACTGGGCATTGGGAGAAGGGTGGGGGTATCCAGCAGCTTCTGGCCAAGGTTTATGCCCCACTGGAGGGGGGACTCCGCCATAACTAAAGTTGCGCTGGTTCAACATGTTGGGATCTTGCATTCCCATCCCATTGGATCTCTCCTGACGATTCATACCAGTCCACATGTTAGATAGGCCCATACTGGGAGGCCTTAAGCCTGGGTAGTTGTGCTGAGGTGGTCCTTCTGGCCCTAGGAATCTGTTGCCCAAGGGGTGCATGGTGTGCCCCTCTGGACGGTGGTGGGAAGGATACATGCTGGCTTCAGGAGGAGGGCCAGGCTGGAGGCCCAACGGACGTGGGCCCAGAGACGGGCCATGAGTTGGACCCATGTAGGGGTGCTGCGGCTGGTGTGGAGGCTGCTGTTGGTTAGGATCTGGGACCATTGGATACCTATGACCCATGTGATGTCCCTCAACCATACGATGCTAGGAAAAAAATTTAAATCAAGTTAGAGATTTTGATGAGTATAAGCGCACAACAGTCTGTTTTACCAGCATCAAGTTGACAAACACACAAAATAAGGTGGTCACTCGGCAAAAAACTGTTTAAACTATTTAAGTTTAGAAAAGTTGGGTCTGTATACCTGCATGTTAAAGTTGTGGGGCAAGCGGTTCAAACCGGGGTCTCTATGGCTGGGAATGTGAGCTGGGTAAGAGAAGCGGGGATCCATGGTCATTCTTTGGCCATACATGTGTGGGCCATGAGGGCCAGGTGGACGAAGAAGCTGGTAAGATAAGAGAGAGATTCATTATGTCAGTTTTTTTACGAAATTACAGACAGAATTAGGGGGCATAGGTTTTTTTTAAAAATGTAGAGCAAGCAAAGTTTTCCTGTGGATACCTGTTGCCCGGGGTGGTACATGCCCCTGATGTCCCCTTGATGAATGTGCTGCTGGCTTGCATGCAGGCTGTGAGGGTGAGGGGGGCCATTGGCCCAGTGAAGGGAAGGAGGTGGACGTGTTTGTCTGTTGTCCCCTTCCGAGAGTGAGCTGCCCTTGCCCCCTTGGGAGTTTCTCTTACGTTGGACTTGCTCAGTGGCTTTGATCAGACTTTCAGGCCCCAAATGTTTACTGCTGCCACGATTGCGCTTTTTGTCCTTGCGGTCCTTGTCTTCACTGTTGATGTGGAATTCCTCATCTGTGTCCCCATCCTCTGATGGGAAGTGTTTTAGTAGGGCCCGGCTAAAACACCGGTCGAGAGACGCCGCCATGATAGAGTACTCTGGGGAAAGACATAAACATTAGCTATGCTCATATGATAAAACGCATACGAGTTCTTACAAACAACCCCATGTTCTGCCACCCCATAAACGCAGCCACACACCTGTAGCACATCCACTCATGCACACTCAAATAATAGCTTTGCATCTGCACGCTGCATGTCACTCCCTCCCTATCACACACTACACACACACACACACACACTCCTAAAAACAACACCTCACGCCATCTCTCTGTCATTCCCTTACACTCAAACACTACAGACCAATACGCATGCCATGTACCCATGGACACACACTTGCTCTTCTGTTCTCATCCCAGCGCTGGCCGACTGACCAGGTCAGAGAGCATAGGTTGACCGCCCTCCCCCCTCCTCCACTCTGGGCCCCCTTACCACTCTCCTCCCCCTGTCCCTGGGGAGAGTATTCAGTTGGATGGATGGCTCCAGACAGGGGGCTTAGGGGCTGGAATGTTTCTCTGGCACTGCAGGGCTCAGATCCCCCTGAGCACTGGAGCACAGCTCAATCACTCCTCATTAATCACTGTCAAGGCTGCCCTGGCCCCGGCCCCAACACAGCACTAAGTCCGGCCCCCTTTCTTTTGCTCTCTCTCCCACAGTCACCCCCTGATCGTCACCCCAAAAATTCATATGTGCACTTCTTTGTCACAAGACAAACCAACTGAGATTGAGTTTCATTAGTCTTTAAACTGAGGCCAAAGTCTTAATGGACGAAGCTGGACTGTAGAGCTGGTTTGTGTTTGTGCAAATATGTTCATTTACCACTGTCTTCTCCATTGTACTCATTGCAGTTCTCAAACATGAGCTTCACGTCAGCAACAAACTCCTCCTTAGCAACGTAATCCCCATCATTGAGCTTCTTTTCAATGGTGGACAGGTCCATCGGTGTCTGCGGGGATTGGAAGAACAATTAAGTTCAAATATTTAAAACTCTTAAGTGATACAACATTCATAGTTAGTTGGGATGTGAACCACACACACAAACAATCATCACCAACTACTGATACATGCCAGCTATCCTTGTCTTGTATTTAGTACCTGGATGATCTCATGGTAATTTGGGGCATAAGAATCATCCACAGGTTCCAAGAAAGGCCAGGCATCTTTATGGGCTTTCAAGACCTCAAGCACTATAGAGGAGAGATTAGATCAGTACAGACATTAGAACAAATATAAATGCAGATTGAAATAAAGCAACAGCCTTGAGTAACTGCTCAGAAGCATACCTTTGTATAGAGAGGTGTAGTCGTCATCAATTTCATAGCTGAAATGACCAACATACGACATGTTACAAACAATCAAGTTTGTTATTCAAGTAGAAAGAGTCAAATGTACAAAGCCTCTTACAATGCTTTATTCCTGCGTGTTCTGTGGACGGGAGAAGAAGGCTCCAAATTTAGGAGTTCAGGTGGCAGGTCTTTTCCTTGAGACAGTAGCCAGGCTCTTTCCTCTCGCATCTTCCGCCTCTTTGCTCGCTCTGAGAGAGAAGGAAGAACATGGGGGGGCAATTAGAGGCACAAACAATAAAAACAACAACAGTCTCAGGAGGCTGCAGGCAGATTTTAATTGCTTTTTTTTCCAGGCTTGAGTTACAGTTCCAATGAGGCCGTCAGAAGAGTCAATGAAAACCAGGCCTCGGCCATCAGAGACAGCAGCAGCTCAGTTAAATAGAAAGAAAGCCATTCGTCAGCCATCTTTTCTCAGGCCCGGATGATCAAAAGAGCAAAGCAGAGCAGAGAGAGTGCAAATGTATCGCTGCTTTATCTTTTAACATGAGGCCTGCCGCCCCTGCCGTGTGAATAAAAGAGATTTGAGTGAGGATTGCATATGTGGAATCCTCACTGGCCGGTTCCTGCTGTTCATCTATAATACATTAATGAGGCTCCTCCACTGAAGCACAATCAGCAGTTCATTAACCCTTGACAGATGACAGAGGCGAGAGTGATCCTATGATTAAAGGCCCTGAACATTCTCTCTCACAGTCTCTGTGTATTATACATAAATCACAAGGCTTCGAACGCTGCTATGCTACTGCAGATTTTTAAACCGTTATGAGCCAAATCTCAGCGATGGAGAAGTGAAAGTCTGTGGGTGGGGTGCCCTTCACAATCCATTCTGCCCTTGATCCACGGGTTGTAAGAAGAGAGCGAAAGCCCCCTACCTGCTGCTTACAGGTCGCTGATGAAAGAATGTGAAATTATTGATGCTCCTTTGATATTTTACTTTTGGCACTGAGCTTCATTTATATTTTTTAACCCTTCTGCATATACTGGCAGACTTATAAGTATGTGGGCTTGCTGCAGTACATCAAGGATATTATTTAGATCTGTACCTTGATATTTAAATTAAGGTACTTTTGGCACAAACACACAAGTTTGACATCTTTCCATTTGTGTGACATCCATCATACCCTCCACAGCTTTGATCTTCTCCATCTTTTCTCTCTGTTGTTCTTCCTGCTGATGCCTTTCCTCTTCTTGTCGTTGCTCGGCCAGCAGGACCTGCCTGTCCAGCTCTTCATCTTTCTTCTTCTCCTCCTCCTCTGATATGGCCTTCAGATTGTCCTGAACACAAATAGGTCCATTATTCGACTCTGAACTTATTGAAAGACGGCTTGTATTGAAATTGAACGTGTGCACAGACAAACACACACACACACCTCCTCCTGTCGGTTAAAGTGTTTTTCAGAGAACCGTTGTGATATGCGAACTGGGGCTGGGTCCAGTAGCTTCTGTTTCTGCTCCCGCTCCTGAATAAATGAAAGAGGTGAAGATCAACTCACACAATCCATAATGCAAATGTAAACAAAAGCCTAATCCTGGCCTGGAACGTCCTATTGCTCCAAAACGGATTCATTGTTTTTTAATATGCCAAGTGGCAACGGATGGCAACTAAAGTTATTTGTTTTTCTAGCAGTTAAGAATCCCATTTTAAAGTATGCTCGGTATTTAATCCATCATTCCAACTTTTTTTGTTTGTTTCTGAATTACATATGTGGATATGCCTGTATCATTTACAGTATATGGTCAACACATTACTGATTGAGTCTTCAAGACAGAGAGCCAGCTAGCCACACACACAAGCCAGGCCCTGGGGAGTTGTGGAGGAGCAGTGAGTATAGAGAGGTCACTGGCTCTGCTCTCCCCTCCCCCAAGTCACCCTCTCTCCCTCCCTCTCTCTCTCTCTTCTGCTGCCTGCAGTCCCCCTGACAGCCTAGCTTAGTCTGGCTGACAAATACACTACGCAGTCATGTAACACCAGATAGCCAAACCAGTTAATTTTGAGCACGGTCTTTTCAATCCTTCACGATGCATCTTAAAAATACCCTCTATAATCCATTTCAACCATTGGTCCAGATATAGCACACAGGAAGGGAGAAACGCCAGCCAACAGAGAGCTCTGAACAGATCCCTTGAAAGCCTGTCTTTATCAGGGACCGGCCTCTGCAGCTCATGTCAGAGTTCATCAGGGAAGATTGGACTGTGAAAAACTGTCAATCTGGGGTGGACAACAGCACTGAGAGGTGTCACACTCAGGCTTCTGGTCAACCATAAAACAATCATGAGAGCCTAAAGAATGCATCAGCAGCTGTATGAAACCTGTGCATGTGTGCAGGTGAGGAGGCAAAGGAAGGGAGACATGGGTGGCCGAGAGGAGAATGACAGAAAAATAAAAGAATAAGACAGATGTTCATGATCTGATCTATAGTGCCCTCTAAAACTCTTCTGTCCCCACTCCATCTCTGTCTTGTCTTAGAGTGAAGCACTGACATGTCTTGGGGTCCCACAATTCCTCCCTATATTACCAGCAGCACTAAATCCCTCCTCCACCCAACACACACAAGATCGAGTGCCTCTGGTGTCGACACTTAGAGAGGTCGAGAGAATCCTGCAGCGCAGCAGAGCTGTCATTCAAGAGGCTCCATCCAGCCTCAAGGTGAGCTCCTGCCTGCTGTCAGTGCCCCGTGAAATGGCTGGTGACAGCAGCCTGAGACATGTGGAGGAAAGGATTCAAGAGGCTACACACACACACTCTGTATTTGGCATGCTGGTTTGCACGCACGCGCATGTGCACGTGCACACAGATACAGACACGTATGTCTAAGGGAGGTTTAAAGTAATTATAGATAATGCATTTCTCGCAATTAGAAAACACTCAACGACCACAAAAATATAAAACTATAACGGACCATTTCACAGTTGTAAACGTACACATTACAAATGAGTCCCAGTTTATTACCTGTTGCAGGATATGTGAATGACAGAAGGTAAACACGAACCATACTGTTGCCTAGCAATGCCTTTCCGTTGTAGAGAAGATAGACTACAAATCAAGGCCAGCCTCTATACAGTACCCATGGTGAAATGTGGTGATGTAATGTACATTTAATTAATATGCAGGATCTTTTGATGTGATCTCCTGCTGCGTTACATCCATGGAATTGATTTTCACATAAGAGCATCAGGGAAACAGACTTCCTTTTTGATTTGAGCAAAGTAAAAATGTATACGAGTATGAGTATTTTTTTTCCCATACTGATCAAGTCTGACAAAAACCATAGTACGTTCTGTTCTTTTTAACAAAATTGTCTTTAAGGCTAGTGGAATTGTGTGCTTTGAAAAATGTATAAAGATTAAAAACAGGAGCAAATTAACACAAGAAGTCTCCAAGATGCTCTGAGGAAAACTGAGTGTGTTGTGTTTGATATGAAGAGAGGAAAAATATCTCTCTCTGAGGTACTTGACACACATTCCAAGGAAGATTTGATAGATAAATGAGCATGACCCAAGGTATGGCCAAGCCCAATGTAGATTACTACACAACGTGTGCCCTCATTCGACCAAACTAGCAGGAGAGCATAGTTCTCCACAGTCAGGCCTAGGGCAAACTTCATTACAAAGCTGGTGTGCAGAATTAAGGGCAAGCACAGACCGGCTTCACTTCATTCTCCTCTCCTGCAGCTGGCCCAGCTAAAGCGTCCCGGATCATGAAAGAAACTCCTTGAGGGGGGACAGTGATCTATCGCAACATGAAAGTAACCGAACGGAGATCGGTAGAGATTGCTCAATCTTTCAAGCTCCATTAGTCCAGCTCCACCGGAACTGCCAATGTCAAAAAGTCATACGCATAGGGACTAAAATTAACATTGATTTAAAATGAAGTTTTAAAAATGAAAGGACAAATGTAAATGATTTTGTACCTAACATGGCCCTTATACACTGCATACTTCTAAGTATAAGATTATGTTAAGATTAAGTTAAAATGAGAACTGTAAAAACAAAAACATCACTCCAGTGATTGGTTAAATTCGCTTTTTTTTAAAAATGTAAACACTGGGTAGAACCCAGACCCTATTAACATTATGTACTGCTGTAATTGGAGTTAATGGTACCAATATCTCTTTGGTGTCTGACCTTGTGCTCAATCATGCTGCGGATCTCAGGCATAAAGTTCTGGCTGATGACACGGTAGAGGTGGCGGTCCTGTGGGGAGGGTTTGTCCTTGATGCTGTGTACCAGACCAACCCATTGCTCCTCCGTATCACACACAAGCGACCAAGTGCCTCGCTTCAGGCCTGGTAGAAGCAAAGGAGAGAGACATTGATTTATTGATTCAAGGGAAAATGTATATACACAATTAAATTAATGAAACTGGTAGATGAAAGTAAACAAAATTAATAAAAAAAAAAAAACACAAATACCTTGATGTAGTCAATATGGAAATACATTTGGTTATATTCATGAGATCCTGTCACCTGTGGTAGGGCGGAGATCCTGCAGCTCATTTTCTGTCTTCACTTCTGTCACTTCACTCTCCAGCTCACTAAAGGTAAAAAACATAACCCAAAACATTGAATAATATATATAACATATTCCAGAGTGACTAGAACTGCATTGCATCTTCAGCTAGTTTTAATCTAAAGCGACCGCCTCACACTTTGTGAATGAATAAATGTTTTCATAATTATTAGGATTTTGGGACTTTAGACCAGTACCATCTAGTACTACGATGACAGTCAACAACTGACTGAGGGCAAAGGGAATCATAACATGAGTCTTCAAAAACCTGATCATGTATAATTTCCTCAAGCCATGATTGTTCAAACCCCTCTATATGTGGACACAGCCATGCAATCCATTCCAACAGTTAAATGCAGATTTCCTTTTGACAAAACTGCACATGTGAACATTAAGTTTTTTCTCACTATAGCTGAGGTTCTTCCAGTTTCATCTTCTTTGGTGGCCTTCCCCTTTTCTTTTTCTCTGGTAATGTCAGCTCAGTGGTTTCACTGGGGAAAAAAAGGAAGTAGAAAGGAGCTCTTTACAATTATAGCCTTTTAACCAAGCAATAAGCAATACGAGACCTCTATAATTAACCCTTAACGGGCCTGTAAATGAGGGTCAAACTGCAACTGCAATTACACACTTACCATAAGCACTAGTTAAACACAGAAAACATGACCAGTGACATAACATCCGCTCTTGGTGTACTGGACAGAGAAAGACGAGACACAATGTCAGGTAATATTTACCTAATTTTCTCTGCTTTCCTCTTGACTGGCTCTTCTTTGTACATGCGCGTTCCGTAAAAGTACCAGTAGAGGGCTCCCTTTCCATCCTGCCCCAGCGGTTCCACCCTCAGGCTGTCTGCATCCAGTCCCTGGTGGGGGGTGGGAACATTACATTTCTTAAATCATGCTAGGACTGGGATTTTAAATCATCAGTCATTAGCAGGTGATGTCATTCAGTCCTTTGAGCCTACATGGCTGTGAATCATACACAGAGATGGAGCACTTTCAGTATCAGTCAATACATGGAATCTGTGAATTTATGTCAAAAAAACTCATAAGAAAACTGTTGAATATATTAGAGGTAAATTATAAACTGACAGACAGCATGGAGGTGAAGCGGTCAGGTTATTATTAGATGCACCAAAGTTAATTCCAGGATATGTGAGAAGCTGCCATTTAGGTGTAATATAAGGCGCCATTACTTATAAATTCAGTTAGAACGCAAGCCTTCTGCTCCAAATGATGGGGTAAGTGAAAATCTTACAGCTCTTCTTTCGCTCACAATAAATTACCCCAGTGTTGATTAAAAGAATGAAAATGTGTGGTACTTTAACACAAAACATGTTGGTGAATTTTAGAGGTGCTGTCAGCTTGTACAAAAACCATCATGATTAGAAAAATCAAGAAACCTGATGCATTATATGCACACACAGTATCCATTTAAATTTGACTGTTAAAAGGTCGAAACTAATTAAAGTAGTCGCAGAATTTTGTTATGTACTTAACCACAATGTATTAATGGGATGCAATGCTTACAGGCTATGACGGTCATATTTCAGTGGTGTAATGTAGCTTCACTTTTTTTGCGTCTCGATTTCAAACCAGTACTCGATTATAATGCATAAAAATGTCTAGATAGTTTGAGCTGATCCTCGTGGACGTTTACCTTGAGCAGGTCAAAGACATCAGCGGCATCCAGGCGGTAGTCACACAGCCGGTGCAGCAGCTCCACCTGAGTGCGAGGAGGGAGATTCTCAAAGGGACCCTCTCGAAGTGGGTTGGGCTTCCCTTCTTCCAGCTCCCACCGGTAGCTGATGATGTCGTCCAGGTAACTGCTAAAGGCCTGGGGGCTAAAGGGCAGAGCAAAAGAACAGATGAGAGACAGAGAGTGACAGAGGCAGGTGCTATATGCATGAAAACTATTTAAAAAAAAAAAAAGATAAAATCTCCTAAATTACAAACAATACAACAATTACATGATCACAATGTTTTGTTTTTCTTAGTGTTGTTTTTCGTCTCATTTTGTTTCAGTACTATTCCGCTGTTTTGTCTTGTTTGTTGCATTGTATTGTTAGTATGGAGAGTTGTGATGGAGTGGCGCCTTGCTTTCTGTGAGGATCTCAGGTTGGTGGTGCTGAGCAGGTAAAGCCAGACTAAGAGGGTTAGGTACATCCCTTACGTCCTGCCCTAATGTCCTACTTGTAACTTGTGTCTTGAGGTTTGTTGTGTGCTTTGAAGCAAATGTTGTTTCCCAAGTTTGTTTTGTAACTGATGATTAGTTCTATTAAGGTATGCTCATCCACTCAATATATTTGAAACATGCTTGTTAGGCTATATAAATAAAGCTGACTTTTTGATAATAATAATAATAATAATAATAATAATAATAATACTACATAGGTTTCTACTAGTTGCAACTCCTAAATAATGGATGGAATTGATGGTTTGATTCATTAATGTGATTGTTGTGACTCGTTAACAAATGTTTATTGGATCATGGGGTTAAAAGGAAACTTGTTTATGTATAAACAAAAAAATGAGAATACAGATTACGCTTATTATAACAAATATTAAAAAAGGAAAAAAGACAGTTGTTTTTTTTGGTCATTGAGATCTGTCAGTATGGATGAATGCAACCAATTAAATTGCAAATGCTGTGGGCACATGGTTAGGCAAACACATAATGTCTCAAAATCAACTAGCGTCCTCTTAGAATGCACAACCTAGGAAACAAACAAAGTTAAAACTAGCCTATTGGCTTTGAGAGAGAGGAGACGGGGCTGAAAAAAAAGAAGAAAAAAAAAGAGACTAATTTCTTTGAATGGGAGTGGGGTTGTATCTCTGCTATGAGTGGAAGCTGGTAGATAAATGTTGGTTCCGGTCTTGACGATTAATCTGTACCTTTCAGTTCCAACTCAGCTGAACAGAACAAGGGCTCGGGGCAGGGGTGAGCATCTATGCAACGGCACAGAGAAAGAGGGCCAGAAAAAAATGGCTTATCTTGAAAGAGCAGTGTGCACTTTTCACACAGCTGCAGCGCCCCCCAGCCAGCCCACCCCATCTCTCTCCTACTTTCTGTCCCTCGTTCTCCCCAACATGCTCCCTCCCTTCTTTCCCCCGCTCCGGCAGAGCGTTTAACACGTGCGGATGAAAAGGGCAGCTCTGTGAAAGGCTAGCGCTGAGCAGCCACCCCCAGGATGCCAGCGCCTGTCCAGTCCAATAAAGCAGGTTGTCCTCCTGTTACCGGTTGCCTGGGTGGAAAAACTGGATCATTCCTGCCTCCCTGCTTATCGGTTCACTGGGACCACTATGCTTCTTTCTAGTCATGGGCGAGGGTAGGAGGCGTTTGAAGGGGGAAGCCCCATGAGAGATTAAACCCATTTGTGGATTTGAATAAGAACTCACTTTCTCCCATCATTTGGTTACAGGAGGATAAGACAAAAAGTTCCAGTGGCTGTTCTGTATACATATATTGCCATTGTAGTATAGAGCACTTTTTCACCACAGATGAAGTCATCGTGAGTAAATTCTGACGCCCTCGCGAGTCATTGTGTTGGTGACTCAGACTTCCTATGAAGGTTCTTGGGTGCTATGACTAATTTAAAGTAGATGGAAACACTGCTTTTATCTTGGCAGCTATATGTCAAACAGAACAAAAACTCATATTGATTATTTTCCACTGTGTCTCTGATGTTTTGTTTTTAAATCGCAGGAGATGCTTCCATTATTATAGATCTGACAAGATTAAGACATGAAACCTAGAGTGCTGGGGTACTTTTGAGCACAATAAACATTAGGATGCAGGCGGTCTCGTACGGTACTCCCTTGCCCATTCAAAATGGCTCGGATGGGTTTATTGGTTACACTGAAGGATGAACTTCAGGGTAACCAATGAACCCCTCCGAGCCAAATTAATTATTTTCTGAAAGCACTCCTAACAAAAGCCAAAACATTATGCAACCACTTGCTTTATGATAGAGGTTAGCACAATATGACAATATACAGCAAGAAACTATATACACAAGTACAACACTTTGGGAAACAACAATGACTGAGATGATGCGTTTGAGAGTATCTTTGTGCCGACTGAAATGTGTTCATGGCAGAGTATCAAAACTACCAAGTACCCGAAGCTAGCATAGCATATCTGGGAGGATTTATCACTTTTCCACACAATTAAAATGTTCCTAATTTAAACTGATTTTCAGAAACAAAAGTATTATATGGCTGCTTGTGCTTTGACATTTTTCAGACTTTTTAGATTATGAAAGGTTTGAGAGAATTTTGTTTTATATTTCTCAAAGCAAGATATCAATAACGTTTGTGGTATGGCGACACAAACCAAAAGGAGTCATTCATTTCATATTGGTATCTTATCACAAAACCGTGAATGATTCCCAGCCCTAATGGAGAGAACACCGAATACTTGAATGCTGCTTTGTTAAACTAGGCACAGTACTAGATATACAGTCCTAAAAGTGAGGCTGTAAACCAAAACTATGTAATTCAAATTGGGAACTGTGCGTACCTCTTTACCACTAGACTTCAGTGTCCTTTGCTACTAGCCAACTGTCAAAGTTGTATTATTATCTACACCAGTGGTTCCAGTTAACCTTAACTTCTCCTCAGGCCCCAAATCAAAACCTCATCCAACTATTGCCATTAGTTTCTTTTTTTCCCCATTCTATACTTACGTGATGTCATGGCGCTGGTAGCAGCCCTGCAAGAGACAAGCGATGAGGTCTCGGAGGAAGTCCAAATCCTGCTCTGACAGGGCTTTCTCCAGCTCCTGGATAAACACAACAAAGAGACAGTAGGGTCAATACACACATGAATAACTACTTGTCTTTTGACACACGTGTATGCACACACACACACACACACACACACACACACACACACACACACACACACACACACACACACACATCAGAATTATGAAACCAGAGGAGTTTCAAAGGAAAACTCTCTAAGCCAAAGGCATTATGAGCAAAACACAGGTGATTGTTGACACAAACAATTGTTAGTCATCATGTGAGAAAAGAAAAGGCAATATCTCAGCTAGAAGTTACTGCATGAAGAATAAGACAATATAGTAGTGTTTTTGACAGAGTTGGTACCAGTGTAAGGTAAGCTGGCAGAGGCAGACAGCAGGAGGGATGGTTGGAATTTGTCGTTGTCTGGTTAGGGCTTCGTGGTTTGCTGGTTGTTTGGCTGAAGCAGAGGTTCAAGTTCAGCCATGACCCCTCTTCTGGCATTGTGTTTTCGCCATTGAGGTTTTATGAAGCAGCAGTAACCGGCAGAGCAAACTCTAAAAGACCTGAAAGCACCAAGGAGAGATGGGCGGCAGCAGGGGCCTAGAACTGCAACACAGCCGTGCCCCCTCCTCTCCTTTGCTGACCAACCAAATCGTAGCACCCTACACGGCTTCCCAGCATGCACTGCTTTCCCAAATGATACCCAAAAGCTCTGGACTAGAAAAGGAGGGGAGAGAGAGAGACAGGGGGAACAGGAGGCTGAGAGGGCAGAAATGCAAATGCAAAGTGCTCCGTCAGCCAAGTGTCCATTTCACTTAAAGCCCCCTTTTGCAGGTTGCAAACAAGCCCCTTCAGGCTGAAGCCAAACAGTCGCGTCTGAGAAAAAGAACATGCCTTCCTGCAACGGACCACTCCTTACACAACCCCCCCATAGCCTTTGCTCTCAAACTAGAAACAGATCCAAACTGCCTCTCCCTCTGTTACCCTTCCTCTCATTCATTAAAGTACAAGGGGTTAAAAAAGTGGTCCAAAACCATCTTAAGGACAAGGAGGCACGTTCAATTATTCTGCACTAACTCGTCTCTTCTAAGTCTGCCTCTCTCTGGAGGAACCTGGTTGAGCTCAGGGGTCACCAAAGGTCAGTGTACACACCTCCCCGCCATGGAGAACGCCGGAAGCCAGGAGCCATCAAGACAGGATGATGAAAAACAGAGGAGCAAGAGGATGAAGAAAGGTGGTTGAGGAAGAAGTTGAAAAAGATTAATGTTGCTACTTGATATTAGAAGAGAGTGAGACTTTTACATCTGACTGAAGCTAAAGAAAGATTACCAGGAGAACTTTGATGACGGGAAATAAAAATTAGCTACGTCTCACTATTCAAAAGGAAGAACAGTTTGTTGGGTGTTATGAGCACATTTCTAATGACCAATTGAATGGACACAGTGGCAAAAGAGACAGATTCTGAATAATAATAATTCAACAACAAGCCATAAGCAGGAAGACTTGGTGAGTCACAGCATGTCAGAGTAATGCCAGAGCACAAAAGATGATATTTTAAGTCTAAAAAGTATCTCTCTTTTTTGTTTAAACAGTCCTTGTCTTACCATGGTAACTGAAGTCCTGTCAAATGATGTCACAGCAACTTGTTGAAAGACGTGTATGCCTTCACACATTTACAATGAAAGACCAGAAATGTAAAGAAACACAGAATTTGGCACCGCTTGTCAATAGTTTCATCCAGCCCACATCAAAGGAGGCAGAGCTTTGACCACAGAGACTGATTTAATGTTTAACGGTTGCTCAAGCAAGCGCATGTGTTATGGCTCGTTCACGCGTGCGTACGCTATTCAGCCGCAGAACTATGCCATAGCCATGAACCATGGTCATAAAAGGATAGATAGAACGATAGAGTGTGTATCACTGTGTGTACAAGCGCATGTGCATAGGATGCAGAGAGAGATCCTGTGTCACGCTCCCTTCCACCTCCTGGTCCCCTGTCAGAAAGCCTGTGGGCCAGAGTGAGCCCGTCCATCAGAGGCAGACTGCACTTTGATCACACTTCGCAAAAGCTGGGGGCCACGGCCAGGGGAAGAGCGGAGAGTTGAGTACAGCACAGCAGAGTGGAGGGTTTGCTCCAGCCCCTGGATTAACACCGCCCTACTCCACCTTTGAAGTGACACACTGCATCTCAGATGGCAGAGGGAAGGGGAATTAATGTAGTGGGCAGGCCTTTCTTCGGCCGTCCATCCAGCCAATCCCTCTGTGGCCTGGTGCTAACTAACACTTAGCTTGACGACGAGCTGCAAGGGACACTCCACTGCAGCTGGACATGTCCTGTGGGAACCTTTCCCCTCGATTAGCACACAAACACAACGAGTAGCAATCAAACGAAACAGGACCGAAGGACACAACCCACAACCTTTGGCAAACATGGTCAACAACAGACAGAAAAACACACTTTTACCGACATTCATTCATACACGTGCCTCAACAGAATAAACACTTTGCAGTACTGTGGCTGCTTCACATTAATGATCAATGGGACTCAAAAGATAAGAGCCCTGGGCAAGTGATAAGCTTGAGAAAAAGAGTATAAATCCAGGAGCTAAACTGCCAAATGTATCACTCAACAAATCAGGCAATTCATATTCACACACGCATATACAGGACAAAGATTGGAGGCAGAGTTAAGGCTTGTCTAAAGGTGTGTCATCGCCACAACCCCTCTGTAGGCCTGTCTTGCAATCAGCAGTTTGCCCTGAAGGTATTTGCTACTCCTCTCACCCGACTCCCCTGCTGTTTCTCTCTCTGGCTTAACCTCTTATTCCTCCCTTCCACACCATTTTCCTCCCCCTGTCTTGCTGCACAGTGTCTACAAGGGCCTCTGAGACATTCTATTATTCCCCTGACAACACCCGTTCTCCACCCCACTCTTTCCCTCTGTGTATTCCTTATCTCTTGTCTCCCTCCACACATTGTCCCCACTCAAGCCAGAGCCAGTGACTAGCTGCACTGTAGCTGAGGACAGTGCAGCCTCCTGTTGCAATTTGCAAGGATTCTACCAAAATTATTTATTGGTACAGTGGAGGAAAAAAAAAAAAGCACGTCTTCAATCAAAACAACTGATCAAGGTGCAGTCTCACCTGTCCATCTATTCAACAGAAAGCGGCAAACAGTGTGAGAAGTAACACCTGTTGTTGTGCCTCTCGCATAATGTGGACAAGGGCAAGCCCTCATAGAAATGCCTCATTTCACTCACCGTACTTGTAACTTGTTGGTGGCTTCCCTTAAGAATTCTTCCTATTCTGTAGTTTTAATGATCTATCCAGCAATATACAGTACAGATGTTTATAGAAACACGATACATATATTGGTTCAATATTACAAGTGTGTAAGCCATGGGCTAATGTTTCCGTCGTGGATAGATTCGGACCAAAACAAACTGCCGCCCATGTAGACGATGAAATGGTGGCGTGGTGGCGTTGTGCCAAGTTCCCTACCCTCCAGTCCACAAAGAACACGCATGCAGTTTGTCAAAGTAACGTAGGCTTAGGGGTTAAGAATGGGTTGACGCATGTCAGTCAATTCTCAATTAGGACCATCTTCCCAACCATGATTTAACAAGGGGTTGGACGCGTCGCTTTGATGACCATGCATCTCTATTAGGGGATGGAAATAATTGAATGATATTGACATCTAAACTATTTAACAGACTCCCCAAAAAGAGAAAAATAAAGTGTAATACTGTGCTTACGGACAAAAGAAGAGGGACCAAACTGAAACAGTTTATTGTACAGGTCCAGTGTAATTCTGTGTGAGTCTATGGTTTACCAGTGGAAGCTATAGCACTTAACTGCAGACTGGGGTCTCTGCTTAAGGTCACAAGCAGAGATTCACCGATGACAACTATCTCATACGAATGGGTCCAACATGGGTTGAATAATATGCATTCAAAAATACTGCGTCATATGCACATCTGCAGTATAAAAAGGGGTTTAATGATGCCACGCTGAAAATGAGCCTCCACTAGGAGAACACAACTCCGGGTCTCAGCTTGACATGAGAACCAGGATGGTAAACGTTACAAGACAAGTGACATAAATCATCCGAGAAAGAGGTGAGAGGAGCAGACTTTTCACAAGAGAGGAGACATCAAGGCTGAACCGAGTTCAAGGCAGAACACACCATCTGCATTTGCAGATAAAAGTGAAATGTGCTTTGCTCAGTGGACACCAATGGCCCCATCATATGTCCCATTCATATCTGTAGAGAGAGGAAAAACGGAGATAAAAAGGTGTACGAGTGTCTGGTCAATGCATGCAGTGAGGCAGAGAGACTGAGACAGCGACAGAGAGAGAGATAGGGGGCTGTGACGAGCAGTGGAGCAGCATATGCATCGGCAGCCCCAAGGTTGTGGCAGATCCACAAAGACCGTAGAATCGGGGGTTGGCCTCTGTGGCTACTAGCCTCACAGCAGATACTTTCCATGCCACTGCCATTAACAGCTCCTCCGGGGTCTATATCACCAACAGTTGGAGGATGTGCACAGCTAGCTGGAGGGGGAAGGGCTGCCTGTTTGTTGTGTAAAGGCCCCTCTCTTCCTCTCCTTTGCTTCTTTCTTTATTTCTTCCTCCCCCACTCCCCTCCCACTTTCATCTCCCACATGGTTCCTCCAGGAGCCATCATCTGACAACACCCTCCACCCCCACACGTAACCACCTCCTGCCACATGACAAGCGTGCACACACACAGCCTTCACACCGCAGGAAGACGCCCTCGCATCCTCAGGATGTACCGTTCATCTAATCATCAGAGGAGGAGAGCATCAACATCTTTCAGTTGCTGCCAGACGCATCAAAACAAGAGCGCGTTGGCTGATTTGGCTGAATGGACATGTTTGACCTACAACATGTCTGTTTGAGCTAGAGTGAAAAGTTGGGTACTCCACACCTGTCTTAACAAGCATTATGACACATTCAAACAACGAGAGCCTCCAGGCGAGGACACCATTTGTTTATGAAAATATGTGAACAGGAAGAACGACAACAGTTGGTCTCACTGAGCTGCACTACCAGGTGGGAACAGTGACCAACACTAAATATAGCTTATACCCTACACAATTGTAAAGGAAGGTTAAAAAAAAAAAGTTTCAACTTCCAACTGAGTTTTATTATAGTGCGTCAGGGCTAAGTAGGGCAGGTGGCTAGGCTGCGTGTGCGTGTACAGATCCTTCCTGAGACAGACCAAGACCCTTCTACCTTGGCCTACCTCGCTTGCTATGTGGGCCATTAAGCACAGGAGATGGGAGGCCACCTAGTGCAGCCCCGAGCCTCCCATACTTCCACTGTCAGCTCCGAGGAAACCACATCATCAACTTCCTTATATAAAATGTAGCTTCCTGCTTCAGCTGACATCCCAGCGGTCCCATTCGCTGACTGCATAAACATACGCCCGCAGATACGTGCGCACACACACATGCGCGCACACACACGCACACACACACACACACGGTTCGTTAAAATGTTTGCCTGCTGGCCCTGAGGAGAAAAGAAAAAAGGGTCCCTGACCAGTATGGTTGTAGACGGCAGAGGGAGGAGTCTTGTAATGGAGAAAACAACATCAAGCAGATGGCTTGCAGCCTTGGAGTTAAAGCAAACAGACATGAGGAGACTGTCACTTGACAGGAGAGGAAAAGTAACCTTTAGAGAAGAATGTTTAATTCAGACATGTTAAGTGACGAACTGAGAATAGTGTATAGCTTGTATCTCTTTATAAAAACAGAAACGGCGGCATATTTCTAGTCAGTACACTGAATTTGTGTCACACAGGAAGTGAAGATAAGATTTACGTCCGTGTCCTGCAATGAAATTCGCCTTGCATCACACAACACACTTGACAACAATGTCACAATGCACATGTATTCAGAGAACATAGATCACACATACATACCCTTACGGATGGATGTGCTTAAATTCACATGTTGTGTGTGAGACAATACTTTTTTTAAATAATAAAAGACAATGTTTCAGTCAAGAAAGCCAGGTACAAGCAAACCAGATAAGCAAACTGCAATATTTTACTCCCAAATAAAATCATGAAATGTCACATTAATGATTTGATGGAGGATATAATTAAGACAAGTTTTAACCGTCTTGCTGAAGGCAACACATCCAAGTGTGTCGTTCAGAATCTTCTGTGTCTCCCTGAGCACAGATATTTCATATAAAAAGGCTGACAACAGCAATGGTCGTATTTCCCGACGATCTTCATGGCTGCTTGAGTAAGACGTGCATGCTTTCATATCAACTGAGCAGACAGGAAATACAATTGTTGGATAAAACAAGAATCATTAGTTTACTATGTCCACCATGAAGTTTACGCTTTCTCAAAAGGTGTAAGCAGTTTTAATGGACTACTGAATCGGTAGGCATAGTATTTTGAGAACTGGTTGTAGTCTATGCAACATTTAACAAAAGACATGGGAGGACGGTGCTGGGTCTTTTTTTTTTTCTCTAGTTATTTGAATTCAGCCTAGTGTGTCAAGGTCCTGACATTCCCAAACAATGGTGCAATAGCTCAAAAAGCACTAGGGCCACGTTTAGACGGCATGAACCATGTGTGAAAAACACAGGTTTTTTTTTATAAACGTGAACACGGCATTTCCTTTGTTTACCTAAAACATTTTTAAAGTTGTTGGCGTGACAACGTTGAGTATTACAACCCATTAACCAACGGTCTGTGTCTGATGAGCCTTAAGTGGTTCATACAACTGTACTTTCTGCCAATTCATTTGAATGACGCCCCTCGATTGAAGGCCAATGCAGAAGGCTTTGTAAAATAGCTGAACCTGTCTCAACTTTTGCCGCAATGCAACATCATCCAGTAAGACGCTGCGTTCCTGGATTGCATTTTATTGTGTCACCATTATTGTTGAACAACTTGCCAACAACACTGCAATCTTTTTAACGCAGGCCTGCATTCAGTTGCCCGTTCAGACCTAATATTTTCAAATACCAGTGTTATGGGTCACAAGTTAATATTTTGACAACAAACTGTAAAGATGTGTTGAGAACATTCAAAGTGCACCGACCAGAAATCCGTACTTAAGCCTGTGGCCTCCAGCAATCCGTGTTGCCAGCTAAGTGTGTGCCAGTCTGCACCCTATTAAGGCGCCACAGATCCACACCCCTCCACTGAGTCTCCTTGTGCCAGCTCTCAGTCAACTCTCTGGTCAGCATCGCTACAGATAAAATGTCAACTCAATCTTTTAGAAGAATATTTCCAATGCGCCCTCCCTCTTTATATATCGTTGTGCTTTTTTCAACATTTGTTCTTCATCTTTAGAAACAAACAGCAACATGTTCCAGAATAAATCGCTCCCTTTATCACCACCTCTAACTGTGCTGTTGCGTGTCACACTCACACACACACACACACACACACACACACACACACACACACACACACACACACACACACACACACACACACACACACACACACACACACACACACACAGCTGTTCCTAAGCACGGCAAACACATTAACCGGTGACTCCACTAAGTTTTCAGGGTTCCCACTGGATGAGACCTGGTTTGGTGAAGTTCTCATTGCTTGGTGTCCCTCAGTCTTCTGATCTCTGCAGCACAACCAGCCACTGCAGCACAAAGTGAGACGGCATCACTGGAGGGATGCCGCCCCAGACTGGAGACAGACAGAGGGAACCATGGGGAGCTCCAACAATGGAGCTGGCTGAAACAAACCCCGGTGTATGTGCCCCTCTGCCTCCCCCTCTGTGCACACACTCCCCATGTGAAACCATCTGATGCATGTACTGCTGCTCTCACTTGTCAATCACAATTGGGGGAGGGGCAGCAACCTCTTACAAAGCCACCCTCACAGTGCATGCAAGGGAGGGTATTAAAAAAGACATGCGAAAAGGTTCTTGATCTTTGAGGGGTACTCCCAGAGTGTGAAAAAGTCTTGAAGGCTTTATGTACAGCCTGAGCTGGAAAGAAAGTGTCAGAGGTTGGAGACTGTGAGGCTGTAACACGGGCTGAGCTGGGGATGTGTCAGTGGGTGGGACAGAGGGAAAGAAAGGGAAAGCGATGAGGGATGAGTTAACAGCGATCTGATCTGGGATGAGAATGGATCATTGTTGTTGCGTTAAGAGGTAAAGCAGCCCAAGGTTGAAGGTAAACATGTTATCGGGGACTTTACTCACCGAGCACTGACCCCCGATGGTGGTGCAGATATCACAACAAACTTCAGAAAAGTCCAACCTCTGCTTGCTTTTGCTAATGATATCGTGCTGCACATCTTCCCCACCACCACCCTTGATCATCACTTCAAAATCTGATCCGACTAAACTTGTCAATAACTATTCACAATTTGAATATATATCCGAAGAGTAAACAAAACAGATACTCCAACATGAGAAATTTTCTATAGAGGAAAGAAACGTCACTAGCGCGGTTTGCGTTGCACGCACTGAACGCACTAGAGATCTAACCACTTGAAATATGAGAGAGTAATACTTGCTATGTTCCAATGTTTGCACCTTTGAAAACAGAAATCACACATTTAACATTGTGATCTATATTGGGGATCACCTACAATATAGCCAAAAGCAAGGCAAAGTCCCTCCAGCCAGCTGCCACCACGCTTAGGTTTTTGTAGTGGAATGAGGGAACATCGTATCGATAACTCTTTCGCCGTTCCCAAATGCAGTGCAGCGCTTTCAATGTGAACAAATATTTGAATGTCATCTTTGGCCAATTTTGACAGACATTAAGTAACGGCTTTCTACAGTTATAATCCACAAAACTGGGACTCAGCAGCAGCGGGGCCATGATGAAGCAACACTTAAGCCGTGATCCTATTCCCCGTTAATCCATTTGCTTTCTAGACAACAGAAACAAGGATGTGCGCACAGGCTGCCTGCACTTGCTTATTTACCAGAGCTAATAGGACTAAATCTTCTTTTACAATCACACTGGGGGCTTTACGAAAATAGGACCCCATCCCCAGAAGGGCTGCTGCAGCAGCAGCAGCAGCAGCAGCAGCTAGCACCCAGCCAGAGTGGAGAGCCTCCACCCTCCAGGGGGATGGGAAAGAAAGAATCACCATCTGGGGTTTAGTCATGGTGATGCCAGGGGCTGGGGCTCAGGGAAAGGGAGGCTGCTGGGGCTCGAGAAAGGGACGGGGTAGAGGGACTGCTAATGGATATGGGGTAGTGAGACAAGTGATGGCAAAGAGAACGGGACACAGGGAGAGGTAGACAGAGACGCCGGTCCTTGAACATGCCAAACAACAGACTGTACACACACAAGATGGAGATGAAGCTGGGTCGCAGGAGTTTGGCAGGTAATGATGAGTGAGAAGATATCTTACGATCCAGAAACGGGAATATATGCTTTCTGAGATCTTCATGGCTCTGCACATCCAAGCAGGTGTCCACTTGACCTGGCAGGTTAGATATCTAATCAGGCTGAAGTTGGGTGAAGCTTTGCGATGTCATAAATATCTCTATGAACTAATAACGATGATTGTAGAATTGTACAAACCCCAACAGGTGCAACGAAACTGGAAAGTGGGGGAGCTGTCAATCTGTACACAAACACACTATTCAGGCAACATACGTGAAAACATCTGTGTGGGATGACGATGGGTGTGTGAGGACTTTAGAGTTCAGGAGATAATGAGGAACTCAGGCTGTCCACAATGGTAACATGCTGAACAATACAAGGCAGGTATTGTTGGGATTGAACAATCAGAACAAAAAGAGAATAAAAACTCAAGTTGACTATTAAAACAGGGTGCCATAGACACCAATAGTTCGACAAAGTTATTCTGTACCCAGTGTGAAAGTGGAGACAGAAGAAAATGTTCCTTCATAGGAGTTAGTATCTGCTCTGCAGCGTTTTGTAGCAGGTGTAAAAATAAGACAATGGGAAAGAAATACACTGCACCACACTGCCCTTTATTAGCTGAGCTCTTTGCTGGCAATTGCACAAATTAATTAGCGTTTCCAACTAATCAACCATGGCAACTATAAAGCTAAATAACCAATCAGAAATTATTAAACATTCACAAATCACATTGAGAATAAGTTCTTCATTAGTGGCCCCACAATGAAGAAGTGTTTTTGAGACTAAATATCCTTCAGGCGGCTCTAAGCTGTAAGCAGATCCTGTTACCTTCATCCAGAAGCAATGTTTTTATGCGACAGAAAACACTTATTTTCAAAATTGTGAAAATAAAACACTTCTTGAGGTACAGTCATTTCAGTAAACACTGCTTTCTGGTTCCAGAAAGAGATAATGTATGAGAGAGGAGGAGAAAGAGATAATGTATGAGAGAGAAAGAGATAGCAATCAAGAAACTTAAACTGAAACATGAGTTTATTTGATCCCTTCGTCACTGCGATTACCTTATAAATATATTTTAAAAAAGCAGCACATACAATTATCAGGACATGAGCAAGATGTCTCAAGCACATTTGATAATTGAATTTGCTCAATTCCTGCACTTGAAACCGTTGAATTCATGAAAATATCAACCACAAAAAGAGCGTGATAGGCAGGAAGGATTCTGCAACATACAGGCGCTCTTGCCACTAAAGATTTAATGGGGCGTCTTTTTCTTCTTTAAGATGCTTACGTGAGTAAATCAGCTTAACTTGGTTGGCTTAATTTCCACTTGAAGCCATCACCATAGGCATTAGGATACATGTCTGTACAATGTGTGTCCCAATCCATCAAGTAGACGTAGAGATATTTTACAGGTGAAGTGAGATCAGAGGATCACATCATTAGGATTCTATCAATTAGTTGGTGAGATATTTCAGACTGGATCGAAGTGTTGGGCGACACAGTTCAACCAATAACGCCATCCACAGAGCATCTGTATATAGCTAAAAAATATAATGCTTTTTATTCCCAGATTCAAAAGATTCTTCTCGTGCCAGATTTCAGTTTTTTAATAAGTCACTTCTGTATTCAGGGAGGTTTAAATGAAAAAGTTGTGTTTTGTTAAGTGTCTCTTCATTTCCGGATCCAGACAAGGATGGTAATGGCTGCCATTAGCTGAAAACGTCTTGTTATGGAACATCTCAAGATATAAAAACTGCTGTCTGGCTTTGTCAGCCCGTTAAGGTGTCATTTCTGTTTCTCTTATCATATCATTCTTGTCCAATTAAAAGTATAAACCTAAAAATACCAGTCAGACGCTTTAAAGAAATAGGCTTTCACGCAAACAATTTCATTATGGCAAACTACACAGAGCTATGTTTAATTAATACGTGAAAAAAAAAATATACAGACCAATTTGAAGGTTCATAAATTGTGTTATGTCTCTTAGCTAATCACCAATAATGGGTATCTCCTAAGCGGAGGCTTATTTAAGTCAGAGTTCACCACATAGATTGTGACAGGCCGCTGATGAAGATATATGGAACAAATGCCTGACGATGTGTCAAACAGGCTGCCAGCAGAGCACGGCGTGGAGAGATGACACGGACAGAGGTCGTTGGCAAATGAAGGCTATGTCTGGTGATAAAGGGCACATCATTCAGAATCATGCAACACAGGCCTCCAGCGTCTGCTGGCTGTGGGATTTCAGGCATCATTTCATAGACACATACAGCCAAGAAATCAAGCATTCGCCACAGAGACAAAAAGCCATGTTGACCCTGAGATTCCTTCCTGCAGATCACCCTCTCACTCTTCCATACTAATGTCCTTTCACTAGGTAGCTCACCCGCTCTATCTCGAGTACACTTTTCTCCACTTCCTCTCTTTCCCCTTCCCTCCCACTCATTCTCTTTCTTTCTTTGCCATCTCACCCACTTGACTGGCTCATCCACACACACACACACATCTACACACTGCTTTCCCAGCTTACTGCCTGCAGCCTGAGGAAAGTGGAAACCAGTGTCAGTGAAGTGTATCAGCCAAGGAACAATGTGCAAGGGGCTGTTTTGTAAGGCTAGCCAAGGAGATTTGGGGGGGTGGGCTCCATTATCACTGACCAGCACCTGAGAAAGAAAAGAGCAGTACCACAGTAGTACTGTCTGACTCACTGAGTTGGCCAATATCCTCCCTGGTAGAAGTTTCACAGAGTACAAAACAGTGTGGTCTCAAATGTACCATCCATTACAAAAGCCTCCATTATGAGAAAAAGAAATAGGTGTTTCAGTGACACTACAGTAAATATTTAGTCAGTTGCCTTTGCCATCTTGAGTTCTCAATGCTTAGTACTTGGGGTGCAAGTTTGCTTTCTTAATTTATAGATATAAATATGGATTGTTTGTTATCAAAATAACGGCATTCGATACCAAATCAGCCGATTGTCACAGATACCTAATCCAGCTATGAAGAGTCAGCGTCAGACTCTTCTTTCTACTTATTACACTTGTTGAACAGAAAAATCTGAAAAGCTTTTAGTGTGATCAAAAGGCAACAGGACTTGTGAAAAGTATGCACCCCCACTCCCTTAAAAATCATCTCCCACAGGTGACACCAGAGGGAAAATTCAGAATAGGTATCCAACAAGGAAATATATAGACATGTTTTGTCATGCAGAGTTGGTTGAGGCCCTTAGCGGTCACAACATTGACCCCTGCCATCTATAAAATAGGGACAGGGTGGCAAAGACCGACAAAGGACAACAGCAGCCAAAATTACACAATGTCCACAATAAAGGCCTGACGGTATGTCGGAGTGTGTTGACACGAGAGCCGAGGACAGAGTGAAATCACTCGGCGTCTCCCACTCTGTCATGACCAATGACAGCCACTTCCCACCCCTGATTCCTGGGTAATTCAACCTACACTTCCAGATATTGTAACCGGAGCTGACTGTGCAGCCAAAAGCATGTACAAAATGGGAGGACAAAAGTAAAGTAACATCAAGTTGAAAGACTTGGTCGGGAGTCAAATTAATATTGATTCAGTATTTTGTGAGTGGCTCATCAAGTCACTCAACCCTTATAAGTGGATGTCGAGACAAAGGCAAAGATAACACTGAGAGAGAGAACAGCCCAAAGTACTACACTTGTGACAGTGCCCAAGCCAGCTTGTCTTGTTACTGGTATGTGGCATTAAGCAAAACAAACATGTCTGTCTCAGTTTCCTCTCAGGTCTATGAAGTCATCAGAAAGTAAACGTGTTTGATCAAAACGTTTTAACTTTGGAACAAGCCATAGCAGACTACTGCTCTACATTGATCGAATGCCAGAAGTTATTATGAAGTGGAGGAGTAGGACATGACTTCTTGAGCTTTTATCTTCCTATCATCATATCTTAAATGCAGCTATTTGTGCAGTCTTCCTGGTATGTGAAACACAGACGGTCAGACTAAGGTGGTCTGCATTGCCTCATTTTTTATAACTTCCTAACATGAAAGCTGACCAAAAGCCCACTTCACGCGCCAAATGGTATGGTGCACGGAGGCGTAAAAGCAGAGCTCCAAGCACAATCCAGCCTGAAAGACCATATAAAAGCTCCTATTCAGATGCACAACAGCCCTAGGATCTGCATTGGGCACACTGTTTAAGAAACAAACAACACTTCACTCATGTGGGCAAACATGTGCAGATGGAGAGATTTCAATAACTCAAAGCATGAAACAATATCCCAGGAAAGAAAGCAAGAAAAACATGATTTCTCATTTTACACGTTGGAGAGCCATTCAGCACCCAAAGACAGAGCTTCTTTAAGATGACAAAGTATGCAACATGTTACCTGTAAATGTATGAATCCTAATATATTGATGCAACGTTGGATCGGTTGATGCACACTTTTGGAATTGAATGTGAATAACTTCATCAAGAGCTGCAAATAAATAAAAGTGGACTATGTTTTGAGTAACCGTCACCATGTGTGGGGCTTCTGCCCAGATTAACATGAATAATAATGGATCTTAAATTATGTTTTCACTGTTTGAAAGAAGTATTTCATCCAAATGATTAATATGTTTCACACACATGTTCATCAATCTATTTTAAAGAATAGAGAATATGCTATTGACAGAGAGTAAGAATCCAGGATCTAAGAATGATAGATTACTTGGATATCATTGAGAATCATCCAATGTCGCAGCAGAAGAATGCCAAAATCTACTCAGTGATGTGGACCGGGTTCTGATACCACAAATATGTGATGAAAAACTCAGAAAGATGTTCTCCCACCAAAATGGTTGAAAGTGGAGATTTTCAGCACTGACCCGACATTTCGCTGACACAAGATTGCTCAAGTTATCATGGAAGACCACAATTCCCACTGGCTTTCAATCAAAGCACCATAAACACTAAGCTTCTATCGCCATTTACTATCTAGCTATTATAACCATAAATGTAGCTGCAGATAATATTTGGCCTACTGAGAACCACAGGAGTAAATGACCTTGAACACTGATGGAGATGTCAAAGTATAAGACTACTGCATCAATCTCAATATATCCTCGAAATCCAGTGTGGGGGGGGTGTATCTGTATGTGACAGGCTTAGTGGTGCAGTTAAAGGCGACTCTGTTGGAAGCAGCAGGATAACCCTAACGCTTCAAACCATGTTTGGTCTACAGATGCATTTGTTAAGTGTAAAAGCAAGAAGCTTCCCTGTAACTGGAAACCGCATTAATACAATGAGTTTTCCCTCGCGTGTTAACACCATGTTAAGGAGAAACGCAACAGAACAAGACCCTCAACTTTCATGTAAACTTGGCGCAATGCGATCCCCCATCTGGCTTGCACCTCGTTTAATAACAAAGCGATGCCTACGTGTGTTTCTCTGCCGAAGGGGGTGGGGATGAATGAGTGATGGGAGGCTGTTGATGCGTGATGTTGACCGTGCCGTATTTCTCGAAAGTGCAACCATTCCTCGATGAATTGAACAATCTGCATCAACTGTAAAAAGGCTCCTCTAATAAACGCACGCTGGATTTAGCCGTCCTGTGAAGTCCGAATACAGGAACATAAGGAGGTCGAATCGCGTGATAAAGTTATATTATGTCGAACAATCGTGGTGTAATGCATTTAGTTGATTCTCTAATGGTCAGAGAGCGGCGGGCGGGCTCACATCTATGGCTTTTTCTGACTCGATTGGTATCGGAAATAGACGTTTGAACCATCGCTTCTTGAAACAAAAACAGTACGTGGCGAGCAAACAATGCCCGACCAGCATCTGCGTCCCTGTGGCTACTCGAGCCAGATGGCTTGCAACAGACAGACAATAAACTCGAACCTCGCGCTTATGAACTTAACTTTCTACGTCAATTGACAGATAAAGAAACAAAAACACAGCCAGGGTCCTTTTAGAAAAGCAAGCAGGACAACGAGTCAAGGTATTACGCGACTTTTCGCTCCACGCGCCGCAGAAATACCACCTCAAAAACATGTTATCGCTCACATTATTCACGCGTTTCTGACTGTTTTGTCACACAAGCCCGCTCTCATCGTCTTCTCTTCTTTACTTTGTGTTTGTTTGAGTGCCCTGAATCAGGGTCGCTCTTCAACATAAACACGCGGCTCTGGCCAAATGAAAACAAACGAGTGGCACATGGTTGTTACAAGAGCACCTTTCTCTAAAGTTACTCGGGAACACTACAGGACATAATAAAGCCACGCGTAACTTCATGTATTTATGTGGACATGGGACGACACACCTGTTTCATGAGTGCTACAATCAGCTGACGTCATTTTGCAACTTTTGGAATGAGCAGTTAGAAGCTAGCTCGCTAACGAGGCGGCTAGCTCGTTACCCAACAGTCGTAGTAACGTTGGCGAAGGAGAAGTTCAGAGGACGCCGCTAAACTGGTTAACCAGGCGGCTAGTGACACAACATGCGCTCCACGGACCGGGGGGGCAAAAAAGCTGACACAAACAACTTTTCATTTCCGCAATAAAAGACATTCATGTTGCTGAAAGTAACCGCGATGTTAATTTACCTCTATTTCAAAGTCTGGAAGGTTGAACGCGGTCCTGAACAGCGAGCAGAAGTGCGCTATGGCGGGGACTTCCCACCAGGACTGGATCTCTTCCACAGAAACGGTACATCCCTGGGACATTTTCGGACTTGAGATATTGTGTGACGTCTGTTGTTCACATTAGAAGGTAGTTTCCTCGGCGACTTGGGATGTCTCCGTAACATTACAAGTACGACAAAAGTTACTGGTGTCGTCCTTGTCGGGTAGTTGCCATTGCGACCAGAAGAGCGCTACAATCTGTTTCAATCAGAGTCTCGCCGGAGCCGAACAGATGGGAAGGAAGATACCACCATACTGCAAAGAAGGGGGGGAGCGATTACTTAGCACGATAAATTAAACTGTATTTTGACACAAGTACTCTTTATAGTGTCGACCATGTTGATGTTTTAGAGCAATAGCATGTCACTTTTAAACATATTTGCACTTAGATGTCTCTGCTCGTTACAGTAGCAAAAGTCTAAAGTCTACAGTGACCCGTTGGTTTGGTATTGCGGAAGCCGTTTAAAGGGAATGCTTTCGAATGGTGAATGAATACAAAATACATAAAAACATGAACCAGGTATGAGCCAGGTGACTTGTTTTAACTTACATCAGTATAGTTTATGTGTGCGCAGGGTGATACGTTTAGTTCAAGTCGTTTGGCACTTTCGTTATATTTTTCTTCATTTCCTGTTTCCTATTGTTAACTATTTATTTTTTAATCTACCACCTTTTGATTCTACTTCCAAAAGCAACAGCAGTCCAGGCTCGTTCAGCTGATCATTGTCGTGTTCTGTAAATGGCCAGCTACGTGTAGGCTGTATTTTGTAAACAACATCGCGGTGGAAGTTGGCCTATGCACTGCACAGGAGCTCCCTCCACAGCAATGTGTAAAAAGTGCATGACAGCAGTTGCGCTTGGTGACAGTTTGTGCCAAAGTGGCCACTCTGCACGGTTGTTTTCAGAGTTACATGGCCATGCAATTACATGTCTTATTATATCCCATTTTATTGTTTTATTTATTGTTTCAAATAAAGGGCATGTCCCACATTTCCCAAGTTTTCTTGCTCAAGTGTTTGCCCTGGGAATAAAAAACAATGGTAGACAAATAGTAAAAGCCATCGGTACCAGAAAATAATACTTGAATGTTTGATTAAATATTTTCTCTTGAAAAAGAAAACACTTTCCTCACATAGCTTGTATGAATTCAAAATATGTGTAAATTTTAATGTATAATTAATGCATACATACGCATTTAAATGACCAAATTCAATGTATAAAGTCAACTAACATTCTCGTGCAAATATTGCAAGTCCAAGACGTTACCCCATTCAAGGCATTTAAATTAATGGCATTAAATTCAATGATCATGAGATATCCTGTGTACAAGTTAACATGTCGGCCTACAGGTGGTGCAAGAGGAAAGCTCATGATTTCTCCAGCAGGGTATATTGTCTTGTAAGCCTATTACATATAGAATATATAGAAATGTATACATATACAAACTGTATATTATACAACGTGTGCTGGGTAACATCATTGGTGATATTTGCCATAAAACACACACATAGCACACTCTGATTTTCACAGGACGTCACTGTTTCATAGAGAGGCATCATAAACGCTTGTTTCTGTAGCATCGTTTACTGGCAACAACTGCATGGCAACAATGTAACCTTTACCCACGCTGTTTCCATCATAACGGAGCTAAAAACATTGTTACCTTTTTGAAGTAACTATTATTTAAGCTTTAGAAGGGTAATATAAGAAAAAACAATGAACAGCAGCTTTCATGATTCTTGACGGTTACAGTCACATCGACACCCTTGTAATGCAGATGGTTGACAAAATCAAAACGACTTTGACATATATTTTACAGTTCTCTGAACTCCATTGTTCTAGCATATACTAATTTGTTGTTTTGATGATGGCGGTGAAAGGTGCTCTCTAACAGGTTGTTCTGGGTTGAGACGAAGTGACCAAGCAGACCGGAGCTTCTACAGATGGATTTTGGTGCAATCAAACTTAGTACATTTACTTGTGTGCTGTAGTACAATGTTTACATACTTTACATGCTATTTTATACTTATAAAATATAAGATAACGTTATGAAGTATGATGCACTTTTATTGATGACGCTATCGAACAGTATAATAAGTCATTGGAATTTGCTCCACCTCAACCAGGCTCATTAAAATGCTGCTCATACTTATGAATAGTAACAAATCGATAGCCTAATATTCAAAAATATAACACAGACAGGTTCCACTCTGTATGATGAGTACTTTTAGTTTTGATACTTTACGTACATTTTCCTAATAATACTTCTGTCGATTAACGTAAAAGTTGAAATGCAGAATGTTTATTCTTACACTTTGGTATTGTTACTTTAACTTGAGTAAAGCATGTGAATACTTCCTCCACCTCTTTAGGACACCATGTTATCAGGTGTTATTTCTCAATAGAGCTTTTCATTTCAAAAGTGCGGCTTGTGGTCAGCGACGAAATCGTGTATACATGTATGCACATGGGACTGGGTTAGTTGGTCTGTCTACACGTTATGCTTTTCACTATATATTAACTTAGGGGGCACATTTAGCCAATTACACAAAAATTAAATGAAAGAAAATACATTTTGTTTCCTTAAACTGGGGATATTTTCTTCCAGCTGATGAGTGAAATCACTGATAGTAATTGTCTTTCCATCACAGGAAACGACACATCAATCAATGCTCATGAAAAAATAGTTTAGGGTCAATGAGTGGTTGCTGTGGCAGTCACATGCTTTTTTTTGTTGGTCTCTTTACATAACTTTCTGTTCTTTAATAATTACCTAACCGTACACATTTCCCAATATAAATAAATAAAAAGTCCCAGACAGTGATAATCCTTGGTAGTAATTCTAAGTCTGTTAACATTTGAGGAATTCAATGTGCCGAGAGGATTACATAATACCAGGGCTGTTGAATAGAGACCTCATTACTGATGGGCAGCCTTTTTTGTTGCTGTTCATGTTGCATATAAATATATGTTCTTGGAGAAAATACACACTGGGTTATAACTGTGGGTATTTGCCCCGGCCGTGTGTCTGTTGCGTGTCTTGTGGCAGCAGCATGAGTTTATGTCGAGTTGTGTTAGTGCAGAGCTGTGTTGCTGGAGCTGTGTCACACAGAAGGGAGGCACCACGAGAGGGAGGGACTTAGGCAGCAGGACAATGCTGGTGTTTGTGCAACGGCCCCTGAGTGGTGGCCGGCTCTCTCAGATCGCTCTCGCTTGACTACCATTGCTGCACGCATTGTTGAAGTGAAAGGAAAGTGGACAGCTTGATCCTGTCTGTGGGATGCGCCGACAGAGGTAAGACCCACTATTCCCCACTGCTATATCGCTGTGATGGTAGAAGAGGAAGTTTCTTTGAAAGCTGTCACGAGGGGACTTGTGCTGTGTGAGTGGGGTGTTCCAGTGCAGTTTTCTGGGGGAAAAGGGGTCCGGGAGCTGGAGGTTGGCTTGGGGTGAGGCACCCTTGTCTGTGTTTTGGCAGGGTCACTACTGTGTGTGAATGGAGCTGAGCTGAAAGAAAGTTTCGCAGAAAGAGGCTCAGGAAAAGGCATGTGTAGAATGTGACCGGGATGCAGCAGTGGAAAAGAACAGGGGACATAAATAGAAAAAATAATGATGAGATGAAAAAGTTGAGGTGATGGAAAATTATCAAGAAAAAATCAAGACGAGAAGATGAACAAAGCACACAAATGATTGATGATTAAATGTTTCCGTTGCTCTCAGAGGACAGTCGAGGATAGAGTGATGGTTTAAAGTAAAAATAGAGGCGGGATGGAGGTGGAGAGATTAAGAGAGAGATTAATTAAGGAGCTGACGGAAGGGTGGAAATCAGGAGGAGAAAGGGCAGAAAAAGAATGGAAGAAACAGAGAACATAGTAAAGGCAAGACATTGCTGTGAAACCAAGATAAGGTTTCAACAGCATCTGTATTATCACCGGGGCTAACAGAAAAATATTGTACTTCCAGAAGGAACAAAGAAAATAGTATGTCAAACTAGTTTTTCCATTTCCAATCTCCTTTTCAGTCCTTTGTTAAACGCTGGATTCTAAATGAGGTAAAAGAATACCGGTAAGCCCCTCATTTTCAGGTCTGCCCACCTCGTCAGATCAAATACTCTGATCCCTTTTAGCTGACAGATTAGAGAGACTCAAGATGTTGTCTCAGTGTAGAAGTCCTGGGGTATGCCGCTATTCACATTTATGAATGACAACATCTCGATTTGATAGGCTCTATAGTTGATGTGAGCCCTACACAGGGCGTTGAGAAAGACAAGGACCATATCGAAGAGAGAAACAGTGGTCTCACTTGTACTCTTTCAGATGATTTAATCCTTATTAATTACACGTGTTTTGTGTTTCCAGGCAGTGGGAGACTCAATATTGGGTTTTGGTGTGAGGTACAACAAAGCAGAAAGGCTGGCCAGAAGACACAGATCCAAAATTGGCATTTAGTCCACAACAGAAAAAAGGCGTCCACCCCTGCCGTACCAGGGGGACTGTTGGCGGTCTGTTGCTGCCGCAGTAAAAGAAGCAGTGAGCTGCATTCGTGGCGTGGGCGGGCAGGTGAGGGTTAAGCTGTGGTGACAACATTGGGCGGCGTGCCGAAGTGTGGAAGGAAAGAGGAAGAGGAAACGGAAGACGAAGAGGAGGGATAGTTGGAAGAGGAGGAGGAGGTGGAGGAGTGGTCTTGGGACTGGAGCCCAAACGCAAGCAGGATGGCGGAGAAGAAAGTTAGGTGAGTATCTTTGCTATGATCAAATCAAGCCGGATCAAAATGCGTTCATTATGTGGAAGCAGCAGCTGGGTTAATGTTGGGCTTTTCCCACTCTCTTTCTGTCTGGTTGGTGTGTCCGCTTTATTTCTATTTTTGTCCATGAATGGATGTGTCTTTTGCATGGCCGGTGATGGTGACTATGTTTAAATGGGTCTGTATATGCATGTGGGTCTGTGTCTATGTTGATCCCTCAGCAGCCTCCCTGCTAAGCTGATTAATGGGGGTGTGGCAGGCCTGGTTGGTGTGACATGTGTATTTCCCATTGACCTGGCCAAGACCCGCCTACAGAACCAGCAGGGCGTCCAAGTCTACGGAGGAATGTGAGTAGGGCTCCCCTGGCCCGAGTTAACCCGATACATATATGCAGTTTATTTTAGCATCCCGAAACAATACTTTTTTTTACATAGTTTTTGTTGAAAAAAAAGGCCTCTTAAGTCATCTTTATCTATACGTTAAGGAAGGAAGACAAATCTTTTTTTTTTTCCTGCATGCAAATCTAACCAAAGTCTCTGAACTTTAAAACCATTGCAAAATATCTGCTCGTGATGAATGAAAGCTGAATGTGCTTTCTGGTGAAAAGCACTCTCTAATTTGAGCTTCAAACAAGTCAGACTTATTTCGACGATGCCGACATACTTTCCCACTGAATCTCAGAGGGTGGAGCAGCACAGCTCAACACACTCTTCCCATATTTGGCCCAGTGGGTCATATGAGTTCAGGGAGAGACTGTATACAGTGGGTGTTTTGATGGCCCGCCATGGTAACTTAACCAAAAACAGACAAAAGTTGAAACGAATGCACTAAACCTCAAACACAAAATCAAGAGATGCTGAGCAAAAGACTTCTGTGTCCTTAAAAGACACACACACAC
Source organism: Taurulus bubalis (assembly GCF_910589615.1). Taxonomy (NCBI): domain Eukaryota; kingdom Metazoa; phylum Chordata; class Actinopteri; order Perciformes; family Cottidae; genus Taurulus; species Taurulus bubalis. Next base: position 8,137,720 of record NC_136597.1, read on the forward strand.
ACACACACACCCTGAAATCTTAACTTATGCACATCTGGTGGGCATCAATATTGCTGGCTGATCGGGTGTGGTCATCCTGTGTTTACCACATTTTAGTCTGCGGTTTTCCACTCTGAGTCAGACATGGAAAAATAGCTTGGATAATTTCCCTTCAAGGCCCAGTCACAAGGTTGGCTTTTTGTTTTCTCTTTTCAAAGAAAAATAAGAGAACTTCAACATAACATAATGCTAATACAGAACATTGATATCTGTCCCGTGTGTTGCTGTTGTGGCAGAATAGAGGGTCTGGGTGTATTTGGGTGAAGGCCAGACCGGTGATGGTGCTTGTAAATGAAGCATATAATTGACCTTTATGTCTGTAAGTAAAGTTAATAGTATTACATTACATTATATTGCATTTTATTTAGCTGACGCTTTTATCCAAAGCGACTTACAATAAGTGCAATTCAACCATGAGTACAGACTCAGAACAACAGGAATCACGAGTACAAATTCTTCAACAAAGTTAAACCACAAAGTGCGATCAGTAAGTGCCATCTAAGTGCTACTAAAGTGCTACTACGGTGCTACCTTCCTTATTCAAGATGCAGTCGAAAAAGATGTGTTTTTAGTTTGCGACGGAAGATGTGGAGACTTTCTGCTGTCCTGATGTCAATGGGGAGCTCATTCCACCATTGAGGAGCCAGGACAGCAAACAGTCGTGACTTTGTAGAGTGTTTAGCTCGCAGTGACGGAGCTAATAGTATTCAACAACACAAGCGGACACAATGTAAATTGCCTTCTTTTTTGTCTTCAAAGGATGGACTGCCTGGCAAAGACCGTGCGCTCGGAGGGCTATTTTGGATGCTACAGAGGTATTTTTTGCATTTCTAATCCCCGTGACAAACAACACTTCAACTGTGCTTTACTATAAGCTTAATCCGGCCACCTACGCTGTTGTTTCTCCTGCGAGCGCTCAATCCTATTGTCATAACAACCAGCGTCTACTGCTATTAGAAGTGAGCCGTAAGCTGCTGTGTAGGTTCGCTCTATTTGTGTACCTCGGTGGAAACGGTTGTGTGTCATCGGCCTGTTTGTGTTTTCCAGGTGCAGCAGTGAACCTCACTCTTGTTACGCCAGAAAAAGCCATCAAGCTGGCTGCCAATGACATCTTCAGACAGAAGCTCGCTAAGGACGGGTAAATAGATGTTTACACTTCAGTGATGCATCATATAATGAAGCTACAGAAAAAGCAAAAAAGGATGCTGTTTTTAAAACAATAAATCCCTCATATAGTGACAAAAAGTGACAAATGTGTTTGTTGATCTTGTTTTAAGTGTTGTAGCACTTTAGTCTCAGGTCTTAGATGGATTAGTGTAATTTGCCAAAAGAAAGAATATACTGTTGATGTACATTATTTGCTTTAGGCAAAATCTGGCAAGCAAGCAAATCCTTAAAATCTCAATCTTGTGTGTTTGCTCTTTAATATACAAACACATTGCCTTTTACTACAAACGCGTACTCTTGTTAACGCTGTATATTTGTTCTTGACACCATTGTGTTTCCAGTCATTTGCCCCTGTGGGGAGAGGTGCTGGCAGGCTGTGGGGCTGGAACCTGTCAGGTGGTCGTCACCACTCCTATGGAGATGCTTAAGATCCAGCTGCAGGATGCAGGAAGGCTCGGTGAGTGGGTCACTGGAGTTAATGCTTTTTTTCTTTTTTCTTGTACAAATACCAAGATGTCAAAACTCATGTCAGCATAAAAGGAAGCAATTCATTGGAATCTTGGAAAATCCTATTCAAGAAGTAAATCAACTTGGAAAAAAGCATGTTTTACCCATATTATGATTAGATTGATTTGGTGTAACTTTACATGTCATGCCTCTCAATAACTACAACCACTATTGTGAGTAGTGTTTTTGAGTGTTGCTAACCTGGGGCTGTCTGTGTTTGACCAGCTGCCCAGAGGCCTGCCCCAACTGCAGCTCAGGCTGCTGTCCCGGGACTCGCTCAATCCCTGGTGGCCCCCCCACCAGCGCGGCCTCCTCCTCGGGCCTCGGCCACCAGCATCACTGTGGAGTTGCTGAAGACTCGTGGACTGGCGGGCCTCTACAGAGGGGCAGGAGCTACCTTAGTGAGGTCATACACACAAAGACATAACACACACACACTCGCCCACACATGTTCAATAGATAATGTTTCACTTTGAATGCGCATGTGTGTGTTGACGTCCTATTTTACAACCGAATTAAAAGAGGCAGAAGCAAACCATAGTTTCATACCATTCACAATCAGTCATTATTTCGGAATCTTTAGATGTTTTTAAACTATTCCCGTTCAGTTCCTTAATCTCACTTGTCCCTCAGTTCATGACATTACGCCTCATGCACTTTGCTCTCATGTTGGAAACTCAAAAGTTAAAATATCACATCCATGACCACTAAGTTGCTTGTGTTCTCCGTCTCTCCTTTCATTCAACTCTGTCATCACTGCTTTAATGAGTTGATTTCACATTGCATAACTCACACCTCGTTGGTTGTACTTCCGGACAATAACTCTGACAATCAACACTGATCAATAGATTCCTGCAGCTATGTCTGGCTGCCATACTGCAGTTGAATGGGGCCATGTCTCATTGTCTCTCCCTTTTTGTTTTCAGCCCATCCCATTTCTTTCTCTACTCTCAAACAGCCTCCCTCTCAGATTATTTCCTTTCTGTTTTACCTTCAATCTAACTTTCTTTCTTTTTTTAACCCTTAATTTCAGAGATGTCCCCTTCTCAATGATCTACTTCCCGCTGTTTGCCAACCTGAACGCGCTGGGCCGGGAGAGAGTGGGTGATGTGCAGGCTCGGGCGCCATTCTGGCAGTCCTTCCTGGCCGGCTGCGGCGCCGGCTCAGTGGCAGCTGTGGCTGTAACACCATTGGATGGTAAGTGGGAGAAAGACACAGACAAAGTAGGAAAGATCGTGCAGGAGGTGGGGGTGTGAATGGGGATTTAAGCCTCTGCTACTCACAAAGACAGCAGGTGTATAAACACACCCGGTGATACAACTCATCTTATATCTGTGACCTGCTCAGCACTTGTGGCCTCGGCCCAGGGACTACAGAAGAGAAATTGTCACTGCCAGCTGATACAGTGCAGAAATAATATATATATATATATATATATATATATATATATATATATATATATATATATATATATATATATAGTGGCCATCTCTAATCTGAAGTAATGACAGTACACTTCTGTATTTTAAATGCCTGTACAGTCATAAAGACTCGTCTGCAGACCTTGCAAAAAGGTGACGGCGAGGACACATACAAAGGAATTGTTGACTGCACACGGTAAGAGTTTAGTCTATAAGAAAAAACATGTGTAGCCTTGATATCTTTAAGTGTGGAGGGCCCTGTAACATTTTCTTTCTCCTGTCGTCCCGTCTGTGTACTTTTGCAGGCGCATCATGGCGCGGGAGGGCCCATCAGCATTCCTGAAAGGTGCAACATGTCGCGCTCTGGTTATCGCTCCTCTCTTTGGCATTGCGCAGGGTGTCTACTTTCTTGGGGTCGGGGAGACGTTGCTCGGTTTGCTGGAATAGCGGTGCTTGGCATTGTTGGCGGTGGCTGTGTGGTCCCTGCTGCTTTAATCTGCAGTGAATGAATGACACAACTGAGTGAACGCTGAATACAGAGAGGGGGAATACGGCCGCAATCTGCTAACCAAAGGAAGAGGAATGGTCTGACATATGAAGAGGGTCTATTTACTAATATGTGGACCAACGGGATCTAACTACTAATCTCTGGGTTTTTACATGCTGTCACGAACAGGGTTCCGTAGGTTAAACGGGGTGTGCGACTAATCTAAGGATGATCATCCCAAATTCTCGGGGTTAGGCCAGGTGCTTGCTGCATTAAGCGTGGGCTGTTCATTTCACCTGAGAGGGATTATTCTGTGTGGTTAAGAGAGAGCTGCTGCATGTTGTTTGAGGCTGACCATTTGTATAGTCATGATGGAGAACTGTGCACCATCCTATGTAAGTGACAAATTCCCCTTTTTAATCTTTATCAAAAGCGAAGATTGCATCACACTGAATGTCAAAATCTGAACTGGCGTCAAATGCCTTTTACAATTTAATGTTTAATGGTTTTTTTCTGGAAAATGAGCTTAATCTCCTTCTGTTATGCGTTCCTCCCACTCCATCCGTGAGGTCCGAGTTGTAATCTTGGATTCCTTCAGTGGATTGGGAGGTGCTGGCTGCCAGAAACTCTAAGGTCAGTTGTTAATCTGATGGTAATGCTTTAATCCCGGCATTAACGAACAATATACCCTAACACACAGCTCACTTCCTGCCTAAAGACCACAGGTTAGACTGCTGGGCCGCTGTCCCACAGCCTTGGCTTCCTCTTCTCCCCACAGCTTGGCAGGATAAAAAAATAATTAAAAAAAAACATATATTACTGCTTAGCTACACATAAAAATACATTGCTTCATATGATGTACGCACAATAACTGGAGAAAAAAAAATGCAATTAAAGCCTTATGATTGCTGGTAGTCTCTAAATCATCAAAACTGTATTTTTTAAATGAATTCAGTGGAATTGGGAGTTTTGATTTGGTACTTGAGTTCAATTTAGCGAGGACAATTATATTTGTAGGACCCATGGAGAGAGTAGGGCACCTTGTCTTGCCAACTGTTTGCCATTACTGAAGTCCACTGGGTGGCACTAAAATATATACATTTTTTAAAATATATTTTTAATGCAAGACACATTTGGATGTGGCTGTTGTACCTAGGCTACTACATTTCCCTCATTGTAGAGTGAACATAGACTGAGTAAAATGTTTGTTTACAAGCTGTAAATAAAGATATCTCATACATGCTCATTTCTCAGTGTCACACACATTTATTTGTTTGGCTTTCGAAAGTGCTTCAGAACAATGGTAAACATCCTTTCGCGGTCCGCATGCACACGCAGTCAAACTGTTATAAAAAAGAGATGTTTGGCAAACATACCGTATACTAATCAACCACATTATGGGCTGTGTTCTACTAAAATGTAGACTAGGCATGTGAAGGGAATATATATATATATATATATATATATATATATATATATATATATATATATATATATATATACGTATATATATATATATGTATATGTATATATATATACGTATATATATATATACGTATATATATATACATATACATATATATATATACATATATATATATATATATATATATATATATATATATATATATATATATATATATATATATATATATATATATATATATATATATGGTGACCTAAATATGTAGCTTTGATTACATTAAGCAAGTATCAAAGAGCGACAGATTTCCCAAAACAACTGGAGGAATACATTTTTGCAATATCATTGCAATTTAAAGCAGTCCCTTAGACGTCACCTGGAGAGGTAAAATAGAGGCACATAAATAAAAGTGCACTTGTTGAATTATTAGGCAGTCAATTAGTGCACAAATAAAAAAAGCTATATTGACACATCAGTAGCATCCCATTAAGTGAATGGTAAGTGATTGTACAGACTCATGCTCAGTCTGCTCACTATGATGAAGGTCTTTGGTCACCTTAGACTGTATATTCCACCTGTGTCCACACTGCTCTCTTCAAATCTGCCGTTAGTCCGTGAACCTGCGGTTTGGATTGGCTCCAAATAAGTCCACTCTGATTTCAGGCATCATCTGTCAGGTGTAAAGTCAGGACATGAATAAGTATACACAAGAAACTAAAAAGGAGAAACCTGGATCAATGATTAAAATAAACTGGTGGAGAAACATGACAAACACAGATGCTTCAATATATATATATATTTTTCCTTTCCCTTTTCATAATGGACATAAAGGGCGGTTAACTAATAATGTGTATTTCCTGAAAGACAAACAAACAAAGAAAACTGTTTTGCAGATTCCAGCAAGTTGTCTCTCTATGGGAGCTGTGCTGGTGGATGCAGACAAAGAAACAACATTGTCGTCAACATTGTCGTGCGTCTGGTTGTACACATGACTGCTGAGGGGCATGTGACCTGCTTAGTTTGTTTATATAAATCTTCTGTAAAACCTTTGCAAAACTTCTCTGTGTTCTCTATGTTTGAAGGCTTGTGCAAACCTTTGGAAAGAACCGTATGCCTCAGAGCCCGCCGGTTTGAGACTTTTGACCTGAACCTCCGTACAATCTCCATGAATAAACTTAAAAGATAAGTGAAAGCTTCTTGCTTGTAAAGCGTGAAAAGCATATTTCTGAGCATATATTTATTTGGCCTTGCTTTAGGCTTATTAAATAATATTAAAATACATCTTTTAGAGGATGCCTGTGTAGTGAAAAGGCTTTTGTCTGTGTCTGCAGCTGTGTGTAGAAAGCAGAAACCATTCTGGGACGCAGGCTCAATACAAATTCCTCTCAAGGTTTATCTGCAACAAGAGCAGGTGGTCCAAACACTAAGCATGAATTAATACAACTTAGTTATTTATAAAAGAAAAATAATGTCTGTAATTGGTAAACAACCAATTTCCCTGCTGCACCTGAATCTACAATGCAAGACAAAAGTAAAATCAGTGTTTCCCCATTCTTAATTAAATAACACTCAATTAAAGTTCAGCTAATTTGTCTTGGGCGACCAAGCTCACTGAAAGACAAGTGGGCTCTGCTGCCCTCTTCAGGCAAACAGAATAAACTACATTCAGAGTGTTCTAAAGGTGGGTGTATTTACAGATACATGATCAAAGTTACTCTACCTGTTGTGCCATCAGCTCAAGCCTGTTCTCCAAAGTGTTGGAAACCTTGATCTTCCTGTTGTCATTATATACTTCAATCCCTCCGCAGCTATTAAAACAAAAAGTGGACACACAATTATGAGATAAGCAAACTCATTTTATGTTTGTTTTTTCATAAGAGAGCTAGAGTTGGTCCATTAAATCCTCTTACATCGTTGAGGAAAGAAAGCGTTCCTGGTCAATTTTGACGACGATGTTGATCTTCACTGCCTCTTTATAGATCGGGATGGTCTTATTAACTGCAGCCTGTCAAGCAAATCAACAAAGTCTTTACAAACACAACACTACCAACTATCATGAATTCAACAAAGGATGAAGCGGCTGTTGTAATTGCCTGCACTTTTTAAATTAAATTGGGACAATAATTACAACACAAAGCACCATATTCAGCTCAACCTCACCTGCACCATCTCTACATCCTGCTGTCGGCAGCGAATGGTAACTTTAGGTTCTAGCAGTTGATAGAAACCCTAAAAAAAGGTGAAAAACACACTCAGAAAACGCAGAAAACCAACAAACCAATCAGCTGTTTATTCACCTGTACCCTCCCATGAGAGCGACTTTACCTGAAGCACCAGGCCCTCCAGTAAGGCAGAGTAACTGGCCGGGTCCTTGGCAATCTCTCCAAGTCTTTGACGAGCCTCATTCAACAAATCCTGAGGACAGAGGTTTCACCGATTCATTTAGATAACTCTAAAGACATAAAGGTGTTGCTCATGAACTTGTATTTAGATACTTTGGGATACATAACAGTATATAGGTAGTACAGTGTAAATGCTTGTCTGTGGTAAGTATTATTTGTAAAGATCAGAGGACCATAATCACCGTCATTGCATTGGGTTGGTGGAACCAAACACAAATGAAGGAATTTAATTCAGTGGTGACGGGAAAAAGACAAAACGTTACAGCAAAGGAGACAGTTGTGTCAAATATGAGCATTGATCTCTAACCGTGATCATGTCGTTGCGGTCCTTCAGCACCTTTAGCCTTGCTTGGTTTGTCAGGTTGGACATCTGGCTGTGAATGTGGAAGGAAAAGTCGACGAGTAAATGATCTGCAGACATGACAATGTAACGCAGCACAGGCCGCCCCGCATGATACCCGGTTCTCATAACACACGGATTTAGAGACGCCTTTGCCACCACAACTGGATTTTGCGGCCTAGGAAGGTGATGTGTTTACAAATATGTATTTTCATTCACCTGTAATGAGGACTTTACCGAGGCAACCGTCCTTAATAGAGGGGACAAGTACATGGCAAAGAAAAGCTCAGAACAACAAGGTAACAGAACAACAAAGTGACTGAAAGACCTTTTGGGAGGGAGAAGAAAAAAAAACATATCTGGGAAGAATTGATTCAATATGTTGACGCAGCTAGTATTAGTTCAACCACTTGGTCTCTCGATCCATCTGCGGACCGCTCGACTGCCAACGTCTCTAAAACGTCAGGCTGTCAATCATCAAATTTAAGTACTTGGATGAAGTGTGTGAAAAACAACGATACATCACAGAAACCGGCAAACCTATACATTAGCTTAAAAAAAAGAGGCTGTTCTGGTGAAGCATGAGAACCCTCAACACTAATGTAGTTTGTGATCCTTGTCTGTCATGTGAAGTCCATGTCCCTGAAAGTAAGATATGGGAAGGCTACTAACATTTGTCTTTATTTAGTAAAGCTTCAAAACAACAACAGTGCCTCTATTAAATAATGATTTAAAGGGGATGGAACAATAAGTTGTATCAGAATTTCGCCTCATTTATATTACATCATATAGTTGTTGTTTTTTTACGTTTGATCGGTGTCAACAATCTGATTCCATCAACTGTGATTCAATGAAAAAAAATAATAAAAAAATCATGAAAAGGTCCAATGTGTATATACAAGTACAAATGTTATCCCCCCTCAACCAAGAGCATTTCCTTCCCCTAAACTGTCAATGCATGACCAACAACTAACATTTTCTTATGTTGCTCAATCTGCTTTTCCTTCTTCTCATAGTATCCCATGATTTTCACCCTCTGAGTCTGCACCAGACGACCTTTCTCGATGTTGAACTCTTCCTCCGCCTGTAAACAGATGGACGACGAGGCCCGTTACTGGTCACTGCAGAAAGTCACAAGACTGACAGAGACAGAGAGACAGGCAGACGGACAGACAGACAGGCAGACAGGCGGACAGACAGACAGACAGACAGACAGGCGGACAGACAGACAGACAGACAGGCAGACAGACAGGGGGGCGTGTCTTATGACTCAACTGCCATTACCTTAGCATCAATTTCCTCAACTTTCTCACTGGCCTCTTGCACAATGAAGCCCATCATGTGCTTGATCTGCCGCAAGAGACAACACACAAAATAGTTGTTTATAACTGGACCTCTGACAGCTTTAGCGCGAAGAAAGACTTATTTCGTTTAACATGAACTGTCAGACTATACGGCAAGGAGCTATTTAATGTATTTAAACTTGTAACAGCCAACGTTAGCTAACACAATTTAGTTATGTCGAATGGCCAATACCCCAAACTAGCGTAGTAAAGTTAGCGGGTTTAGTGACAACCTCAAACGTTAATGCGTAATAATAATTACCAAAGCAACTTAACGGTAACAACAGTAACTTGGTTCAGGTTTGAGTCCATTAGCTGGCGTTAAAGTGCGTTATGTTCATGTTAGCTAACGTAACCTAAAGTTATAATTCAGTGAGTCACTAAACGGGGCTAAATTAATAGTTCCGTTGTCTGCCGTTACTTTAGCGTTACCTGTTTCTGTACGTCAGCATCTGTAAGCGCCATGTCTTCCCTGAAATAACTTTGTTTATTATAAGACTGTAAAACAAATAAAAAAATAAAGAAGTCTTCCCGACCACTTGGACAGTCAAGTTAGACAGAAACAGATCGGACAATATGCCTTTCCTCTTCGTTCGCGTTAAAGTCGAGCAAGCGATACAAGGCGGACACAACATCCGGTTATGACTTTCAAAATAAGACACGCCCCCCTCGGAACGGCGCCCCGCCCCTTCCAGTTATACACAGACCAAAGACACACAATTGTCACCATGTTTCCCAATAATTCAATTTATTTACCTGTGAGCGGAATATAATATACATACATATGTATTTACAATTGTTGTGGTTTGCACATGGAGAATTTGCCTCTCAAGCTTCTCCCATGGGCGCACTGTTTCTGCACGCTTTTCGAGTGATTTGGATTTAGTCCCATGCGTCATATTTGATTGCATGGTACATATTTGAGGATAATGATGATCATGGATAAACGTGTCAAATAGCTCTCTCTGGAGCGATAATTACAGCAATCATCTGCGATTATAATATAATTACCATTTACGAGAAGTCATATTCGGCCTTCCTGCAGCCAACCTTGTGTAAGTGTTAGTTAAAAAAAAGTTGCAGGGCCATCCGAGTGTTATTTTGAAAGTCCCGACCGGAAGACTGGCGGTGTATTCTCGCCAGCTTGACTAGCTCCCAAAGCACACATTGTCCTAGTGCTGCCTACCAGTGGTGGTCTGCTCTCTTCAGTCACTCCTGCAGCGGGACTGGGTCGCTTGTTTCCATTCTACCTGTCGTGTGTCAGCACCTGTTTGCCTTTGGTCGAGGAAGGTAAGAAGTCGACTCCAGTTTGGCCAATTTTAAGTTTAATTAAAGTTTTGCGTCTCCGAAATAGCCCCCTTGTTCACGTCAAGCTAGCTAACGTTATAGCTTGCATGTGCGCCAAGGTGTTCCGTCGAAAACCAGTCAAAACGTATCTTCTATCAGACAGTTATGCAATGTGTCAGGTAACCGCTGTGTCTTCTAGGTCGTTATTGAACGAGCTATAAAAATCCGCAATATAATTGCGTGTGAGCGCGTAACATCACGTCCTATAGTCTTTTGGAGCCATGCTGTCACTCTGGAAGAATGGACGATAGTGGCAGTGGTTCATATTCGAGTTACTATATTCGTTATAAAGTTCTTATCTGAACGTAGAAACGTTGGTTTTACGCGGTCTGGAAGTTTTATTTTGACAGTTCAAGCCGGAAGATGTTTATTTTTCTTTAAATCTGTCGAACTTGACAATAATTTCACTTTTGGTCCGCATGGCGTTGCCTCATCTCTGATTGACGATGTGAGCTGATCTTAAACTTCCAATACGAGTTTAGTGAAACCACTTGCTGCCTCTTTAATTCTCTCTGTGCGCCACATGTAAGTTGAAGTGCCCATTTTTAGATAGACATGTCTGGGGGTCTAGCTACCTCTGTGTTTTTCTTGTTAGCAGCCATGCAGTCCCAGAGGCAGCGAGCGTTAGTGATCAGTTTGAACCCCGTCCCCCATCTGCTAGCTGGGCAAGTAACCGTGTCCACTTTGCTCAATGACCATATGGCATTTTGAATGGGACATATACTTCATCCACCTCACAGCCATTTCACAGATGTTTTATCATGATTGTCAAATCAACATTTTTAATTTTCCTCCTCTGGCTCTGATTCTCATCAGGTGAGACGTCCAGCTTTGACAGAAAAGAAAAGAAAGAAGCATATGCCTGAGAGTGACGTCTGTTCAATGGCTAACTCAGGCCCCACCTCTTCTGCCCCCATCACTGCCGCTGTGCCTGAGGGTTTCCATTATGAAACCAAGTACATTGTGCTCAACTACCTGGCAATGCTGCCTGTTAGTAGATCACCGGCACTAAACATTTTTCAAGGTGAGATGAAAGACTCTAGATTAGTGTGTAAATGTTCTTTTGATCTCATAATGTAGTTTAGTGGAACCCGACTTAAGTTAATGCTTAACGTTGCATCTGAAATTGAAGTGTGGCAATGACATGTCCATATCTCCCAAAGAGAAGCACTGTCAAGGACACCCTGTTTAACGGCTCTGTTCAGTCGCTTCGTGTCATCAGTGTGTGACTCGCATATCTGAGGGCAAACTTCCCACATGCATTCACACAGTACACAAATAGAGTTGCATGCACATGGACACAGAGCAGTCACAACACACATTCAGGGTGAGCAGGCAGGTTGCCACCTGTTTTCTTGCTCAATTTAGACATCACGGACATTGGCACAGAAATGCATCCAGAGACCGTTGTGCTCATTTAATCATGACGGTTATAAAGAACCCACTGCCTGTAAACAAATAGATGTCCTGTGAGGCTACCTATGAGCCCAGCTACAATTCTTTGAATATGTTGTCCAGAAGAGCTGAAGACTTTCTTTACTGCTGCTTTATAGCACGTTGCACCATGACCTCAGGCTTGCAACTTACATTTCAGAGTTTTTTTTTTTTAATAGTGATTGACATATTTGACATGTATAGACATGTCATTTGTAATTCTTTAATCAGTCTATGTGTGGATCGAGACTTACTTTGTGCCACAAAGGAGCCATGGCCACAATGTTAGTGGTGGAATAAAGTGTATTGATTACAGGGTGAGAAACTCTTGAAAGCTAAGAGTTTTGCAGGAGGACCGGTTTAGGCCATGCGTGTCATTCCCTCTGTCACAGGAACAAACAAAGATCTGAGAGAGAGAAAAATGAGCCTGCATTATGAAAAACAGAAGTGAGAGACGGTCGAAAGAAAGGGGGAGGGGGGGCTCTCTATATTTCCTGTCCCTTTTTATTGTTGTGTGCATGCTTGGAGCGGGCGGAGGGGGGCAGATGATGGCTGATCCCGGTTTTCCGCTTGACCCGGTCCAATTTCTGACAGCCTGTCATGTGTAATCACTGTAGGATAACTCGCACGCCAATGAACCAAAGCCAAATAGTTGGCCGGTTAGCGGTCTGGCTGAATGCTGAAACAGCACCGAGCCCAGGAAAAACCAACAGTGGTCCTCGGGCTGTTCATTTCCCTCCCACCAGTTTTTTTAATGGCAAACTAGTCAGTTAGCTAACACGTTAGCTAACGTTGTTGGAGAGACAGCGAGTGAGATTACTGGCAGTGGAGAGTCCGTGTCAGCATGTGACGTCAGACAGGAGAGCGGCGAGTCAGTTCTACCTACCGACACCTCACTACATATAAGGAGAGGACAAGTGGAGATTTTATCCAACTTTTATTTTAATAAAAAAAACAAAATGAGTTTCCTCCGTAGGGTGGCCGGGCTCCTGTTTATATTTAAAGGTTTAAGATCTACGCGTAGAAAGAAAGTGTATCCTCCAGTTAATTATAATCTATAGAGTTATTTATTTATTTATTATATTCACTGTCACACAGAGAGAGGTGTGCATTTTCAGGTTTACTGGTGGAAACATTATTCAGTGTTCTAGACTAACAGTGACGTCTCCTCAAAGTAAAGTGGTGTAACAGTATGACATAATATGGTCACATAAAAAGACTGGTACATTATACATATTATGGCATATAAGTGTAATATTATGAAGTGAAATGTAGTAGCAAAACAATATTCAGTATAGTATAGCAGTATTGCATATTTTAAGTATTACGTCTACAAAATATATACACACACACTACTGTTCAAAAGTTTGGGGTCACTTAGAAATTTCCTTATTTTTCAAAGAAAAGCCCTGTTTTTTTTTCAATGAAGATAACATTAAATTAATCAGTAATACTCTATACATTGTTAATGTGGTAAATGACTATTCTAGGTGGAAACGTCTGGTGTGTAATGAAATATCTACATAGGTGTATAGAGGCCCATTTCCAGCAACTATCACTCCAGTGATCTAATGGTACATTGTGTTTGTCATTGCATAGAAGACTAATGGATGATTCGAAAACCCTTGTGCAATTATGTTAGTGTTACACCCCTGAAACAGGGGGAGAAATGATCACGAGAGTGATTATGCAGTTTCTCTCAGTAGAACTTTTACTGAAGTGAGGAAAAGACCGCGAATTCCCCCAAGGTATGTGGGCGTAGACTAAAGTAATCGATCTCAGAGTTTGGGATCAAGACCACTATGTACGTCAGTTATCACACTTGTTATTTAAACCGATCTTTTTAACACATCACATTTCAACTTAAACAGACAATGAAATAAAACACATCTTTCAACTTGTCACACTCTCTCCTACCAAATAAATGTCGTCCCGACATTCAATTAAGCATTTTCTGACATTAAACAGTCTCTTATGAACTTGACGCTGAAGATCCTCTTCTGCAAGCTGGTGCTTGAACAAAGGTCACGGTTCAAATACAGTCCATATTCACAATTTATGTTTGTTGACCGCCATTATAATACAGTTCGTAAATTGTCCTTGGAAACAATCTGAAAGAATAGTCTACAAAAAGTCCATGGTCCTTCTGTCGGATTACTTTTCCTAGAGTACATATATTCGGTGGTTGAAAGTAGTATGGCTGTAAGGGTGGCAACCATGGGACCAGTCCTTGTGTAGGGTAGATCGGTCACAGCTGTGGTGCTGACTCTGTGTACAATCCAAACAGCAGATCAACTGGAAGCCTAGGTGATCTCCCAAAAAGGAGGTAAAACGGTGAATAACCTGTCACTTCACATCGGGTACAGTTATAGGCATATAACAGTTTGTTAAGAGAATCCTTTCAGTTTGATTTCTGTGTTTCAGTCAGTGTCTTAAGCATCTGCAACAAAGTCCTGTTTATACACTCCACTTGACCATTTCCCATCGGGTGATAGGGTGTCGTCCTAGATCCCGCCATGCCACTGAGGTTTTTCAACTGAGTGAACAACTGGTTTTCAAATTCTCTCCCTTGGTCATGGTGGATGCGAGAGGGGAACCCAAACTTCAGGACAAAGTCGTTGAAGATGAGATTTGCAGCAGTTTTTCCTGACTTTGAGGTGGTGGCATACGCTTGAACAAAACATGTGAAATGGTCCACAATCACAAGGATGGACTCATATTCATCTTTGCATTGATCGAGATGTAGGAAATCAATTGATACCAGTTCAAAGGGCTGTGTTGTCACGATATTTGTCAGGGGAGCTCTTGTTTCATGGAATGTTTTTTTTTTTCTTGAGACAGGTACAAACTTTAGTCACATAGTGCTCAATGTCAGATTGCATATATGGCCAGAAGAAACGGTCTCGTACTAACGATACAGTGCGGTCTGCACCTTGGTGTCCCATGTTATCGTGCAGCTCTTCCAGCACCTTTCTTTTGTACCGGTCTGGTAGGACCAACTGCCTGCGGGCTCTGGTAGTTCTATACAAAACACCATCAGTGTCAATTGTTAATTTGTCCCATTCTCTGAACAGGCATTTTGTTTTTGAACTGAATGTCTTTAGCTCCTTGACAGGCGGTTTGGAACCTGACAGTTTGCATTGTAGCAATGGACAGATATGAGTCTGATTGTTGTGCCTCTCTTAATTGATCTTTTGGAATGGGGCTGACTGATGCAAACTCATCTGCAACTGAGAGTAACATGGATGCAGCTGAAAATGACAACATTTCGGGAGACTTTTGTTGTACCTCAACTGCTTGGATCGTGGCAGCGATGATATCAGATGGCAGCTCCTCAGAACATTCTCCCATCAATGACTCTGCATCCAGTGGCATCCTTGACAAAGCATCTGCGTCCCCATTTTCTTTTCCTGGCCTGTACTTTATTGTAAAGCAGAAGTCGGCCAACTCTGCAACCCACCTGGAAGTGGTCGCGTTCAATCTTGCGGTGGACAGGACGTATGTGAGGGGGTTGTTATCACTATACACAGTGAAGGTTGGAGCATAGTACAAATAATCACGGAATTTGTCAGTGATTGCCCATTTTAAAGCTAAAAATTCTAATTTTCCAGCATGGTAGTGGTAGTTCTTCTCAGCTACTGTTAATGAACGGGAGCCATAGGCAATGACTCTCAGCTTGCCATCCTGTTTTTGATAGAGTACCGCTCCCAAGCCTTGGTGTGACGCATCTGTGTGGACAATGAATGGCTGAGTGAAATCAGGGAAGCCCAACACTGGTGGGTGAAGCAAACAGTCGATTAGTTGTTCAAGTGCCTGTTGGTGCTGATCAGTCCATGTGACCGGCTTGTTAGAGGGCACAACATGGCTCACTTTCTTTGTCTTTGACCGTGTTATTTTTCCAGGGGCTTCGTTTGGGTCTGCTTTCAGGAGGTCATACAGACAGCTCGCTTTCTTGGAGAAGTCTTTGATGTATTGTCTGTAGTAGGTGAGTAGACCAAGCATTTTTCTGAGCTGACCCACAGTCTGTGGTCTGATGTCTTTCAATGCCCTGACTGCTTCAAAATCTGCTGGATCAACTTTGCTGCCCTCTGCAGACACAATTCTTCCCAAATAACGGACCTCAGGTTTAAAGAGATCACACTTACTTGGTTTGAGTTTAATGCCATACTCCGAGACGTTTCAGCACTTTTCGCACATCATCCACATGACTTTCAAAGTTCTTACTGTAAACCAGTGTGTCGTCCAGATAAGGAGATATGCAGATGTTATCCCGGAGCCCTTCCAAACATTCCTCCATACAATGCTGGAAGGCAGCAGGGGCGTTCATGAGGCCAAAGGGAATGCGTAACCACTCATAAAGTCCCCACAGTGTAACAAAAGCTGTCACTGGTCTGCTCTCTTCGGAGATAAATCCCAGGTGGCCAGATGGTCTTGAGTTCTACGACACACTAGTTAGAGTCAGAAAAGGTGTCTTACCAGTCATTCTAACTGATGTCTCTAACCCAACTGACCATGACATTGTTTTGTTTGGGCGCACTGTAATTGGAACACTACAAACCATTCTGACTGTGATGCCTGCCCAAATCTTTGAAAAAGTTGCCACATCAGCTAGAGTGAATCACACTAGCACCCAAACTCCCTGTAAAACTACTGACCAGTGGGATCCACCTGTAGATGTAAGTCACCTAGATGAAGGCCAAAGACAGGTAGTTAGACAGATACTGAGAGAAGAGTGTCATTCCTTTTCAAGGTCAGACAATGATATCGGCTGCATTGAAAGGTTGAAAATGAACATCTCTCTCAAAGACCCTGAACCAGTCAAACGCACATACATATCAGTGCCAAAACCCCTGTACCAGGAGATGAAGGGTTACCTCCATGACCTAATAGCACAGGGTTGGGTGAGGAAGTCTACATAGGTGTATAGAGGCCCATTTCCAGCAACTATCACTCCAGTGATCTAATGGTACATTGTGTTTGTCATTGCATAGAAGACTAACGGGTGATTAGAAAACCCTTGTGCAATTATGTTAGCGCAATTTAAAACAGTTATGCTGGTGAGAGAAGCTTTACAACTGGCTTTCCTATGCATAGCATCACATGTGTGGGTTCCATTATACTCTCAAAATGGCCAGAAAACTTTCATGTGAAACTTGCCAGTCTGTTCTTGTTCTTAGAAATGAAGGCTATTGCATGCGAGAAATTGCGAAGAAACTGAACATTTGTCTGGGTGACCCCAAACTTTTTTGTGTGTGTGTGTGTGTGTGTGTGTGTGTGTGTGTGTGTGTGTGTGTGTGTGTGTGTGTGTGTGTGTGTGTGTGCGCGCGCATACACTTGGGTATTGACAAAAGAATAATTAAAACCCATAATGATCATAGTTTGTCAGCTTCTCGACGAGTGATGCTGTTCAGCACTGACTCGCCCCCCCCCCCCCCCCCCCCCCCCCGCCCCGCTATCGACCATGGAATAAATAACCACTAGTTCTGCTTTATATTTGTTGTGGAAGTCCCAAACATGTCGGAACATGAAACGCCCTCGTATTTGGGTTCATAACATCATCCGTAGCCGCACACAGCTCGGTGGTGACGGGCGGAGCTTCTCAACGCTGATTCTCAACGCTGATTGGCTGCCGCAACTTTGCGTCACACGATTTCTCCACCAGAGTTGGGAGAATTCAACTCACGCGAATTCGCGCCGCGTCCTTCGCTTTGTTCGCCCCAGGTCAAACGTTCTGTTCGCGCCGCCTCAAGCGAGTCTATCTCGCCGCGGCGCGAATAAATCGCCAATTCGCGTCGCAGCGCGTCTGTGGATTGACTTTACATGTAATCTGGTCGCGCCGCAAATTCGCGCCGCGTCCGGTGTGAACGCGGCATTAGTAAGGAGGCCATAAGAATTTGGCTGAAGTTAAGTTTCTCCAGCTCTCCCCAGGTTGGCAAAAAATGCATCTCAAAATGCATCAGTTTGATGCTTTAAAATATGGAATATTTAATTTTTTCTTACGGGGGAGCAAGCCCCCGGTCCCCCCTAGAGGGGTAATATCCTTCTCACCTTTTTCACTCCTATAACAACAAACGTAAGCTTGAGCTGTGCATTGGTGCCTGAGTTGGTATTAGTATTACCTGAGCCTGCAAACAGGCTTCTCCCCTCCAGGAAAGTTGGTGTTTATACGTTTTTTTTTTTTTTTTGGTTGGTGGTTGTATAGTATTTGTGAGGAGTCTGTCTGTGTTTGTGTGACAGAGTTAGACCGTTGTTTCATATGTCGTGTGTTTATCTCTCTCAGGAGATGCCCAAAATGAGAGCGAGAGGCGCACAATGATAAAAGGGCACGAGGAAGAGCTGAGACAACTGGACGATGAAATCACTGCATGTAAGTGGACACACACACACACACACACACACACACACACACACACACACACACACACAGTTCTGTGAAGACATTGTAGTGCAGATATACATGAACCACAATTATCATAACTCAAAGCACAGTAAAATAAAAGGAAACGCACAAAAACCTCAGTGTTGTAAAACTCTGGCTTTTCTTTGCTCATGCAAACAGTTGGTCTCTGTGTGTTAAGGAATCCAAAGGTTAATGTAAAACCTGAAATGTATGCAGGAAAAGGGGACTTTGGTTCCTTTACATAACCCCAGTTCTCCGAGTAGCATGACACGAGTGAGTCACGCCACTCCCCAGCACTCCTTGCTCATGTCCAGTAAGGAAGAGGTGAGCGTTTTGAAAGGGAGATGGTTTTCTACTGAATATTGGAGAAGTTGAACCATATTCCTGTGCAAAATGATCGCGAAGAAGTTCATATTTACAAAACGTAAACATCATATGCCGCAGATTTCAAAGGGTTAAGTCCAATTTGTTAGGAGGGAATCCCTTCTCTCCCTGACAACCAACTTTTCAATGGAGGTGTGCGAGACAGTTATACATACTCGGATAACTGTAGTTACATAAATAACCCAGATTTTATGGAGTTATCGGCAGGGTATGTGTGACTGTGCATTAAATATATGATGCTTTCTTTTTCTGGCAATGGCAATCATTTCTAAAAAACTGAACTGCACTTCCTGTCTGAGGTAACATCCTCCCCTGTGTTCTGTGCGTTTGCAGCCTTTTCCACGTCGGGCTTCGACCGGCACACATCGCTGGTGTTCAATCCGGTCTTCCCAGAGAACTCCATTGAAGACTGCCTTGCTGCGATGGGAGACCGCGTGGCCGCAGAGCTCGACGCACATCTGGCAGCAGCTGTACCCACACTACTCGCAGGGTCCGTTTGCAGCTCTCTGACTTTTGCAATAGATTGTGTGTTTTTCACGTCAATACTGGCGTCGCAGCATCCCTGCTCTGAGATGATCGCCGCTTTTGTTGACCGCTCACACATTTTTTTTTCAGGATAACATGTACATCGTTTTTGCTTGAATTTATTGACTCGACACACATTCTCTCACACACACGTACATACACACATTCATTTCTGCTTTTCTAAACCATTGAGCTTTTAAAATCCATGAATCATTGGGAAAAGGTATTGTCATAGCGTTCACACAAGCTGAGACTGCACACGGAAGAGGAAAATGCAACCAAACGATGGTGGATATAATGAGTCCGAGTAGTTTGAGTAGTTTAACAATAAGCCCCAGCTGTTGTGGGAGTTGCTCTGTGGCTAACAGATAAGACTGTGGTTGTACTGGGCAATGTCCAACTGTGAGAAAACACAGCAATTTTAAGCATGGCTGACATCTGCTTTACAACACAAATACATGTACAGTATATAGCACAAAGCATAACACATACATGTACAGTATATAGCACAAAGCATAACACAAATACATTACACGTGTCTGAATTTGACCAAGGAGGAACGTGTGGCTTCACTGGCACACGTGGGGATCGGTTGGAAAACGTTGCGAAAACTAACCCAACATAGATCTGACTTCATGGAAGCAGATTATACCAGAAATCCCTGAAAAATACAAAATGCAATGAATACAAGTGAGGCAATGAGCCCGGGACAAAACACACTTTCAATCTGCTCACATTTTAAGTTCAGAATCTCAGATAGGTCAGATGGCATGTCTAGTTTTGGGAACCAAAAACATCTTTTTAACAGTATTAAAAAGTAAATGTGGGATGCTAAGTATGAATAATTATTGGATTTTAGACACATTTTTATGTAGACCATATGATATGTAGACCATATGTTTATTACCAGTGTCTGTGTGTGTTTCAGGCCTCTGGACTACCAGACATTCAGAGACACAACACGGGATCTCTCGAGACACACACAGGGAGGCTGGAGCAAGGTGAGTCAGCCATGAGTTTTATGAAAGACATTTAATCTTCCATTTCATATATTGATTACCTCTGCCATCCTTGCGTTTCTGCTTTTCTTTTTCTCCGCACACCTTTTAACTTCTACGTCTGCTCCTCCCTCCCAGGTGCTGGTGCCTTTGGTGCTGCTCCAGGCTTTACAGAGCGAAGGCCAGTCACTGACGACTCTGTTGCATCTGGGGATGCGCTTCCTAGAGGAGGATGAAGCCGGCTACATCATCCAGCAAGGAGGATGGGTGAGTTTTTATGCAAACAACGAAGAAAACCCAATACATGCCCATCCTTTTATTTAATACTTCGTCACATAGTGCATATTTAGATGAAAAAGGCTTGCGCTGTGCTTCAACATTTAAGTAAAGGAGATGTGCAGAACTTAAAATAGCCAGATGAGGGCATCAGTGAGTTACCTGTACAGATGTTTCACACCCAAGAGACCCTTCTGTTCCTTTAAATATACGACCTTCAAAACCACTGGCCCCTGACCTTGTATCTGCCAGAAGGAATGAAATGCTTCATGCAATCTTCTTTGTGGTCGTTTACAACTTGAACATCCGTCCTTTGACAACACTTAATCATGGGTTAAAATGTTATAGTATTCATGTTTCATAAGAAGTTGCTTTTTCATAGGGAGGAATTAATTATTGGCGACTCACAGCTAATGGTGTTAAGTAACGGCACGAACAGTGCAAACGATGGCAACATTGCTGACCCACAGTGTTAGTAGTTGTCAGTAACCGCCGTACGAGGGCAGTGATGATGTGGGGCACAGCATTAAAGCTTTGCTTGGCATATTTAATCGTCCCGCAACATGAAGTCTCATGTGAGCTCATTAATAATCTTGGCAGTTTGTATTTAAGCCCAGCAAGGTGCAACTAATATGTCCTCATTGTGAGAACATCCAATCCATCTCTATAGCAACTGCAGTGCTGTTTACTCATGAAAACATTGAAAGTGGGAGCATCATATCGGTCATACTGGCATTCATTTGCATTTTTATCACAGATCTGCAACTTTTGCAACTACATTTTCAAACAGATGTGCTTTTTATAACGGATAATATAAGTGGAACACCGTGTCACAGATGGCTCCCGATGAACAAGGTCATGCCGATTTAAGGGTCACGTGACTTGAAACGTTAACCAGGGCTCCGGTCGCCATTACCTCATTCTCATGATGCTCTGCCCGGTATCGTGCAACGTAACGTGAATATGATGCGCTGGCTCCAAACAAAGCAACATTCTTGCTCTACGTTATGTCACAGGGGAGGGATGACCGGATGATCGGCTGGGGCAGGATCAGCAATGGAGGGATAGAGCGAGAGAGAGAGCGAGCGAGAGAGAGAGATTGCACGAAGTGACTGGCGATAGGAGGGGATACAAAGGAGGGAGGGGTGAGAGGAAGAGGGTGGGCATGGTGAGCCAGTGAGAGCAAAGGGAAATCTCCATTGGTTTGACAGCTGCCTGCATGCACACTTCTCTTTCTACTTCCACTCCATGGACTGTCCAATAGACACTGGGACTGGCTATTGTTTAACCAAGTGATCCAGAGTTTCCACGGCTTCACGTTGAGGTAGGACGTTTTACTTGTGATGTTGAAGCAACTACAGAGTGAGCTCATTGGTCTGGATGTGTTTGCGTGCGCAAATGTTTTCTCTGAGAAAGCGTGACTGTGACAAACTCTTGGCAGCCGAATAGATCTCTCGGCGCTAGCAGTATTTCTGGTTCTTATCTTTGTTGAGTTATTGCGTGTAAACATACTGGACAGATTATTTTTTTTTATTATTGTAGCACAATAATCTCATTCCGTGAATTTGCAGAGCAGAAACGTATTTTTTTTTAAAAGAATAAACTAAATGAGGAACATCAAGTAGCATTGGAGAAGATGGAGAGCAGAAACATATTTTGTTTATCATATTCACCCTATTTATTTATTAATCCGTTCCCGCATTATTTTGTTGAAGAGACACAAAACATCTTAAATGCACAGATTAGTACCAGGTTGGTCACTTTCCAATGACGTTGCTGGATTTGGGGGCCTCTCATGATGCCATTGTTGGTTACATCAGAATACAATACGGATTATTATGACCTTAATGTGCTGCACACTTCATTTGGCAGGAACAAAACCAGCAGCCCGAAGACACAGCCAGGGGCAGATGGGAGGAGGGCATGGTTATGGGGGGGGGGGATGATCAAAAGAAAATGGCCTCTACAGGGAGAAAGATGGTCTGAAATTGAGGAGATGTACTCAAAGCTCTAAACTGGAGTAGAATAGTTTGTTGTAGTTAAGGCCTCTCTGGGTTGTCCGTCAGTCTGTGCTTGCGTGCGTGCGATGGTCCGTCTTTCCTGATGAGGAATCGGACCGTTTTCCTTCAGTGGAAACTGCTGGATGAGAACTGAGTGTGCACACCTGCCATTTCATATTACTGTCCTTGAGCGTGATGTAATGGGACTCCTGAGGTTTGAAAGTGGCGCACTGAAAATTGCACCTGACCCATGAGCAAAGGGAAAGGAACAATGGAGGCATGTATTATTTTACTGCAGTATATTTGATAGTATATTCATAGTCAAAGCAGCATCACTATAGAGGCAATGAAGCAACTTTTACAGGCCCTCTGTTTTACATTGGCAGTTTCCACCTTTGCTTCGGTGGTGTAGGTGCGGTGATGACATTTTGATGATGCCACGATGCTTTATGGGTTCCAGCCTGGGCCGTGTCACGGCACGCCATGCTACACCCTGCGCAGCGTAGCAGTTCTCCCTCATGTTATGTAAGCACCCTCTCACCAGCTCCGGGGTGAAACATGTGCATCTCTGTGCCACTGCATTCGCATGAGACTGGACCGGAGTAGAGAGCCCGTGTAGGCTGAGGAAGCCCCCAAAAATAACTCGTAATCCTCTAAAAACATCCTCGCTAGGGGCTCGACTGGCCGACTTGTAGCTTGTTAAATAACTTGTTCAGCAGCAGCCTGCCGAGGTTTAAATGGGGCCCCCATCCCTCCTTTCTGTCCTCCCGTCTATCCATCAGCCTCCCGGCTGTCCCAACACTTTATGATGACGGGCCAAAAATCAATATTTACTGATGCAAATCTGAGTCGACTCTGAACTCATTCGGTCCTCAAATAGTTTTGGCTTCTGTATGTAACCTATGGTGATGGTCTGTCTGAACATGATTGTGGAATACAAATCAATTGTGTAGTAATATTATTATTGGATTAATATTGCACTTTTCACAGACAAAGGTCACAAACAAACCACAATAAAACAAATACTGCAGGTCACAGAGCATGTATTCAACCAAACGCCAGTGTAAACGGGTATGTTTTTAGTTGTTTTCTAAAAGACATCACAGAATCGGCAAGAAAAATTATCTGTGTTAGAGGTGATGAATTATTTCCTTCTGTGAGGTATTTGATTGTGCATGCATCTCAATGTGAAAGAGCACTGGCCACAGTTTGCGTTTATCCATTCTGGGTGATAATGACTGACCAGAGTCACACCGAGAGTGAAAGGTTCAAATAGATGCTGAGGAGCGGTCCAGCGGTCGCTCTGTCAGCTGCTCTTGCAGTGCTTATCCGTTTGGAACAGCGGTGACATAATCCAAATGTCAAGAGGACATATGAGCCAGTGAATATCATGTGAAAATACTCCCAAATACGTTTGAATTATCATTTAAAAAAAACGGTGAAACCCTGTTTGTTTTGTATTCTTGTGGATTTGACGTTTTGTTGATATGGAAAGTGAGGCTTTTGTTACAGCAACGATCTGATGTGTGGATTTGCAAAGCAGCAGTATGTGGCATCGTGTGGCAATGTAGCAAGTACTTGTAACTGTCACAAGAATGTGGCAGCTGTCTCCGTCTCCCAAAATAACAGTGTTTAGAGATATTTACAGGTTTCTTTAAGTTGTTTTGGGCGGTGGCTACGTTACTCGGCCCTCCAATGTCAGGGATTCAGTGTTCGATATCGGAGGCGCTAGTAGCTCAGTGAGAAATAAAGGGTAAAGCAAAGCCAAGTAGACTGTGTACACTTGCCTTAAGAGCAGGAATGTGAACTTGTTTTATATAATTGGCGTTTGCCTAGGGGTGAGGGTGGAGAACTAAGGAACACGCCTCTCGACAAAACAACACTTAAAAGATCAGTGTGTTCCCAGCTTAAGCAGTGCTGGAGGACAACATGAAAGAGCAAATATAAGGATCAATGCAGGTGTGTATTTTTTTATGCTTTATTTTTTAAATGTATTCATACATTTAGTTTTTCATGAATCCTTCTATGCCAAGTTGTATTATTATTCATCACTATAAATCTAGCTTTAGACTTCCCCTGGTTAGATTTTTGCAATTTTGTCCAGGAATATTCACATACTTTCTATGACGGCTATGACCAAAAGTTATGTAAGACATTGTTTATAGTTGGTGCTTGTGGTCTACGGTTTTGCACGCCCAGTTGGTACTCTTTTTTAAATTTATTTTTGACAACCTAACTTCCACTGCGACTCGTTTTTAGGTCTATTTGTCAGTTTACATTTGAGATCCCTGAGGAGCAGGATGAACTTTAGACTAAATGCAGACGAAGGATTGACAGTTACTGTTCCTGTATGTCATCAGCAACGTTTTGCTGTGAGGACAAAGGTTCTTTTGAAACACTCTCCCACATGCAAATCAGCTTACAGAGAGAGAGAGAGAGAGAGAGAGCGAATGTTGGATAACGATGAAACTCTGAGAGATGTAATCCCTTTCCTGCCTCCCTGGATCCAGCTACCGTCGCATCCCCTTAGTGTCCTTGTAAGGAACATGACCTTCACAGCTTGACCGTGTCGTTTACACCGGCCAATAATCGTTTCCATACTGTGTCCCTTCTCAGAAATGTAAATGGCGTGCGTGTGTGGATCAGATGCAAAGGGGCGGTCAATGGCGCTCTGTGAAGAACATCCTGACGTCTTGTCATGTTTTCAAAAGCATCCGTGTTGCTTCGGGAGCTGATCTCTGCTGTCGGACCCGTTCTGTCTGCTCCACTCGCACAACAAACACCTCTGTGCCCGATGTCAGTTTGAATGTTGTCCGCTCAGGTGACACCTCTGTGACATGCATAGAAAGAATGCTTGTGACCAACCCAGAATTTTTGCTAACTGTGTCTCTTTGTGGATTGCAAGTCGGTCAGCCCACCACTTTAGTTCAGACTGAAATGTCTCTGCCAGTATTGGATGGATTGCCATTAAACTTTATACGGAGTCGGACATTTCCTCTCGGGCCACCTGGAACTACACATTTGTCGTTTTGAGTGAAATAGCTCAACAAATATTGGATAGATTGTTTTGTACAGTACCATATGTTCCCCTCTGGTTCAATTGTACTTTTTGACAATAACTTTTCATTTAGTACCATGATCAGATCAATGATTTATTGCGTCTAAGTCTTAGGGGTTTTGACCAAATACCCAAGCTAAACGAGTGACATCCGCCATAGCTGTAATTTGCATTTTGCGCTAATAAGCGAATGTTATGCTATGCTTTTCCTTGCAGTTATGCAAAATGCTGACATGAATAACTAGTTTGAACTTTTCAATATTTTGAGGTCAAATGTGTATTTAGTTCTGCAGACTCTACCGTCTGATTGACCTGGACATATTTGGCTTCAGCGAGCTGACCTGTGTCAGTCACTCATACCCACATAATCATATGATATGTACGTTACATAATAGAAGAGGCTTGCAGATGGCTCCAGATCTATTGTTGATTAATAACTGTGTACCACTAGATGGCGATATACGGTTAACATAAGGTGGAAGGCAGTGCAGCGTTAGGCTGTATGTAGGCCGCTGCCCTTTGGAAGTGTCTGTTTTAAAAGCTATTTTAAGACTTCGCCCTGTTTTGTGGCATTGTCTAATCTACAGTGGAGATGGGGTGAAATAATCCTCCATGTTGCACCCAAAGAGCAAACTCATTGTTCAAAATAACACATTTACACTTTTGCACGTACAGAATGTTGATGCCATCTCTCTCCGTCTGTCCACCACAGGGTGAAGTCTTCAGGCTTGAGCCAGATAAGGAGCGAGGTTTGACCATTGCAGAAGACAGCAACGACATTTACATCCTCTCAGGGGACCAGCACCCGGACCAGCCCAGCCCTCCCTGCTCGCTGCTCTGCTCTGGAGACAACGGCAGTGAACAGAGCTCCTGGCAGACAGAAAGCTTACCCGTGTCTCTGGCCGGCCACGAGTCTTGGGCACAGGTTAGCGCGATGGACCCCGAAGACATGAAGAGCCTGGACAGCAATGAGGGCGTGGCTCTGGCCGAGGAGCGCAGCGAGAACAACTCCTCAAACTCGGACATTGTCCACGTCGAGCGCGAAGATGCTGAGCTGCTCGAGGAAGGGGGCGAAGTTGGAGCAATAGACGAAAGCATGATGAGCATTTTAGGTACAGAGAGCGAGCTGGCCGAGCTCAGGGAAGAATTTAGGGACCAGACTCCACCTGTTCCGGTGTCAGCTGAGGCAGACTCGACTGACCCGGCCTCCCTGCTTTCATTAGAGGACCCAGTTGTAATAGAGACGCCTGCAAGCTTGTCGGCGGAGCCCTCCATTATCTCCTTAGAACCAGAGCTGCCTCTCCCTCCCTCTGAGCCTGAACCTGCAGCCCCTTTATCTGTTTCTGCAGTAGAGCCAGAACCAGAACCAGCTGCTGCAACCGCCCCAGTGCCTGCAGAGGTGGCACCCCAATCTCTAGCCAAGGAAACCGCAGTAGCACCGGCAGAGCTATATGCCACCTCAGAACCCGCTCCTGAACCAGAACAGGAGCCGGAGCCTGTCACAGTGCCTCCCCAGCAAGAGGAGCCAGAACCGGAGACTTTGGCGGAGCCAGAGGCCCAGCTGGCTGCACTCGTTGTCCCAGAGGCTGTAGAGGCCCCTGTAGAACCCCCAGCTGAGGAGCCCCCGATTCAGCCAGAACCTGAATCAGCGTTCCAAGTGATGCTTTATGGAGGCGCTGCACTGGTGGTGCTCGCTGCTGTGTTGGGATACGCCATCATGAGCTACAGGAGGAAGTAGAACGTCTTTCTCAGGGGTGGAGAATGTGAATTACACAATGTTAAGGTAGAAATAAATGTATTAGTACACACACGGTGGGACTCTTCTTACAAATTGTGTTGATTTACTAAATGGGGCTGCTTTTTCTCCTACTCTTTTGAGGGTTTGAAATCTGTGAAAATGCCCCCTAGGCAACCAAAATATTCCCTCAACCACAACCTTACTGCTGTGACCCTTGACTGATCCACTGTACCAGGAAGAGGAAAACATGCACTCCATTGTGTTCTTTACTTTTGATGTTTTTCTTCTCTTCTTAAGACTCCAGCCCTTTGTCTTTGATTGGAAAGTTTGGAACATTTGTGTACTTCATTCCTCTTCTGCTTCTTTTGGTTTCTGTTGTCTGTGACTCACTGCTAGGACTGTTTTGAGTCAGTGTTTTTAGCTGATGTAGGCCTCAAAGTCCACATTTACAGTTGCTGCGAGACGTTTAGCTTCCTCTCCTTCTATGCAGTAAAGTGGCATTTGTCATCTCAGTTCACTTTTTCTGCTAGATGTCTTTAGTTCTCTGTATTTTGCTTGGTGCCCTTCACTAATATTGCTCCTCTGCTTATAATGTACCCGACTCATGCCACAACTTTCCAACGACGATTGCATCTGTCCCCGTTAGGATTTCCACTCCAAACCTCGAAAATGGGAGTATTGATGGCAATAATGGATTCTTCAGCGACAATCAAAACAGCATCAACGTGTTTGTAT
The DNA here is from genome assembly GCF_910589615.1 of Taurulus bubalis. Lineage (NCBI taxonomy): Eukaryota > Metazoa > Chordata > Actinopteri > Perciformes > Cottidae > Taurulus > Taurulus bubalis. Next base: position 8,165,744 of record NC_136597.1, read on the forward strand.
GGTTTCACATTGACACAGAAGATGCGGTTAATAAAGATTTGGTTTTCGAAGTCCCAACATGTGTTGCTATGCAATTAATTTTTGCCTGAATATCACCCACAAAAACGCTTAAACAGAAACTGAACTGTTCTAGTGGAAGGTACCTCATTCAGTGTAGACTAATTTAGTTGACCCGCCCTGTGAGAACTCATGTAATCGATTTCGTCATCATCAGTAGCACAATTATTAAAAGGTGACAAACTGCACTTGGTCTATTGCTGCCCCGCCACTTATATTTTCTATTAAAGAATTTGTGAATATTGTGGTAAGTTTTATCACTATACAAATTCAGTAATGGCTGTTGGAACATTGTGATTGATGAACCATTTCCATGTCAGTCAGTGTTACACAGTAATACACAGGGGACTTCCTGCTTTCAAAGGGAAACCATTAAAGCAGCAACACTGGAGGAGTAGGGTGATGGAGAAAGGTCCCAAACATGAAGCTTTGTACATTGAGTTTCCTCCAATACACTGTTTGAGAATAATTAAAACAATATATGAGAACTTTTTTTTGTGGTGGTTTGTTCTAATGCCTTAGTGTGTGGATTTTAATTTAGTCTGACCAAAGATCAACACTTTGTTTATTGAATACAAAATACAATTTTAAAGTATTTAAGTTAAACTCACATCTCTGGAAAATATATTTAATCAAATTACACTTTATAATAGTCATAGACGCATATGCCGAAAGAAAAGATAAATGTTTAAGCAAAGCAATGTAAACGGATCAAGTAACAAAAATATTCAAGTCTCGAAATCAACTTTCCATTTCCCATTTTCAAAATATGACTGTAAACTCATAATGTATCATCACTTTTCTTAGTTTGAAAAGTGTTTTTTGGTCGGCGCGGCTCCTTTTCACAGTTGACCGGTCATGAGGAGCGGGTGCTCAGATGCAGCTGTTTTCCACCACGCGTTTCTCAGTTATTTCCTCTCAGCGGGCAGCTCAGAAAGTCACCTGACCGTCGCAGGGTTGAAGTACCGCAGCACGGCGTCGAACAGGTTCCTCAGCAGCCGAGGGGTCTGCTCGCACACTCCCTTCACCAGGGTGAGCGTGAGCGCCACGATGACACGCTCCTGGGGTAGATGGTCCAGGCCCACGCCCCGACTCATCACACGGTTCACCTCCCACGTCAGGTGATCTTTCCACTGCTGGAAAGCACAAGTGAACAAAAGGGATCAATTGGTACATGAAGACACATGAACACTTTGGTTATTGAGTTGTTGTGTACACTGTAACCGTTGGATTATGAAAAGGAATCCTCCTCGCCAGGATATTCCTCGAGTGTTCAAGAATTGACAGAACAGGTTATATTACAGTTAAGGTTATTTATTTAGCAATTACACACATACATGAAATGCATACCTAATACAAGGCCTTGGACTCAGCTCCCCTGATGGTCTGCTCTGCATACAGTCTGCACACAGTCAGCACACCCCCAGAATGAGAGTGAGCTCCGTTCTCTAAGAGCAATGGATATTTATCCCATTTCTGTGAGACTCCCCCTTATCTGACTTTCATATTTGTCTCAGTCTTAGTAGCGAAAAAGGGAGCTGAGTCCGTCTGTAATTCAGACATCTAAAAGGTCACGAGGGTGAGCCACACTGAGCACAAAGGCGGAACCTCCCACACACGACAGGAACCAGACAACCGTCCCTGTGCCAGACCGGTAATGGCCAAAAGCAAGCTTTATGTGTTAATATGCGGTAGCAAGGGCATATAAGGCCACAGCGGCCTCTTTCTAATCTGTTTAGCCACGGTCAAGAGCGACTGAGAACTCGACCAGTTGTGGCTTCCCAGCTTCGAGACACATTCTTTAGTATAAGTGGGACATGAAACTTTAGTCAAAGTAAGGCAGTACAACATATAAATCATTAAATTCTCTTCAATTACAAATTAGGTAAAATGACCTGAGCAGCAACATCTTAGTCTACAGTCTTTTGAAGTTTTCATTCTAAATTTTGATCACAAACATTTGGATGCAAAGCGGCTTTCACTCATTAATGTAAATATCTATACAAATAGGTCTTTTGCAGTGCTAATAAAAGAAAATCTATAGGAAATTGTACTTGTGGACATTCATTTATCAAACAATTAAATAATTCAAATTGAATTACCTTAATCTAGCAAATCTCAGTATATGCATATTGCTTTATTAGGGAACTCAAATGTGTAGTTCCTGGGGCAAAAATAATTGAATATCTTGCCCTAGTAGCAATTATATCTGAGAGGTAAGTGTTCTTGCAACACTAAAACATTATGCAAATAAAATATAATGTAGAGCAAAAAAAAACCTTGGGGTTTCCCAAAGTGATTTTGTTGTACAGTGGACCATGTCCACTGTACAACAAAATCCACAAAACAACCATGAAATCGAAATGCCCTTTAAAGTTACTGTGAGGAACTTGTAACTGGTTATGAAACAATCTTAATGTATTACCGATGACCCTTCATGACCTACATACGTAAACAGGACCATCAGAGACTAGATTGGCTGTTTCTATGTAGTTCTTCTTAATGCTCGTCATCATTGCCACTGGGTTGGATTTCACACAAAATCAGATTAAAATCAATGCAGGTTCACCAGAAAGTTCTTTCACTCAGACTGGGAACTAAAGGGAGGCCCCCGGGGAACTCATTTTACTGCAGCACGGTCTGACACTTTAGTCCACAGGAACCGCCAAAATCAACACATAAAGAAAGTCCCTTGTCGTAGCTTTAATTGAATATTAACTTTCAAGGGCAAAGAGCGAATGCACTATTTAACTTAGCAATGGCCATGTATGTAATGACTGTGGCTATTACTTAGGCCATCAACAACAAACTGAATTGATCACAAGACAAAAATCAGTACCTGGGTGGCCTACTGCCTCAGATAAACTTGTTTTTAAAGTGGAAACCGTGGACATCTTTAATAACAGGTAAATTGCAAGATACAAAATCTGGATCTCCCTGTTATACACAGTAGTTTTTCTGCCTCTTGGTAACTTTGACTCAGATTATCTATATATATTACAGACAATGGCCTTTACAACATCATCACGCCCTGTGCTCAGTAGACTCACCTCAGAGGGGGAGGCCGATATGTTCCTGCTGAGGTTCCGCGTAGCCTCAGCTACGACACGGTGTTCAAGCTGGTCTGCGATTTCTCGCAGCCCTTCTGCGATCTGCTGAAGATCTGCTGCCTCTGCACGGTTCCCTACAGGAAAACAAGATCAGTACACTTTAGTGAACATAATGTTTGTTTCTGGATTAAACAGCAAGGACAGATGGAGAAATATACGTTTCCTAGCAATGCACCTTCATTTGATCCATTTCAATATTCTGGACACCAACCACACATTTGATACTGTGGATTTGATGATGTGAGTTAATCAGGGTTCATACACATTTTGACCAATGGATTTCCATGACCAAATATTTTGTGAAATCTCGGTGTATACATGAAAAAGTGAGAAAATGTAGTATTTAAACTAACAATGAGAACTCCAAAGCACACAGTATGCCTTAAATGACACAAATGAAGAGATAGAATAGTTTAATTAAAATAATAAACATTTATATAGATAAGAGTGTATGCCTGCTTATATTTTTAGCGTCTTTCTTTTAAAAGCATATTCATTATTTCAAACTCAGCGTAAATTAACGTCATGAACACATAAATATAACACATTTCAACGACTTTTCCAGGCCTGGAAATAACCATTTTTAAATTAAATGACTTTTCCAGGTTTTCCATGACGATAAGAACCCTGGTTTATACAGTGATCACGTGAGAGGTGTTTGAATGAGGATCCAAGTTTGCATTAACTGAGTCACTAATTAGATGAAATGGTGAACAGACGTCACTTCCTGCTGTCCCAGTGGTTTCATTACTATAACCGAAAAACTACTTTGGCTGTGATAAAGTGGGATAACTTTAACACAGGTGTGTGAAACCACATGCCAGACACAGACTCCCTAATATCACCTTTACACGAGCATAGTACAGCTACTCACGAGGCCACTGCAGCTCCACTGAAGGCTGGATGTCACTGAGAGCAGCCGTGATGCAACTGGGCACGTGACCGTCCGTTTCGAGGTCTCCATCCTCCAGCGCGTCTCTCCTGGAGACGTCCCGGGTGAGATTCAAGTCCTTGCCCAGGGAGAGGAGCTCCTTCCCGTACTCTGAAGTCCGACAGTCGGCTTGGAGGAAGGCCAGAATGACCAAGGCGGCGTTTGGCTCAGTGCTCAGGTTCCCCAGGTCGTCCATCGATCATCACTCTGCGGTCTTTAATAATTATTTAGGGAAGTTAACGTTAGTAATGTTAGCTTAAAGAGCACAAAACTCACGCAAAGTTAGCGGCAGCCAGCTACACAAAGTTAGGTTTTATAAAAGAGGAAAGGCGTTCAAGTTTGAGGACTAATGAATATAATTAAACAGTATCAACTACAAACCACCACAACAACAACTAGCGTTACGTCACATTCACGGAATATGTCGTCAGGATGCCGTCCGGTAAACTGGCTAGAAATATGAGCTAATGCTAACTTAAGTTATCAACGCTGCATTAGCTCACGTTAAAAAGTCGAGAATGAAGTCAACGTTAAGCTTAACGCCGAGTCAGACTGGAGACGTGTGTTGATTGTACTTACATTCGTCTCTTAGGCCGGGCGGTTCAGCTTTTTAACTACCAACGACTGCGGATTAGTGATGCGCCATCGCGCGCCAGCAGCTCATCCAGTTGTGGCGCATGAGCCGAGTTTTTTTGGGGGGTGGGCATTAATGCCTCATGGTGCTTTCAAGTACAGTCGGACATCCGTACACGCCACACTAAACTAAATAGAAACCCCACAAACATCAGACAACACTTGAGATTAATAATAATAAAAATATCAGCTGGAACAGAAATATAAAACGAAAGAACGTGTCCAGTGTGTTTTTGATGCATCTTTCAGCCTTTACTTTATATTGCTGATCGTTACCTTATGTCACGGTGCTTTAAAAAAATCTATGTGGGAAATGGTGTAATCGCGTAACCTGCTCTCAAAACATTGAATTTGCGGTATGATGGCGCATAGCTGCTTCCCGAGTGCACCACTAGTCTCAGTCACACAGTTGGCTGCAGTTCCAGATAAGAGTCAGTGGAAAGTCCCTGTGTGGCTCGCTCCATCAGCCTTTCTTAATGTGCTTTTTGGATTACATGGGTCAAGAGTTAAGTGTTGCAAAGCCAACTTTAATAAACATAAAAAAGGAAATCCATCTGATAAAATGCTTAAAATCTTTATTTACAGTTAAAAAAGAACATTGGACTGCAGTGGTCACGTCCTGCCTCTGACAGAGTCACTTGAAAAGGGGTTTGAGTGAGTCAGATAAGTCCTTTAAAAAAAAAAAAAAACACACACACACAAATCAAAACTCTGCGTCACACAAACCACAACTCTGAAGATGTATAAGTCTTTGAATACCGTTATGTCCATGTTTCAATTTTTAACCAAAGCCTGGTTGCACATCTCATCCGAGCAAAGGACAGGTGCATGTGTGTGTCATGACGTCTCATCAGACGCCATATCCCGAGCAACCAAAGCTCATTGATCGCGCCGCCTTCCCGCCAACAAGCCTCCTTCCAGCTCTGGGTACGGACCCCAACTTGGCAGGTTTCAGCCCAGGACAGAAGTGCTGCTGGGGCGACGAAGCTGCCTGACGAGCCTCCTGGAGCTCTCTGTGGAGAAAACGAAAATAAGTGAATGCTTTTAACTGAATGAATGCTGAAGACGACGGGTGGGCCTGAAACCCAGAACTCATGTTTCCCCCCTCATACTTTTCGAGCATGGCCGTCCTGAACTTCTCTACATTGAGCTCTCTGCGTAGCTGAGCAGCCACCCTCCCCGTCCTCTCCTCCCGTAAGACCGGGTGCTTGCAAAGCTCCCTGGCAGACGGACGCCTCGTCAGGTCTGGATCCAGCAACAACTGACACAAAGAGAGAAAAAAAAACATTTTCAACAAGCTATGCTAGTGTTGTGTCACAGAAATTCAAAGAAATCTCTTTATAATTATAATAGAGTTATATAAATCAAACTTCTTAACAAAAACAATCAGCAAAGAAATAAGAGCACCTGAAGTAGGCCTCTGAAGGAAGGAGATAGCTCTGTTGGCAGTTCGGGCAGCTTCCCCTCCCTGAGGCTGTGCCACTCATCTCCATTTTGAGGAAGAGGAGGAGCACCGGCTGCCAGCAGGATCGTAAGGCCCAGAGCGAAGATGTCTGCCTTTGGCAGGTGGCTGTACTCCTAGAGAGCAGAGAGACATCGGAAATAAAACACTGCAAATACAGCTGGACCTCTGAATTTTAGATTGTTTTCCAGGCAGTTTTTTTTAAAGCACCGTGTATGATTTGGATGCATCTAGTGGTGAGATTGTAGATTGCAACCGACTGCAACCGCTCCCGTGTGCCAAGCGTGTAGGAGAACTACGGTGGTCGATGCACAAACGAGAATGACCTTATCTAGAGCAGATTCTTATTTTCCGTTAATTATACAGAAAAAATAAACATATTTCATCAATTTAATTCAATTTCTGCCAATAGATCGCCCTAAATGCTACACACTGGCCCTTTAACCGACAGTGAGGTGCAATCAACTCGGACCCGAGCCTACTTTTCCTTTAACACCAAAATGCTTTGCAACATTTTTACCTCATGCAGGACCTCTCTGGCCAGAAAGCGGCTGTCCCCTTCCTCAACTTGAGGACTGTTGGTTGACGTCACATGACCCAGATCCCCTGAAGAAAAAACAAGACTGAGACTTGATGGGGGAAAAAACATTGAAAGGGAAAAATCCATCCAACGTTAAATACAATACCGATTTTGTAAATGACTCCTGCTGAAGCGCTTCGGTCATCTTCCTCCTCACTCTCCCCTTCACCCGCTGCACTTGTGCTGGGGCGCTGGCAAATGAATATATTACCTGCAAAGGATGAAACGAGAAAGGTTTCCAGGCACAACGGTTTGGACGTTACGAGAAAGACATGGGGAACTGCTCACTTACTTGGTTTGATGTCCAGGTGTACGAGTCCTGAGCTGTGGATGTATTTGAGCCCCATAGACACTTGTAAGAGCAGATCTTTCAACTCAGCCTCTGAAAATAGCTCCTCCTTCGTCACAATGACATCACTGAGGCTTCCACCTGGCACCCAGACATCGACAGTATCAAAACCACAAAGTTCAATGTAGTTCACCGAAAAGATATTTAGTATTTCATTTAAGTTGACCTATACCGTGCTTTTAGAAACTTACCATCACAGTACTCATTCTGAATAATCATGTGATCGTCCTCTGCCCATGCTGAATAATAGCGAACAACATGTGGGTGGTGCCCAAGTACAGCATGCGCATACACTTCCTTTAGGGCCAGCTGCCTGAGAGGACATGAGAAATGGTCAGATAAATTTGGATTAAGTCGGGAACAACATTTTTAAAAGTGGCTTGCTGACTCACTCATCGGCGGAGCCTGCCAGGGGACGGCGAGAGCGTTTGATGGCGTACAAGCAACCATCCAGCCTCTTCACACACTTGTAAACTGCCCCAAACTCCCCCACACCAATGCACTCCAGCTCCAGGAACTCACTCTCATAGCGCGACAGCATGAAGGCTTGGACAGCTCGCCTCTGCCAGATAAACAGACGGAGGGCCTTGTGGTAAAATCAAATGCATTTCTATAAAGGAGGAACACGCGTCACACGCGTTTTCTTTGAGTCGCCAAATATGGTAGCACTTCATGAGAATACGATTCTGACTGCACTTTTTTTTTTTTTTTCAGTGGAGATTCCTTTGAGAAAATCCCGGAAGTAGGATTGGCAGCATGTAATTTGGAACAAAACAATAAGTGAGGGGGCAGACGAAGATGACGAAGCCTGATGATGAAATCTTATCAGAAGCATCTGAGAGGGAGTGTTACATCCACCAGAAAAGCACTGATAAAAATAGCTGTACCTTTGGTGGGAGAAAAGCTTCATCATCCTCCTCAGATGACGCGAGGCTGTGTTTCAACCTGAAAGATGAAAATGGCTTTCATACCTTTAAACACTGAACAAAATTGCACTAGTAAGGGATACAAGTCAGGCCTGTATGCAAGAGGACTAAACAAATAAAAGATGGAGAATTCAATTTTTGTATTTATTTAACCCTCAGTGCACTGTGGGAGACATCTACCAACCGATGACGACATTTACAGGTTTGCTGTAAGAAAATGGCTTATTTGGACGCCTACTCATCCCTGTGATACGAGATGTTTACAGAAAATTACACATTTGGCCAATTTTCCACACAATATCATCACATCCCGTGAGTAAAAATGGCTGGACGCATATTGGCTCAACGGATCCACAATAAAGCGTGGAGCATAGTCACCTGCGTCCGTAATCATCGTCATTGTCACTCCTACAACGGATATTCCACTCGCTGTTCCTGCGGCCGGTGTTGGGGGTGAAGGGATTCACATTGACCGACGGTGCCTGGATGGGGTTAGCAGCAGCTGAGGCGAAACGCAGGGTCCGCTGAGGGCGGCCCGTCTTGGTGCTGGAGCAAGGCTGGGACGACTTCGATAGAAGGCTCTACGGGGTAAGGGGGGAAAGACAAACACAACTCATCCCACTGAAGTTAAACTGGTTTGGACCACAGGGGCACACTAAGGACTATAAATCTGAATTACTCCTCACCTTGGGTGTGCTGGGAGAGTCACAGAGCCTCAGTTTACTCCAGGAGGCATAAGGTATCGGGCTGGTGCACTGTAAAGGAGAACACACCGTGTTGTTTCTACTGCGGTGGCGTTGCGCCCTGGGCGTCCTGCACACAGAGCTGGGGCTGTGGATCCTGGGGCTGTGGATCCTGGGGCTGTGGATCCTGGGGCTGTGGATCCTGAAGATGCAGTCATCGGAGCTGTTGTCACTGCTACTCCCCTCCTCTCCACAGCTAGTGAAGTCCAGCTGCTGGCTGATCTCGCCAAACAATGTTGCCATACTTGGGACCCAAGTTTTGTAAAAGGTTTCCCTTCAACTGATCAGTCCAACATTTGCCTGCCTTTAGAGAGCAAAAATAACACTTTAATGTTTTAAATTGGGGATTTATGTTTTGCATTAGATTATTTAAGTCTCTGTAGCAAGATGAGAGGAAACAAAACATGTCTGTTGCAAATTACAGTCAATCTCTAAAACAGTAGGCCTACATCTATCCAGTATGACAAAAGGTTATTTCTACTTCCACAACATGAATTCCATATGATAATCAAGTCAAAGTTACTATTCTTTTAATTATTAAACTGAAGAGCAGAATCCCAGTCAAGCGAAGATGTGAAAGCCTAACAGGCGCTTCACGTAGTGATCATTCACGCACACGTTAGTGTGTCATTTAGGTTTGAGTAACATTGTGTGTTCATCATGAATACTCACTAACAAGTCTTGTCCCCTCACCACCAGCACCACGCTTGAATTTCGCGCCTTGTATGTAAATTACTTCCTGTTTAAGTAAACTATACCGCCGGGTCAACACGATCTAGCTCTCCGATTGGATGAATTGTTCCTAAACCGCACACCTGACTTTAATTGCGTAGACAACTTTAATACGACGTTACTATAAAAATATGAACATCGAACTATACCAAGCATATGGATGCCTATGTATATGGATGATGTCATTCCGAGAAAACTTCAAATTCACATTGAACTACATACATTAAAATATCGTGGAGGGTTATGTAATAGGCTTGAATAAAGCAGGCACGCTACAGCTGAATGCCCATGCGACGGGCACAGTAATGTGAATTTGCAATGCATTATGGGCAAAAAGAAATAGCACATAACCAAAATTAGGTCACTGTATGAAATAGTAATAAAAACACGTGGGCGGAAGTCAGCGACGTCATCAAAACAGTGAGACGGGCGGAGGAAAAGCAGCCCATCAGTGGATGTGACACGCTTACAAATGCAGAGAAAACAACCCAGCGAGCAGCAGGGAATGATGATCCGGCTCCAGCAGCTTGTTTAGTGCACTCGATTCAACTGGGCAGAGGAAGTTTTTGTGTGCATTTTCTCCCACCAGCCTTTCCGAGTCCTCAGAGGCAGCAGCGCCATGGTGAAGCAGTCGGACCGAGCCCCGCTGCTGGACTGGGAGGAGATCCCGGCGCCCGGTCCGAACCCGGCGGCCCAGCAGCAGCAGCCTCCGCCGCCGTTGGGGGAGGAGGACGCGCCGAAAAGTTCGCATCCAGCCGGGCGGCACAAGCCGAAGAGGACCGGCACCAGCGGTGGCCCCGCGGCCACCACCGTCACATGCAGCCCGACGAGAAGCTTAACAGCTGGGGTAGCCAGCGGGAACGGAAGCCCGGGCCGCCCGCGGACAGAGCCTCTCGGGTCGGATCGGCACGCTCCCTTCCCCGGCCTCTCGGCGAGGGATCAGTGGGAGGAAAAGGACCAGATCGTGGCTGTGTTTGTGGTCACCTTTGATACAAGATCAGGTATGTAAAATCAGATCTAGTATGAGATATGTTTTTATTTTTTGTGTAATAGTCTCATTTGTGGACTGTCTAGATAACTAAATGTTCTGACATTGTTATTGTCTTGGGAATGTCTGATATTGTTAAGTGCAAAATACTGAGTCATGGTGGCGAAGGGTGTATGTTGCAGTCAGTCCAGGTGTGGTCGTCAAACATTTCAAATGTCAAGACCCTGATAAATAGCTTCAATCAACCCACTGTGGGGAAATAACCCTGATTTAAGTCGGTACCGGGCTGGTATTAAGGAAACCATCCCCTCGGAACTGACAACAAGACCAGGAGTCAGTGGGAGTCTTCAGAGGAAACATAGTTACAGTACAGCTGAGTCAGAGATGTCTTACTGTCCCTGACCTCTTCCTGCTACTACATGACTAACATACAGAATTAGAGGAAGTCGCCGGAATGGAAGAAGCCAAAATGGAAAGTGTTCTGATGGTTTATTTGTGTGTATGTGTGCATGACAGGGAACATGGTAGAGTGGTCTCTGCCTCACGACATCAACCTAGATGGAGTTGAATTCAAGTCAATTGCCAGCGGTTCCCATCGGATCACCAATGACTTTATGTACGTACCCCCAGTCTCCCCACACCCATCATGAAACATGAAATCCACTCATCAGAGGAACACGGGCGTGTTCCATCTGCCACTGTGTTGACGCCTGCTCTGTGCTTTGCCTTGGGCTAGATATTTCCGTAAAGGCTGCTACTTTGGACTGGCCTGTTTTGCCAACATGCCCGTGGAGAGTGAGCTGGAGCGAGGCGCGAGGATGAAGTCGGTGGGGATTCTGTCTCCATCCTACACTCTGCTGTACCGCTACATGCACTTTCTGGAGAACCAAGTCAGGTAAGACATGTGTGTGTCATGCGTGAGTCTTCTTTTGCTGTTTTTATCTTAATATTGTCACCTTTTTGTGTTCTGTTTACCTCCCCCTTTTCATTTTCTCTCCTCGCCGTGTGTTCAAGGCTTCTCTTCATGCGCCTACCCCCTGCCCTTGCTTCTTTGTTAAAATGTTACTCATCTATTAAACATGAACCCAGAGTCCGGGTTCCAGCTATCGTCACAAGAGCCCATTTACATGCAGTTTTTTTGTATGAAGTATAAGCGTGGAGGTGGAATACGCCTCGACAGCCTCAGTTCTCTCACGAAAAGCTTATCACCTCATTGACTATGTATAAATATATGACACAGCCACAGTTTGGGCTGACAAATACAAACGGCTCGGGTTGCTGCCAAATACAAGGTGGATCTGAATTAATCTGAACAGATACTGGTAATCTAGGCTACTGTTTATGTGTAGTAACTGTGGCTTTATTTTGTAGTCCCTCCACAGTAGCAAGCAGATACCCCAAATGGTGTTGGTTATACATGTTACGCATGAGTACTTGTGTGCTACGTGTTGCCTCCAGTGATCCCACAATCCAATTTAGGAACAACTGATGGCGCTTTAGTAATTGTCTGTTAAACCTTCTGCGTGAGCCGAGTGTTCATGCTCGAGCAACGTCGACAGACGTGCATGCACTCAAAGGAAGCTTAATCTGCTCCGTTATACAAACCAGAAAAGGCTTGGATGACTCATACGTGACGTTCTTCTTCTTTCTTCCCTCTCCTCCCCATCTTCTTCCCGTCTTTGCCTTGTAGACACCAGTTGAAGTGTCCGGGCCAGTATTCTCCGCTGGAGGCCTTCTACGAGGATAAGAAGGCCGTCCTTCCCCCGACAGGAAATGGTCTGGTCACCGCTTGCCCGACCTGGAGTGTTACCTCCATCAACCGCTGTATGCACCCAGAAATGAAGGTGCGAAAGCAGCCGAGCACATTGGTGATGGCGGGTTTGCGCAGCAGCAGCAAAACAAAACACATTTATCCCTTTTTTTTCTTCTCTCTCTGCAGATCACCCACCCAGCTGGCTGCATGTCCCAGTTCATCCAGTTTTTCGGGGAGCATATAATGGTGCTTTGGAAGTTTGCACTGCTGAGGAAGCGGATCCTCATCTTCTCCCCTCCCCCCATAGGCGTGGTCTGCTACAGGGGTGAGAAGCGCTAATGCACCTGTTAACACATGCACTGTTTTTCGTGACACAAACAGGTCGGGGTGTCATTTTCTATTTCCATAAAGATTTTTCACTCTCTGTGTTCTCGTGCTTCCCTCAGTGTATTGCTGTTGCTGCCTGGCCAATGTCTCTTTACCTGGAATCGGTGTCTCCGTGCCTGAACTACGTCCGTTCTTCTACGTCAACATAGCCGACATCAGCGTCCTGGAAACAGAGCTGTCATACGTGGCCTGTGAGTGAAGCTTTCACTGTGTGTAAATGGTTGATTGACCGCTACCTGTAATCTATGAAAAGGACTCATTTATGTGTGAGCATGTTTTTTTTTTTAATATTTTGTATTATGTTTCAGGCACCACAGAGAAGATTTTTGAGGACAAGAAGGAGCTGTACGACGTCTACGTTGATAACCAGAATGTGAAAACGCACAGAAGCCATTTGCAGCCGCTGCTTCGGCTGAATGCGGCCGATAAGGAGAAGTACAGGAAACTGAGTGAACAGAGGTACATTACACACTAGTAATGTAAAATACTAGCCAGTGAAGGGGCCACACGATGTTATAGATATCATAATGATGGATGATGGCTGTTTTTTCCCAGGCAGATGTTGCTTTACTCTCAGGAGGTGGATGGAGACTGCACGACAAATGAAGAGGATCTTTTCATTCTGTGAGTCCTTGACAAGTGCATTCACAGCTGCTTGTGTACTTGAGTCCTAATCACAGGCCGTATGTTTCAGGAGTCGTTCTATCATGTTGGTTTTCTTATTTTGAATGTGTTGCGGAGGACCGTCGCATGACGCGCCTGTCTTTCATCCTCTCCCAGGTTCTTCATGGAGCTGAACAACCGCATCTTTCAGACCCTGTCGGACATAGCGGGGAGCAGCGATCCCATCCTCACCGCTGAGCACGTGAGAGCCATGGGGCTGGATCCCCAGGGCGATCGATCCTTCCTGGTGGACCTGCTGGAGGTGTACGGGATTGACGTCACGCTGGTCATAGACCAGCTCTGCTGCCCCTGAGCGCGCGTCAGCCTGGGAAACTCGGAGCGCCACTGGATATTTGTGCCTTCGAGGCCCACTCGCACCAAGACGACGCAGACACTGCCTCCACCCTGGGACTTCCATCTGTCGCCCGCTGTCCCGTTCTGGGTGTCTGTTTTTTCTCTTTGTGTGTCTCATCGGACCCGTGGAGACTGTTTGCAAACAGTGTTGGAGGATGAGGACCGTTAGCGTTGGCGCACTGCTCCACGGGGGCTGATAAACACTTGCCTCGTAGACAAGTCCACTCGGCAGCTGCATGGTCTTACAACCATTCACATCTTGCGTCGCTCAGTGCTGTTTCTTTTTTTGTGTGTCAGAAATACTAGTTTGCTTGTGTGCTCTTGTCTAACTTAAATTCCAGCGGAAGTGGGCAGGGCTGGAGCTCTTGATTGGGCCCGGTCATTGCTGCACGATGATTGGTTGTTCTTCACTGCATCCATCACACTGGAGAAGTCATTGAAACGTTCACAATCCTGCAGCTTTGGGGTGCACATACGATTTGTCTGAAGAAAAGATTAATATTATGTTTTACTGCTGGAAATTAATTTATGTGCTACAAATAGATTTGTATAGAAGATTCTAGGTGTATAACATACTTGGATGATATTATTTAGTGACTCGAATGCTTTTTGACTACTTTATTTACCTTTCAAAAAGGTAGCAATAGAAGTTGTGTTAGTTGAAACCAGCCCTCTTCATGTAGATGCGTTTTTCTAGTTTTTTCTATTTCTTTCGCGGCTGAAAGTGAGCGGGGAGGATGTTCGCAAAAGAGTGTGATTTTTAATAATTGGAACGGTTAACTGTTATGAAGCTGAGACTGAGCAGAGACGAGCTGTTAAATACTTTGTTCACATTGTATGCACCTTCAGCACAAGGTAGATCTGGTGATGTGGCGTCCTGGAAACTTCCTGTTTGTGTTTCGTGTTTTACCCTAAACGGAGGTTCTTGTCAATGAATGTGACTCCACACCACTAACTCATCATGAATGCTGCACCACAGGCATACTCCCTGATGCGCACAGTGATCATGTTCAACTGTATCTTTTTACGTTATGTTTATGACCAACGGTCTGAGCCAGCAGGTGGTTATGAAGTGAAGGGACTGTGTGTGTGTGTGTGTGTGTGTGTGTGTATACAGGCTGCCATTATTTTATTTTTATTTTTTTCTCTAACCAGAGACAAGTTCATCAACGGCAGCCAATATATGTTGTGATCGTGTTGAGCGAAGAGTCCTTGATGGAGCCGTTTGTGGTTTTCCTGTTGATCAGCTTCAAAGAGTTCCTGTTTGCTCGTCTGCGTCCCTGACAAAGATCTCTTTGTGTTTTTAGAGATCTGGTGTTTGTCACACTGAAGGATGGGCAGAAGCTTTAAGAGCCCCCCCCCTCCCAATCTGTTTTAGCTAAGGTTTTTTTCCTGTCTTTTCATCACTGTCCTATTGAGTGAATCCCACTCCTGATGGGCCAACTGTGTGTTTTGAATTATCCTGGCAGACTGGTTTTATTTAATCCATCACGTAGCCAATGTTCCATGTTGGAACACACGAGGCTGATGATGTCTCGTATAAATTTGGAGTAGTGGTTCTCAGCTTTCTCGTAAACCCCCTTTTTAAACAAGCTAAAACACCAAGTCATATTTTTTCAAACACGTCATGAATCTACAAATGTCCATTGCTAATTCTTTATTACATTCCAAAAATGATCTTTCTGGGGCGGATCCTAATGTTGGTTACAAAATAATAATAAAACCACCAAGTATTGTATTTGAAAGAGCTTTGTTTAAATGGGGCCTTAAGGAAATGCGATTCTCTCAAACTTACAACAACGGGACCGACTCCTTCCTGTACGTAAGTCAACAGTATTTGCTGACTGCACGACTGAATGACCTTACTTTGTCCAGTTAAACCTGTTGACTCCGACTGGTCTATTGACTCCTCAGCAGACGTAATACTCTTTGCCTCTAACTGTTTGCTTTCAGGTGTATGTAAAACGGAATGTACACATCACATCCCACTGTATAAAATTGCCTTCTTTTGTGTAGTTATTCACTGGTGTGTACCAGCATTGGCTAAATGAGTCGTTTGTACAGCGTGTCACTACTGAATGTCAAAGACAGCAGAAGTATTGCACACATGCAGCAGCACATCCAAGTAGTGTTAACTGTTTCTTCCTTGATTGTGATGTAAATCAGGAGTATTCACGGAATAACAAAATAAGTCTTTACTAATGTGAAACACTGTAAGATGTCAGTCATGTACACATGAATAGCATGAGCAACTGTTCATTTCACTGTACTGCCATCGTAAAACAATAAACCATTGATACGGTTCAGGTGTTATCTCATCCTTTGCTTCTTACCTTGCATAACTATGTCCCTCTATTTCCTTCATAGTCCTGCTCTCTCTCTCCACCTCCTCTTCCCTCGCTGAGCAGCATCACTGCTTTCATTGCCTTCCAAGACACAACACGACTTTCAGGATGATCTGATCAGCTTGCAACTAATTAAGTATATACAACATTTAATATACTTTACTACTTTTGTAAAAGTATGATCAAATGTACTTGCATTATTACAAGTGGAAGTACTCATGCAAAAAAAACTGTTAGAAACTTAAGTATGGAATCTTTATTATTGACGCTTTTAACATGTAAGCAGCATTTTACTGTTTTCACTACTAGTTCATTAAAAGAGCCTTCCACGGATAATATTACAAAGTTCAGTTTACTTGTAGTGAGGAATTAATTCTCCAGCCTGTGAAACAGTTGTATGTCTCCTTTGGCTTTAGAAGGATTCTTCTAAAGTCGAAGGAAATTGCCCTGGTGCCCTGTCTGAGCTTGAGACTTGACAAAAACCTGTGTTACAAACTGTTGAAAGAGGTGACCATTTCGGCAGGCAAATAGGATTCAAGTAAAGATGCTACCCACGGGCATTGTGGGAAACGTAGGATAAGAGCATGCCAGTGACAAAAAGTCAGGATACCGCAGCCTCAACAATGTTATCTGTCTCTTGTGAATCCCCCAAATATAGGGAAGTGTGATACTAAATCACTAAGGTACCCCTGTAACATTTCACAACATGTTAATTTTTCTATTAGGTTGATCTTTGATCTTTTGCAGTAAAAAGAACAAGTTCCTTTAAAATGTTACCTATTCAGTCACTGCTGTTCCCCTACAAGGGTTTTTCAATCACAAGTAACACGACACAAACTAAACCAAGAGCCTCCCTTTGTTTCCTTGAACAAACAAATACGATAAGAGGTCTGTGATGCAGCCACTTGCTTAATCCTGCAGCTTTGCTGTCTCCATCTGTCAGATCACACCCAGCCTCACGAGGAGTCTGCCACACGCCTGGTATCAGATCTTTGGCAACACATTCAGAATGCTGCAGCATCCCTATAATTTATATATTCTACACACCACAAACCTATCCATGATTCTTGGAGCGTCTCTCACCTATAGCCCTCCAACCCGACGCCTGCACTCTATATTTAAACCAGGCATTCGCTAAATGCTTACATACTAAATGTCAAACTGGGAATGAAAAAACAACTTTGTGTTGATATGGGCAGAAACTATTTTTATTGACCAAGTTCAAACGTGATGGGAATAGTAAACATGAAGTTTTGTAAGACAACCCAGTACACGGGTTACTGGCTTAAAGAAACAAAGCCTTGGTCCTTTAATGTACAACAGCATGTAATGTAATCCTCCTTATAATTGTTCAAGTGATCGTCTACATGTCGTGAAACGATCCATCGGTACTTCCTGAGCGTTCAAAACTGCTGGCAAAGCCGACGTCCGTCTGACTTCAGAGTCTCGAGGCATCTGCTTCTTTGCTTTTGCGTTTCAGTTTTCGCCTCGCTGTTCTTATCTTCTTTCTGGTTCAATGTTTTTTCATCCCTGCGTCTGAGAGAGGAGCTGCTCTCTGCGCTCCGCACTGATGAAGAAACGGAGTTTCCGTGGCAACAGCCTCACCTCTACAGGCATGGCCTCGTACTCCTCGTTGTCGATGTTGTAGAAGCCAGCCGCACCCTGCGGGGTCAGGGACACCGAGTTACATGTCACGACTAAAACTAACAGAAACAGCTTTAGAAAGTAAACTACATAATATCAGCACAATCCTTAAACAGTGAAATAGGATCAAGTCACTCAGACGGGGTTTCTGACCTCGGGCAGCTGCAGCTGACAAACACTGGCTTCCAGTTTCGTGGCGTCTTTAGTGAATGCAGAGGGGTCCTCTTCTTTTTTACTTCTATAATGGAGAATTTACATTTGCATTATTTTACTTGAACTTTTATATTATGTATATTGTCTCCGTTTGCAGCAGACTAATATACATTTTAAAAGGTGGCTCAACTGACCCGACAGTGATGTACTCGCCCACTGTGAAGTTGTCCGGTTCGGCAGAGATCATCAGGGAGTCATTTATGCGCTGCAAGTTCAAATGAATAGAAACAAATTATCGTTTTTGGAACGATCGAAGAGGAAAACAAAGCACATGAGTGGGATCTCATAATCATTTTAGAAGAAGCAGTACAATGAAATTATTTTGGACTGACCCTCTCCACTGGGTTTTTGTTGTGTGTTTGAATATACAGCTCTAGCGTGGACAGATGCTCCTCCTTCCACTGCTCTGGCTCTTCCACTTTTGGAGGCTCTGAGCAAAGACACACACAAACCACCAAAAGATGAATACAACTCTCCGTCTTTGACTGTTGGGATTTGGCATCATGTTGTCGAGCTGTGATCAAAGTGTCAACACAATGACGCACACTACCTTCGACGGGGGGGTTCCAGCGGTTTTGGAGCCTGCGGATGATGCGGTGCAGCAGGTTGGGTCTGGGGGGCTTCTGAGGGGGCAGGTCAAGGGGCCGCAGGGTGGGATCCAGGTAGGACACCGAGATCTCACGGACCAGGGGCCACTCCTGAGAGAAAACAGCGCAGGAATAAAATACATCTGCAGGCACATAACTATAACAGTCATGGGTGACAGGGAAACAGGGGAATACATGAAATACAGAAAAAACCTCACAACATCTACCATCTTTGATGAGATAATAACATTAGATATTGAGGCTAGATATTCAATATTTAAACGGTTCAAAATAAGAAAATACATGATAAATGTATATTTAATGTTATTTGGTGTCTTATTCAAAACTATACAGAATATCAGGAAGGAGAACTTCTACAGCACCATTTGTATCATCATTAGGATACAGGGATTGCACTGAAACCAGGTTTCAGGATCACAGCTTTTTAAGGTAGAATGACTCAATATGGGTGTAGAAAATAAGCGATACATGCCAAAGATGCCTCCTTTGAAAGAAAATATACTTAGCAAAGTCATAACTGGAGAGTTGCAGAAAGCAAAAAACATGCTGATTTTTTTCATAAGAGGGAGGAACCTCTGTGACATTGATGGTTGCTGACATGGATATTTTATAAAAGGCTTACCCGAGCATGTTAAGAAAATGTATTGCCTTACCCGTAGAGTACTAAACCAATGTGCTGCATTTGTCTTCAGTGGTCCAAGGTACCAATATCTATGAGGAAATATGGTAAATTATTCTTTTGTATGGGGAATTATGTCCTAGTTATAATCAGAGTGACCAATTGTGTATTCTTACTTGCTGATGGTTGCAGCCACGTCTCTAAAAGCCCCCCAACGTAGTCCCGTCAGAGCGAAGACTGGCTGCTCCTTCTCCCCCTAGAAACACACACACACACACACACACACACACACACACACACACACACACACACACACACACACACACACACACACACACACACACACACAATTTAATTTCTGTCTTACCGCTGACACATCCTTTTTGACATCATATATTTATTATAATATTTGTTTATTTGACCTGAAAACAAATACCGACATGAGGAAGTATCTGCATTCAAGACAAATACGATGTCGATAGCTTTGGGGCTTTTGCAGAATAAACAGAGGCCGTTTCTCACTTTGATTTGCAGCACATCCAGCGGTACGGTTTCTCCCTTTAGAATGGACAGTGTTGCTGATGTAATGTCTCTGGAAAGGGTGGAAAAGTGGGTTTAGGTTACATATGAGGAAACGCATACCGTGCCCATATCCATGTATACATTTACTTGATGAAATACATCCGGTACACAGGTTATCACAGGTGATTACACGATGATACGATCAGGAACTTTCCTGACAGTATTGTAGAGAAACCTACTTTATCTTGTTGTCGCTGAGGAAGTGAAGACTTGGACTCAGGGAATTGCGAGAGCCCAGTGGAATGAATCCAATCGGGGTGTTACAGAATGTGTCCTGTGGTCATGAAACATCCATCAGTGACATCAATAAAAGAGAAGTTTTAATTAAGTCATCTTGAAGATCAATCACAGTAACTGTGTGACACCTACTTGATCTGCTCTTCGCAGTAAACCTGTGACGACTTCCTGCAAGGTGCCATCTCCTCCGGCCACGATGAGCATGTCCGTATGTTCCATGAACTCCATCAGTTTCTTTGCCTGGCCTTCATAATCCGTCTGCAGAGGAAAACAGGATATATGATCACCGTGTCGCGTGATGGGATCCCTACTAGAGCTACTGATAGCACCGATGGGTTCCAAGTGTAATACCTTTACTATTGTAATCTCCACACCAGCCAGGTGTAAGAGCGGGGCAGCATTCTTTTCAAACAGGTTCTTGGCTTTCCTGGGGAAGATTAAGAGAGGAAGTTGGAAATATTCTGAGAGAGACTGTTGTCTGAAGTCAGTGAGAGGAGTCTTTCTTACCCGCTGCAAGCGGCGGGGTTCAAGATCACTGTTGCTTTCCTCAGACGCTCCTGCGGTGCGATCTGTTGACGCCCGAACTCCTAACAGAAAAGATGATGGTGATGGTGAGGACTATGTGCTTTGAATGTGACGACATGAAGTGCAAGAATAATGGGATGCCTTACCCTGGCGGCGAGACAAGCCTCTCTGCGCAGAACATTGTCACTGATAAAGCACAGACACACAATGTGAGACACACGGACAATCAGTAGCACAGCCCTGTATAATTATTCTCATCTGAGGCAATATCATAACCTGAAATACTCACCTGTATTTACCATTCAGCCAGTAGCTGCCGTAGGACAGGACGCACACAGCAAATGTGGACTTCTTCCAGTTATTCCGCAGAGTCCGAAACACTTTCACAACCCGAGCCATAGTTTTGGTTAAAATATCCCAAAGCCCTCGATGTAAATGCGGTGCTACATTTACGGCGGCATCAACGTGTTATTTTCACGAATTACACATTTCCATTTTAGCGGTCACGGAACCAGAACTGTCAGACGGAGCATGGACATGTTGGTGTAACGTCAAAACAGTCCGGTCCATCACAGGGCGGAACCAATGTCGGGACGTGTTATGCTTCATTAACGCGTTTCGATGTAAAACGAGTACAGCTTTATCAACATGTCATAGAAAATAATATATGAAACCAAAACAGAATGTATTAAACCCATTTGAATTTCAATTAAATGACTACTTGAGTAAACTCCAATTCCCAATCCCGTCCAGCTAGACGGTTACTCCGGTCCGAGGACCTCGCCTGAAGGGAGTATACAGAATTACGGCAATGTTTAAAATTTTTTACCAACATAATTACCTAATATTCACATTTAAATAAAAGTTGCGAATTATACCTGAGAAAATATTATGAAAACGTGTTTATAGAATTAATCATTTTAAATTTCACACCGGCACAATGCAGAACCCGCTTCGGTCCAATTCCAGAGTGTATCATGGCGGCGCAGATGGCGGTAAATTCGGGTATGAACTATATTTCTTTCATTAAGTAGCTTACTTCTGTTCATTCTTAGCAGTGGCTAATGATTGTTTCTGCCCAGTTGAACATGGTCATATTCGCTTTTTAACGCCAGTTTGGTCGCACGTCATGTTTTGACCACATGGTGATGGATCACTCAATTGCAGACTGCTAAGCTAAATTAGCATAGCGTACGAGTAAACGTTAGTTTTGCTCATGTTGGTATAACAACGAATCGCTGGGTAAACGTGTTACACTGTTAACCTGAACGTGTTTTCACATTATAACAAATGTCCTACGGAAATATGACTCTGGCCCAACTCCTGGCAAATGGGTCAGCAGACGAGTTTACTTCACGTTGATTGGAAGCAAAACTGAAACCATCTGACTTGGAACCAGCAAAGACATATTTTCCATCTCTGCCTTGGTTCACTTGCCTCACTGCTGTCCTTGGTTCCCACAGTTGCGTCACGCCCAACTCAGACAAGTTTGTGTACAACGTTCAGCCTCAATCTAGCCTCTGGTTGACAACACACCTGTCAGTTGGCAATGAGTTCAGTTGGTCAATACAAACCTGGTTGCTTTAAAAGGAATTTACAGGGGCTTGTAATACTAAATGTATTTACTCAAAATATAATTGAATAGTGAGGCTTAATGTAAAATAGCAAACATAACAGGTACAACTCTTCAATCAAAAACTGATATCAGAAACCGTTTATTTGCCAGGAATGTTTACACAAACGAGGAATTTTTCTAGGCGGAAGGTGCATACATTAGACATGAGACGTTAGACGAGACAAACAAAATCAACAATCAATGACAACAACAGTGCAATGGGTATTAAATTAAGTATAAGATAAAGTGCTCTGACAAACAGATAAAGTTAATGTAAGTGTAAGTTAAAGTGACATGTGTTTAAGTTAAAAAGTTAAATGTAACATGATTTCACTGATCCTGTAAATTACTGTCAATCACATGTCAATCTTTCATCAGTCTTATTGTCTGTCTGGTATTTATACATCAGCATTATTTACAGTACTCATTGTATGAGGTTTAAAATGTCAACATCATGAAGTAGTCACAGGCTCAGCCCCATCTTGTCCTCTCAGTCATTAATATCAGATATTACAGATTGTATTTACAATAATTCACATATATTTTATTGCCTGAATTTGACTCTAAATTTTAGTCCAATTATAAGGGCTGAATCAGCCATGTGTCATATATGAGATGCTCAAAATGCATAAAGCCAACCGAAGCCAAGTGTGGTTATAAGAAACGACCACAATAGAACTGGGATAATGAGTTATGTGCATGTGTGCTGATACAAGACCTTTGGAAACATATTTCCCCACCCAGGAGCCAGTCTGTGGGGGCCGCTGAAGGAGTTGTGGGAGACGGTGGACGGGGCGGTGTTGAGGAGACAGCCAGAGAGCGTCCACCTCCTCGACTTGCAGCTGAAGAAACACAAACCGCACTTTCTCTCACTTTATACGAACCCGGTGAGATGCAGTGTTCCAAGAGTATTCTTCCTGTTTATCCTGCAACTTCATTGGAGCAGACAGAATCATTTTGATCTTCAGTGTATCTTGAGGCTCTGATGTTAATATGATCTGGTCTTCTCTTAATTATCAGCCAAAGAGTGCTGAGCAGAGAGAGAAGGTGCGTAAAGCCAGCACAGAGGGCATCGCCA
The DNA here is from genome assembly GCF_910589615.1 of Taurulus bubalis. Taxonomy (NCBI): domain Eukaryota; kingdom Metazoa; phylum Chordata; class Actinopteri; order Perciformes; family Cottidae; genus Taurulus; species Taurulus bubalis. Next base: position 8,188,878 of record NC_136597.1, read on the forward strand.
TCCAAGGTCAGCAGGGGTCACGGCTCCTTCCAGAGCAGCTACTCTCAGAGGCCTTCATCCTCAGCGATTTGTTTGATATTGGAGAGTTAGCAGCTTTGGAGCTTCTGTTAGCAGGTAAAGTGGACATAAGAAAAATACATTACTTGGAAGCAAAGTTAAAAAGGAAGTTATGTAATACATTTTGTGTGTGTATAATGTAGTATTTTGTGTTATAAACACGGCACTCGCATTAGTTTATGATAGCTATTTTAATAATGATAATTATAATAGTACTTTAATTTTATATAGCGCTTTTCAAAATGCTCAAAGACACTTTTGTTTTTGTTTTGTCCTGATTAAATCCATGATTTAGAGACAAAGCATTGCATGACTTTCAGTAGAAGACATTGAAGTTTCACAGAATGTATTGATATCTTTCCAGGTGAGCAACAGCAGCCCCATTTTCCAGGTCTGACACGAGGTCTAGTAGCTGTGCTTCTCTACTGGGATGGAAAGCTCTGTGTGGCCAACTCGCTGCGCACACTCATCCAGTCACGCCATGGCAAGACTTTCACCCTGGACCTGAGGTGATAATACTATCTACAAGTAGCGCATACAAGCAATAACATGTGCATTTAATGCTCCACATGATGAGCATGTTATTGCCCTATTTTTCAACAAGTTACTTGGTATTGACCTGTACTGCTCTTTGTTTTCTCATTCAGTGGAGAGCTGGTGGCTTTGACGATGCGCTTTACAGATGAACTAATGACCCAGGGTCTCACCAAACGCATCCTAACCTTGATGTCGGAGATAAATGTGACGCGTGAGTTTGAGCGACTGCAGAAGGAGCGCGGCTTGGGCAATGAGAAGCACAGGAAAGAGGTGGGAGCAAATCTTTTGTGTTTATTTATATAAAATGTTCAATCTTACTCGACTAGTGTGAAGCCAGTAACGTTCTGTCGTCACTAAAGAAGAACAATGGAGCAGAAGAATGAAGGGAGTGGAATATGAACAATATTTAACTCCCTCTCTTGTCCCAAGGTCTCTGACCTCATTAAAGAATGCCGACAGGCCCTAGCAGACAGCCTGTTTTCATGGACCTGCCAATCACCTTTGTCTGAAGATGACACCCTGGCTCTTATCGGCCACCTGGAGACAGTGACGGCTCAAGCTGACGGCTCATTGGACAGTGTGAACCTGGCTCTGGTCATGGCACTGCTCTACTGCTTGGATGTCAGCTTCGTAGAACAGGGAACAGAAGATAGAGAAGGTGAGAACATGTTCAATACATATCATGTGTATAATTTAAGTTTGATTGAAGTTGCTTGTCAAATTCACTTAAACATTCTACTTGTTCCTATGCATAAGATTGCTATTAGTTTCAGTAATATTCTTCTACAGCTGGTGAAGGATTGTCTCTGTCTTCCTCTAGATCTGATCCAGACACTGCCGTTGCTGACCAACAGGCAGTATGTGGAGGCAGTACACAGCCGTCTGATGGAGGGTCCGACGTGGAAGCTTCCAGGTTTGCAGGCTGTGTGTCGGATGGCCTGGGCTCTGTCTCTGAGGGTCCTTTCTCAGCTACCACAGGGATGTGGTAAGGTCCTTTTTTCTTTTCTTGGATATGCATACAATATACCTCTTAGCTGTTTGAAGAAAACCTTTTGAATGAGTTCTCAAAGATAGCCATTTAAAAGACGTTTTTTTATTTGTGTGATGCGCAGCCCTGGTCGAGTTCACGGAGGCAGACGAAGCTCTTGCTGACCAGGCTCTCCTGGGAGATGTCTTCCTGTTTATGAAGGAGGGCATCCTGAATTGTGAGGGTTTTGCCCAGGAAGAGTTTTACATCCGCCGCCTCCATTCACTCATCACAGACTTCCTGGCACTCATGCCAATGAAGGTGAGAGATGCCGCAGATGTCCACCACCGACAAGTTTGACTTGTGTGGATGGCACGTTGTAGTGTTAGCTTGTCAGGTTGTTGTTTTGTTATATTGCATGTTGATTAAATTGTTTAATTAACATATTTTTGCCATATTTGTAGGTGAAACAGCTCCGTAACCGCGCTGATGAGGATGCCCGTCTGGTGCACATGTCCCTACAGATGGACAGCGAGCTTCCATCATCGTTACGCAAGGACTTGGACCACCTCATGACCCTCGTCAGTGTTTTTTGCAAACGCATGCACACATACACTTAGCAACATCACCTTTCACATTTTAAGAGTCGATCTGGTAATGTTCTTTAAAATGGAGGTCATTTTCCTGATGAGCAAAGTTAAAAGCAAACGGTAGCAAAGGTGTGTAAGGAAAACTGCGGTGGTCTGTTCCTGTGGGTTTGTAACCGTGTTGGTTACTGCTTTGTCTTTCCAGATCGGAGAGTTTTACAGTAAGGACTCCTTTGGGCTGGAGTTGGGTCTGGAGTTCTGGTGTCCCACAGAGTCGCTCCAACACACCTCCCTGCAGGGATCTTACCTGGGAATGGCGCTGCAAAGGCCTCCACATAAACAGGTAGGAGCTGAATTTTCTGGAACCTTATTGCTTAAAAAAATATATATATATTTCTCCTCATACCAATAATTGTCGTCGGCAAAAAGGTAAAGACATTTTTTAAATATTGCATTTGTATTACTCTGGCTTTCTGTTGATGTTTTTGCTCTTTTTTTTGTGCTTTGTTGTAGGTGGTTCTGTCCAAGTTTGTGCGTCAGATGGGAGACCTCCTCCCCTCCACCCTCTATGTCTCCTATCTCCGTATGCTGAAAGGGCTCGCCAATGGTCCTCAGTGTGCCCACTACTCCTTCAGTCTGCTTAAAACCAACGGAGCCACACACAGTAAGAGCAGATTGTTGTTATCACGAGAAATACTTTGTACATTTGTCATCGGGGATTCAAGTAAGAATGAACATATTTTCAGATTGATATGTGCAAGAGATTTTATATGCAGTTTGACCTCTCGGCAAAGACAATTTCATTTGATTTTGTGATATTATATGTTATAAACATATCACAACATATATAACAACTATTTCAAATCCTAAGTAAATTAACTCCAAATATAGGGGATTAGGTGACTGTATACATATCCAAATGATTGCCAATTAACCTCCTGTTCATGTTTGTAGGTGACAACCTCCAGGGAGTTTCAGGCAGCCCGGTGTCTTGGGAACATTTCTTTCACTCCCTTATGCTCTACCATGAGAACCTGCGGCGAGACTTTCCAAATCCAGACGCATCACAGTACCGGCACCCATCACTAAGGGGCATCACCCAAAGAGAGCTGGAAGGACTCACCTCGTTTCTGCAGTTGCTCACCACCATCATCACATGGGTACAGAATCAGTTGAAGGATGGGCATTTTTATTAAATATTCACCTTGTCTAAGGAACTGTAACACTCAGGTTACTGAGATTGCTCTTATCCAACTTTATTGGGATATTTTTTTCTTCAGAGTGAAAATGCTCGACTGGCGTTGTGTGAGCATCCCCAGTGGACCCCGGTTGTCGTGATGTTGGGTTTGCTCCAGTGCAGCGTTCCTCCCGTCCTGAAGGCCGAGCTCCTGCACTGCCTGGCAGCCTTTGGGAAGTCACCAGAGATCGCTGCCTCACTCTGGCAGTCACTGGAGTACACACAGGTTAGTCTTTACTTAATGAATAGAACACTTGAAAGAATAGACCATTTTATAAGAAAAGTCTGCCAAGTATAAACAGAATTACTGAAACTCTTTATCAAGCGCAGGATTGAGTCTGTAAAGTGATCCTATTTTTGCCATTTTTGACGGGCTAACTATAAAACTTTAAATTTCCTTTTAGTCATACTATCTGAGTGGCTGTCAGATTGGTGTGTTCTCATCTTTATCCAACCAACGAACTGTATTCTAATGGTGTTAAGACAGTGTTTTGAAGTTTGTTGTGATATAAAGTTTGATAACTTCATGTTCTTTTATCACAGATCCTTCAGACAGTGCGAGCCCCAGGACAGAGGCAGGCAGCTGGAATTGAGGTGAGATGTTTGTGAATTTGATGCTAATTACTCATTCAACACAATTTGAAGGAAGGCTTTTGATTTAGTCTCTTTTACCGTAACAATATGCAAATAAGATGGTTCATTAGTTGGCACAGAGAGCAACTAGAACATTTGGGGCCGGCAAAATAATTTTAACGGATGCCCAAAGGTAATATTTTTAAGACTCAAATGTGTTGTTGTGATGCAAAACAATGCTGACTGGAAGGGATTTGCTTTTGACTGAATTTCAACTGAATATAGCAAAGTAACATTTAAAGGTAACAACTCAGAGACTTCACTTTAATCTCTCATCAAAGTGAACGCTTCCTGCTCAAAAGTTGTATAACCTGTAAGTAGATGCACATTTGAGTGGCTAACCTTCTGACTTTTGTTTTGTTTTTCGGCTCTTAGGTGGAGCTGAATGAGATCGAGTCGAGCTCTGAGGAGTATCCCCTGACTCGAGGCTTCTGTCATCTGATCAGCACATTGGTCGAGAGCAGCCTGCCCACTAACTTGGGGGCGGGGCTACGCGTGCCAGGCTTTCAGCCCTACCTGAACTTCTTGCGGGACTCTGTGTTCCTCCCCTTCCCCACCAGAGCTTATCGGCATCCAGCTGAGAAGGTAAGGTGTTGTCTAGTGCTCTCCCAATGTCCTACAGGGTGAAGATGTGTAGCTGCAGTGTGCAAGTTGTCACTGTAAAACTACACATCTGTTAATTTGTTTTCCGTTTGTGCCATCTCTCAGTGGGAGGTTGCTGACGCTGTCCTGGAGGTGTTCCACAAGCTGCTGCGGGACTACGAGCCCCAGCCGTCAGACTTTGTCCAGGAGATGGTGGAGCTGCAGGGTGAGCAGGTCGCGGCCCACAAGCCCCCCGGCCACAGCGTCATGTTCCACCTGCTCAACGACTCGCCCATGCTGGCACTCTGCCTCAGCCTGCTGGAGGAGGGTGTACGCCAGCTGGACACCTATGCACCATTCCCTGGTGAGAGGACATCTGCAGCTGCTGTCAGGGAAAGACAGACCGCCTGTGTGTGTGTGTGTGTGTGTGTGTGTTTGTTCTAACATGCTCCATCACTCTTCCCCTACAGGTAAGAAGCACTTGGAGTCGGCGGTGCTCCGCTGCCTGTGCTTGCTGGATTTGGCTCTGCAGAAGGAGATGGTGTTCATGGACCTCCTCAGAGAAAGCCATGCCTCCATGCTGGTGTCCCCCTTGGAGCAGCTCCTCCAGGGGGTCAGTCCTCAAACTCGAAGGGCAGATTACATTGTCAATATTGCCAGGTAAGGGCATCCAGGTTTTATTACAAACTGTGGTATCGACGCCATGGTTGGGATTTTTGTTGAGTCCGTTTTCGTATAACATGTTCCTGTTGCCCTCCATGCTTTTCTAGGTAATAGAGAGGAAATGTTATAAAACCTATGTTTGTCCTTGCAGGTACCTGTACCACAGCAGCTCCAACCCAGAGGCTGCTTTCCAGAGTGCAAAGATCCTGCGTCGTATTGCCAAATACCCCAACATTCAGATGAGGCTGGTGGGAGATTTCACACACGACCAGGTATATTTATAAGTCTCAACTCTTACCAAATGAAAATAAAAGATTTCCCACACACAATATTTCACAAAATGATGAGCATTAAGCAAAAGAACAAGAAAACCCAAATATTGTACAGTAGCTTTATATCTTTTTAATTACAGATGTAATTAAATCTACCTTTTTATATAGACCCTTCGATGTGGATAACATAAACCCCAAATGTATTAAGTGAAGCATAAACACTGCAATTATATTTGGTGCAATATACCAATGTATGAATATTGTATGGTGTAATATATAAAATTATAAAATTCTATCCAAAAGACTTGGGAAGATGCTTCAGGAGGTTTTTTCCATTTTGTTTTACTTGATTCACTGAGGTGCTTCTATATTAGTGATCTTCATTATGAACTTGTGTTGTGTTTGAAGTTGAGAACATGTTTTGTCTTTTAGTCTGTGAGTGACAAGCTTATGGCCGGCTTTGTGGAGTGTCTGGACAGTGAAGAGGCAGAGGAGGGAACGGAGAATGGAGATGGTGAGCGACAAGTCTTGTCTGTAAAAAATAAATGAATCGGCCTGAAAACTGTTTCATCTTCTGCATTTGGCTTAAATCCTGTTGTTGTAATACTGTGAAATCTAAACCTGTTATAATGACTGTCACACTCACCTACTTCATTACCCCCAAACTTCCAGACTCAGACCAACAAAAGAAGGTTGCAAGAATCCGACATGAAACTCGGATCCATATGCTGAACCTGCTCATCACATCTTTGGAGCTGAAGACACCAAATGTGGCTCTCTATCTTTTGGGCTATGAAGTCAAGAAGCCTGTGTCCTCCACCAACCTCCAGGACCCAGGTCAGACTACAACCTCAGCTGTTGGCATTGGATATTAGCAACATTTTTGTGTTTCTGGTTTGGGTGGCCAGGGGATCGGATGACCTGAGTGTAATCTTTCAGTTGGCGGTGAATCTTTGTGTTACAGGTGTGTTGGGATGTCCACGGAGCTGCCTGCACGCCATCCTGAGTCTGCTGCAGAGAGGCACAGAGAAGCGATCAGGACCTGTACTCATACAGCAGGCCCCACACATGGCTGAGCTCTGCTACCAGGTACTCGTCATCCTCTACGACTTGCGTTTTATGCCTCGTAGGTTGAAAGTATACATGAAATTTGTGTGCTGATTATTTGCCTTGTTTGCACGTCTCCCTCTCTCAGGTGATCTACCAGCTTTGTGCCTGCCCAGACACATCAGGACCTACGATGCGCTATTTGAGGACTAGCCAGGACTTCCTGTTCTCTCACCTGCAGCACCTACCCTTCATCCTGCCTAGTGAGTGCAGTATCCCGGCTGACCCCCTTGGTGCAACAAATATATAATAATAAAAACATTAGGGAGTTGGTGAATGAAAACCCTAAAACAAAGAGGCAGGAAATGCAGAACCTTAATGGAAATTAGTGGTTGTTTTGTATTCCTGCTGAAAGGCTAAGTAAATATTGCAAAGCTTTGTAAAGTTTGTCACCGTTAAAATGTGGGTGTGTGTGTTTATGAAAATGCTGTGAAAGTACATTGTCTTTTCGTTGATTCGATTCTACCGTCCGCTCTCCTCAGGTAATGAGATCGCCGCCCTCTCTCAGATGTCTTGGCTCATGAAAACAGCTGCCATTGAGCTGAGGGTGACCTCACTGAACCGCCAGCGTTCACATACACACCACCTTGTCGGCCTCCTGTTGGATGACCAGCCACACACTCAACATACAGGTATGTTGTCAAGTCATTTCGAAGGGCACATTTCAATTTATTCACACTTTTTTGAAACAAATGAAATAATTCTGGCCATTTACTTTTTATTGTTCTAAAATAAAAAATACATACTCTGATAAATATACAAAATGAAACATCACACACCCTTAAATGCCAACTTAAACTCTCAATAACATGATTGCTCATACATGTATTGACCCTTGAACCTCTTCATTTCTCTTTTTAGCTGATGGGGAATCGGGAATGGAAGAAGAAACCAGATCAGTCAGCGGGTTCCTGCATTTTGACACAGTTTCTAAAGGTTTGCGCCACCATAGTACACATTTAAATCAAACCGATGTTCAGTCAACATTTAGGGGATCTTCACACACTTGAGTAATTTATTCTAGCTGCCATTTAAGCCTCTTGTTCTTTTAGAATTACACCAGATGGGTCTTTTACTTTGACTCATCTTGTCCTTGTTTGATGCCATCAGTGCGCAGGAAGTTGCTGAGCGTGCTGGACGCCATCGATTTCAGTCAGGATATGCCTGAGCTGCTGCAGCTGGACTTCTTTGAGCGCACTCAGATCGAGCAGGTGATCTCCAACTGTGAGCACATCAATGAGCAAGGACACACTGTGTGCAACGTGAAGGTGGGTTTCTAGGATGAACACGTAAACTTTCCATATGCGTTTCAACTATTTAGTTTGTGTTTGATCTTCCGCTGATGTGTCATATTTTGTTCAACTTCCTTATAGTTGCTACATCGAGTGCTGGTTGCTGAGGTGAATGCACTGCAGGGAATGGCAGCCATTGGACAGAGGCCCCTGTTGATGGAGGTTAGTTAACTAAAACTAATAGGACTTTTGTAATTTAGCAGCAAGTTGCGAGTCCAGAATAACCAGAAAAAAGCCATCATCAGTGGTAACTTTTGAAATGTGGTTTCCAACTTCCAGTTAAAATAAAAACAATGATTCCCTTTGACCAACGCAGTGATTGAAAGCACGCCAGCAGTTTCCCCTCACGAATGCAGTCAATCTCTTCAAAGTGAACTCACTCATATTTGTCCCTGTGTGTGTCCTTTAGGAGGTGAACTCCATCCTGCAGCAGGTGGTGGAACGCAACCGTGTCCGTCGGAGTTTGAGTGCAAAGCGGCATGCGCTGCGGTCCTGGAGGAGCCTGGTGGAGACGCTGCTGACCGCCTGCCCTGTTGATCTCATACCTGCCGAGGACAGGCAGCTCATCATCAGGGACTTGCTGCTAGACCTGCATGATAAGGTCAGTGGGGATGTTTGTCACATTGAGGGTGAAATTAGTGTGGGAATAAAATCAAAACAAAATGTTTTATTGTACTTTGGATGCAGTCATTTAGGAAAAGGTTTGGCTAGGTGCAATTAGAATCACACCATACTCCTAATAAGCAATATCTTCAGTGTCATTGCTTTTATTCAGTGGTCATCATTACATACACGCAGTATTAAATCAATCAAAGTCGAGAATATTCTGAGGAATTGTTAATTCCTGTAAGAGCTGACATGATAATTATTGTGGTTGTTAAACCAACTAAATGTGACTGTCGCTGTGCATTGCCCAGGTGCTGTCTGAGGAGGCTGCAGGAGAACTGATGCCCATTGTTGCCGGGGCAGTCTTTACTCTGACAGCCCACCTCAGCCAATCCTTCCAGTCAGAGCAGCAGCAGGGGGCGGGATTAGAAGCATCCTCTGGCTTTGCCTCCATCGCCAACTCAGCCCTGCACCTGATTCTCCGCAAGCTGCTGGACTTCATCCTTTGTACCGGTTAGTGATGACATGAACCCACATTTCTCACTTGGGGATATGTTGCTCTGATAAACCTGGGTGAGGTTAGATTTTATAATATCATCTTTTGCACTTTAAGGAGGCGGATACCAGCGTCTACGTGCTCACTTGTACGGCGCCCTGCTGTACTACCTTCAAATCGCACAGAAACCTGAAGAACCAGACACTCTGCAGACAGGTACAACACAGAAACATCAATACAGACAGTCTGGAAAATATGCTGAGTTCATATTATTTCACAAATGTAAATCATCAGAAGTTGTCTGAATGCTGTAGGGCCAATTTGTACAGATAAGTCCTTTATCTGGTGTTATGCCAAAGGGACATTGTACAGATGTTGTTTGGTCATCTGAGAGAATCTCCCTCTTCCTCCCTCCAGCGGGGAAAGCGATGTGGGAGCGTCTCACAGCCCCTGAAGATGGTTTCTCCAAACTGCAGAGAGAGAACCTCGCTATCATTGAGAGCTATGGCAAGGCTCTCATGGAGGTGGTGTGTCGGGACGCCTGTGACGGCCATGAAATCAGCAGGGTAAGAGCCAAACTATTAGGTTCATACAACAATAGGACTCATGTTCTTACTCTGCCATTTTCAGCCTCATAAAAGGGGTGGGCGGTCTACTGACATGATGTTAATATGGTGTCGTTAGTTTCCAAATACATAGACCCTCAAGGTCTGTTGAGAGGATAAATATTCACGAAAGAAATTCAGTCTAAATAGCTGAAAGAAGTGCCTCCTATTTATGTATTTTTTGGATTACCCGACCAGGTTCTTAGTTTTACTCTCTGCCCTTGCTTTGTCTCCTCTCCCCGTCGGTCAGATGTTGGCTCTGTCAGTGCTGGACCGGATCCTTTCCATAGATCGTCAGAATCAGTGGCTGGTTTATATCTGCAACAGTGGCTACCTGCGCTCGCTCGTGGAGAGCCTGAGGCAGGATGATGCCGCCCTGCAGAGCCTGCTCGCGCCTCAGCCACCACTCCTCAAACCACTTTACATCTATGAGAGCAAGATGGTGAGCACACTTATACCTATTCTTTTCCAAAGTAGACATGTAGCCTCGGTCTAAAACCTATGTAGGTATAGGATTATGAAGGTACACACTTTGCTGTGTGTTCTCAGGCTCTGCTGACTCGTGTGGCCAAGACGGGTCAGGGAGCTGTGGAGCTGCTGCGCTGTGGGCTGGTGGCACAGCTGATAGAGTGTCAGGTGTTTGACATGGTACCTGACACCGATGCACACAGGTATGGAAGTGGAGAGGGAAGGAAAGAGGTGGCAGAGTAACTTAAGTGTGTTTTTATTACTATGGAAATGTATTGTTATTGATAAAAGGGTTTTCAAATGGGATAAAATGCCCTCTAGAATAAGTCAGTTTCTTCCACTCTGACCTGATTTCTACCAAATAATCTAAAGAATAATGGATATTGTATGTTGTTGTTGTATGGTGTTTGTAATTCCTGTCTAAAGCAACACAATTAAAAGAACAACTTCTTTAAGAAGAACTTTAAATAAAACTATTTTGCTTCATCACAGTGCGTTTGACTGACTAGCTCTTCTTAAGGTGTCTTAATAGCATTAAGCGTTGCCTAAATGTGTGTCTGTTCGCTGGTGGTCCACAGGCTGATGAGGGACCCGTCGGGCTTCATCCCCAGCCCGATGGACCGCTACAGGCAGATTCTCCTCCCAACCCTGGTGCTCTTTCAGGTGATCTTGACCTCGACCTCTATGAATCACCAGCAAGGGGCGGCACAGGTAAGCACACAACTATTAATATTGCTAAATCTATTATCTTTTTTTTATTTTTTCTTAAAAAAAAAGTCAGTCAGTCAAATATGTTGATGATGATTTTCATTAGATCATAAATGCTGCCTAGTTGGGGTCAATGCTCATTTGAAAATGAGACAACTTGCACTGTGTTGTATCTGAGCGCTATGAAAATGGGTTTCATGTGTGCATATTATTGTTTGGTAAAAGTCATGGCCGTGTTTGTGAAAATTACAAACGGTTTCATAATCATTGCACAAACATCCTAACTTTCAAATTCCCCTCTGTGCGTAAAGGTTCTCCAGTGGCTGATAGTGCATGGCGACACCGTTCAGTCCCTGTTGCGCTGTCAGGAGCTCAGTATGGGAGCTTTGCAGGAGCTCTCTTTGCTTACTGGCATCATCAGTAAGACTGCTTTGCCAGGTACAATATTCTATTTCCATTGTGCCAACAACATGTTCACATTCAGAGAGACTGTGTGAATGGAGGTGTTCATGTACTGCTTGGTCTCTCAGGTACCCTTGAGACGGGCGGGGAGGTCAACAGTGCTGTTCTTATAGAGTTCCAGGGACACATCAACAGATTTCAGGTTCGACAGCTAGCTGCCTTTCTTTTCATCATGTGTCGTATTGATGCATTTTCTCTTCTGTCGTCTTCTTGCTAACGCTCACCCATTCCAGTGTGTGAGTTGCACAGTTGATAATGCGTCTCTTCATTGTCCAGCGTCTCTGTCTGTCGCTGCTTGGCCGTCTGGCGGGGAGCGAGCGGGAGAGGTTGCTAAAGCAGGCCGAGATTGCTGCACCTGGAGACTCGGCAGAAAGACGAGAGGAGATGGAGGTGACTATACAACAGGTCAGACAAAAAGTCTTCTATAAGGGACGTAGTAAGAGATGTATGATGAGGTGGGGCCTGGGATTGCTTGATATTTTGTTATTGCTTCCCCAATGTAGTTTATGTGAGCTTGTCTGTACAAAGAACACCTTTTGCATATTCCAACAGTAAAATTGGCAGTGACTAGAAAGAGATGCGTGTTGAGTCTTGTATGCGTCGTCATGATTATTCATCAGTACTGCATTGTCTGACCTGAAAGGTTCTGTCCTCTGTACCCAGGTGTGTGCTAACATCATGGAGTACTGCCAAACCCTGCTGCTGCAGAGCTCAGCCCAGGCCCAGTTCAGCATCTGCCTCTTCAGCCCGTCAGGCAGCGAGCCAGCTGGCAGGGACGGAGGACGCACAGGTCAGTGACTTTCTGCCAATGCCAAGAGGAGGAGAGGGGCCTGAACTCGTGCGGCTGTATACTGTGGGAACAAGCATACTTTAAAACATTTTCTTTTACAGTTTTAGTCCTCTTCTGTCTGTGAATTGGCTTTAAAGAAGAAGAAAAAAGTGTCTTTTTTTTTAGTGTCTGATAGCCAGCAGCACTCATCCACTTCTATAAGTATGAGACTGAACCGCCGTTCTTATTTCTTTAAGATCTGTCGTCCACTCATCTGTCGACATCAATGGCTTACTCCCGGGCCCCCAGCCTGGGTCTGGTCCTGTACCTGCTGAAGAACAGCGCTGCGGATTTCTTCCGGTTCCACCAGAGTCACAGACAAAGCCTGGGCAAGCTGCAGACCCTGGATCAGCTGCCTCCTGATGAGCTGAAGGAGGTAATGATAGACCACTAAGCCTATTCACGCCTGCTGTACATGTTGGGCAAACTGTTTTCCTCTGAGTTTTAAAAGTGGAGGTAAACAAAGGTATAAATAAAAAGTAACTTCTTTAGTTTCTGCACCTTTTTGACTCCAACATGCATTGTCCTCATTTCTAACCACCGACATCTTCTCTGCAGTTGTGCCAAGGCCTGGTGTCGGGCCCAGGAGGGGTGGAGAAAATCTCATCAGTCCAGAGGAGCTTGCTGGCCAAGAGACGACTGGTCCAGCTTATCAACAACAGAGCCAAGCTGCTGTCCCTGTGCTCCTGTATCCTTTGGCCTTTTGCAGGCACAGACTCACAGATTCAGTCCATCAGTATTTTATATTTGTCTTTGAAAATACTCTTCAGTTGGTTGGAATAAAGAGCTAGAAATGCCACATCATGAGTTGCGTTGAAATGCCTTGACCTGCCTCTTCCTCAGATGTCATCGAAACGTGTTTGTTTGTGTTGTGGCGCCACCTGGAGTACTACTTGTTGCACTGTTCTCCCACCGACCCCAAAGACTCCCTGATGCCTGGAGCCAGTTTGTACAGATCTCGCCTCACAGACGGTGAGAAAATACGTTCCACATATATATATGTACATGTAAAGCAGACCTGATGCCTGCAAAGCTATTGTTTCTAGTCCCTCGGTGCGGAATTGAGTGAATTTAGCTTCATGCATTTAATGAATGTAATTCTGTATGTTCTTTAGACTCGTTTGGCGGGTTGCAGGCAAGTCGTGGTCTCGGCCAACCCAGAGTCACCCAACAAGACCTAGACCTGGTAAGAAATGGCACGCGTGGGCATCGGCAACATGTCTTAAACAATTTGAATGCTGCTCTGACTGACATCATGTTGTTTGTGTATATGTTCACATATGTGTGACCACCTACATTGCTCCTGATCCCTCTTGTCTGTTCTTCTGTTTGTGTGACTGAAGCTGAAGAGCGACATGGCCGCAGGTTTCGGAGAGGCTCTGCAGAGGAAACTGCTGGAGGTGGAGGGTTTGTACGGCCAGGTCCGCTCCCGCTACACCTTCATCCAGGCTCTGGTTCGCAGGATCCGTGGCCTCCTTCGCCAGCCCAAAAGCTGAGCCGGAGACACGCTACAAAGACTGTCCAAAACCCAAACTCTCAGTTTAATACTGACTCAAAACTTCTGCCAAGCAACACAAGAAAACTACTAAGGATTCCAACTTCCTGTCAGGTGGCTTTTTCTGGCAACATCACTCCTTTTTACTGACCCGTTGCAGCCTCTCTTGAGTATTGTGAGATGTAAAAGCCATCACAGCACATGGTGCATTCTCGGTGACCTAATCCTAATTTAGTTTGACTAGCGCTGTGCAAGTAGCGTTTCTCAAAGAAGCGGGAAAAAGTAACTGGCACAATTTTTACTCATTAAGATGATTTGATAATGTTTTGTTGCTTTTTTTTTTTTCTTTTTCGTTTGTGAAAATAAAATCTTTCTAAATCTGTTAAATACGTGTTGTGTGTGTGTGTGAACTAGACGGCAAGCCATCTAAAACTGCCTGTAATAAGCATAATGTATTATATTGTTGAGTGACTATCGGCCGCCATGCACTCAGGTGAGTCTACAGTGTGAATACTATGAAGAGAAAGGTTCTTCCTGTTTATCAGAATTCTTTGTTCCACTGACAGTCTCGTTACAGAAGCTACAGATTCCACCATCTCTTTATGACAACTACTGACTTCACCGGTTTCTATCTGCATGTCTGGTGTGACTTATTGTGAAAAACAACTTATTGGAAAAAGCAAAACAAGGAACCAAAACAAGACATTTCTCTGTGAAAGTAGCATCACAATGATTGACGTGATCAAAAGTGTCACTGGGTTTAAATCGCTATGATAACATTGTAGGTCAAACAGCAATATAACATTACAAAAAAAGCAATATCCCCATACTGTATTTAATCTTTTTTTAATTTTCTTTCAAGGTACACTTTATAAGACTAAAGTGCGTAGATTCTCAAACGTTTGAGGAGGGGATGAGAGGACTGAAAAATCTGGATACACATTCAGATCTCACAGATGATGAAGTTTTGTGCTCTTGTTTCTTATTTGAATATTGAGGAGGGGGAATAATTAAGAGGGGTGAGACTCAGTGAGCGCCAGCATTGAGCGCAGCGGGGAACTCTGCAAAACAACCACGCGGATGAACACCGAGCGCCGCCGTCACGCTGATGAACCGAGTGGAAGGGTTAGTGGGAAAAACATCTGCTCTCAGAAAAATATGATTTACCTACTGCGCTTCTTAGTTGACAGTCAGGGAAAAAGATTTGTGCTACTTTTTTAAACAGATCATGCTCATCATACTCTATAAATTACTTTAAATAATAAAATTAATTACAGCATTAAAAAGACATTTACATTTCTCACACCAGTTTGCTTTAATCTGTGATTGTTCTGCGTTAGCATTAAGTAGAAAACCTGATGGTCCCTGTTCCCCTCCCTTCCACATGAATGTCCTGTAGATCGACAGGACATTCATTTACCTTCATCCTCCTCTGGTTTGCACATGAATGATTATCATCCATCAGTTATTATGCCATGTAGAATGCACGTGATTGCAGCGTACTGTTTTAATACATACAGCAATGTCCAGGTCATAGATTTGGGCAATGCATGGCGATACATATTGTTAGGCCAGAAATATTTGTGACGTTATTATATTGTTTCTGCCAAGATGGCTCTCCCTTTACGTGTCATGGAGAGTACTATAATGTCTTCGGTGGCTAAAGCTTCGATATTGACTGCTTTTCTGGATTAAAATATAAAAACTCCACGATTTGATTCCTTCTATGGACAGCTGCCTTTATATGTTAAACTGGTTCCTTTGCTTCATAGAAAACACACGCGGACAGCTGCAACCAGTTGCAAAGCAGATCAGCCGACGTGCATCCAGAGCTGGATTAGCATTCGACAGATGAGGAAGTTTCTCTGAGGGAGATGAGACCATCATTATCCAACCACATGATTATTTTTCACAGTTTGGGATCCATCTTCTCAAGCAAAGAACGGGGCAACATACTGTAAATACTTTATATCATATTTAGATGTTTTCTATGTTATCAAAACAAAGTTTGGAATTGATTTCTGTACATGAAAACACAAATGTTCCTTTTTGAAAAGACTCCCTCCTCCTCCCACATTTATACTATACAGGCACGCAGTGTTGCGTTACAGCACCAGCTAAATTTGGAAGTTTGGACCGTCCTTTTGCTTTGATTCACATCCTGTACGGGGCGCTGTGGTCGTCCACTAGCTCCAGAGGAGCTGACTCAGATAAAAGTCTCAGACTGAGTTTCAACTATCCTTAGTGGTGCCTGTTGGAGGGAAGCTGATCAGACCTGAGGCCCCTCTGCTCTAGTGTTGATCGCACCAGACGCGTCCTTTAGTAATCCAGCACAGCTCTAGCAGTGAAGCAGAAGTTCCTTGTGTGGGTTTTATGAGAAAAACCAGGAGGAAACTGGGAAACAGGAGAGTGGCAAGGAAAGGCAGCTTATCCAGCAGCAGATTTTTCTTTTTTCTTCCCCCACTTGTTTGTAAGGTTCAGGGACAGCATAGAGAGTGTGCATTTGAGTTGTGTGCGCGCAGTACACGTCTGCACATCCTGTCTATCTCGAGCAATCCAACAGCAGTTTGGCTTGTGGAAAACACACTTTTATGAGCTATCGGTGCCCGCTTCTTGTGTGTTGTTGTTGTCCATCATGTTGGCGTTGCCCCCGTTGGTCTGAGGGCATCTGGGCACCTCTCCCGTCACCGCCACTCGAATCACTTGCAGCCAGCGCTGCTTGAGCTCCTCGGTTTCAGCAGCAAAGTTGTGGATGGACTTGGACTGGGAGAGGCGGAAGCAGGCAGGGGGGTCTGTGGGCCGAGCGCTGTCGTCCACAGAGTAGCCCAGCAGGGGGATCGTACACTGGGCCTTGACGTCCTGAGGAGAACAATCAGGGAAGAAGAGAGTGTCGTCAGTGTGCGTACATTTTTTATTTTAATTTGCATGGGGAAATCTGATTTTCTTGGGGCTTTTACCTGCGGAGCGCCGTAGAGATAGAGCACCAGGCACTCCTTCTCAGGGATGACGCACCACACCTTCTGCCACGGTTTGGTCTTCTCACCGTACTGCAGGAAGCCGCACATGATGCTGCTGCCCGTGAACTGAGCCGCCTCGATCTGCACACGGAGGACGATGGGACGTTAGCGCAAAAAAACACAAAGCAACTCTCGCTAGAAATGTGACGTGGGGATGTCTACGTCAATTATCTCTTTGTTTAAAAAATACGGGTATGTGTTAATGGATGCATCAGCCTCTCCTACTCACCTCCAGGATGCCCTTCTTCTTGCCCTCGGCTCTCGTTTCTCCAGACAGGATGGACAAGCAGTCCCTGCAGACTTTGTTCACCTTGTTGCCGTCATATTCAAGCGCAACCTTGTTGTCTGAACATTTCCAGCACACCACCTGCAAGAGAGAAGAAGAGAAGCATCTTTTAGAGTAACTACTTTTGTTAAATTGAAGCATCATTAATCATCGTTTGACAATTCAACAATGACCATGACTAGGCTCTATTATTATTTTAATTTATTGTCTATTTAATCTCATTGCGCTATAATTATAATATTTTATAATGACTGAAAGCCCACATTCCATTATCCAAACCACGTATCCTATTTAGGGTCGTGAAGGCTGGGTTTACTATGGACAGGCCGCCAGTTTATCATAGAGACAGACAACCAATCACGCTTACACCTATGGGAAATTTAGAGCCTCCAATCAACCTAAACTGTGGGAGGAAGCCCACGCTGCCACCAGCAAAACGTGCAAACCACACAGAAGGACCGCCTGTCACCTCACAGCAAGAGGGGCCCAGGTTCGATCCCTGATCCCGGGCCCCTCGTGCTGTGAGGTGACAGTGCTAGCCGCTGCCCGAAAGCCCACACATTAACGCTACATCCCTCAAATGTATCTCAGGTGGTCGATAAGGACACTTGTAGGAACTGTAAAAATGTATGTGAAAAAGTCAAAGTCGACTAGTCTTGTCAACATTTGAGTTCTTCGGAAAAAAGTAATCGAGGTAGAAACATCTTGTGTATTTTTACAGTCTTGATAAAATTAACATTTTCTGACGATTGAACCTCTGAATGTTTAAAGTTCCCCGTCGCTCTCAACTCCCCGTATGGATGCTCTCTCATCCCCCTTCCGCCCATGCATTATGCACGACACAGCAGCATCAAGATTACATACATAGCCGCAGGCTCTGCAGTGGTGCCTCCGCCGGGTCAGTGCATTGAAAGGCTCCTTGCACTTCATACACATTGTCACTTCATTGTCACGGATCCAGCGAGGGGCTCGCTTCCCCAGCTCTGCATTCTGCATCGAAATAATAAAAACATACTCAGTCTGGCAGTACAGACCAGTGGACAGTTTAACTGTGCATACAGCTCTGATGCAACACTCACCGACACTTCCTCCACGTCTTTCAATGCGTTCTTGAATGACTCGTTTTTCTGCTGGAAGATCTCAATGGTCTTCTTGAAAGCCTGAAGGACGAAAACAATGTCAGACTCACGTGTCTCTCATTCTGCATGGCGATTTAACATATATAATCAAATAAGAAAATAAAAGTATTTTGATTCTACTGTATGTACCTTAATCCAGTCGGCCTTGTCCTGCTCCGAGCTGAGAAAGATAAATAAAGCAATAAGCATTCAAATGTATTTATGGAGGTAAAGCTATAACTTTATGTGATAGTCTTCCTGTTATAACACAAAGTCATACCAACATAGCAATTAGCTGTGGTCAAAGAGTATTTAGAGTTATATAGGATTTAAATATGGAGTTTGGGTGTGCTTATGAGTGGCCTCCCATTTATATGTAAAATTATACTCTATAGGGTCCAAATTACATACAATTACACACTTCAATGTGGGAGGGGCTGGGATGCTTTGCACTTTACGGAGTTTGCAAAATGACCTCCTCTCGTGTTATTTCTAATGGCTCTACATGAACTGTACCTGGCCTGTAGCTCCAGCATCCTCTCCTTCCCTGACACCTGGAAGGTATGAGGGTAGTCCTCGTTGGTCGTTTCCAGGACCTTCATGGCGTCGATGCCGATCCGCGTCCTCACCGTGTACTTCGTCCCTCCCAGACTGAATTTGGGCACGCAGTACAGCAGCATGTTGTTGAACTGGCGAGAAAAAGAAACTAAAGTTTCTTACTGAGCATGGATCAGCGCTATTCTAGTAGGTTGCTGGCGTTGCTTTGTCCCGCAGGAGGCAATGCTCAACACTGCAGGCAACCTGAATTACACAGATGGGAGACATTCAGCCTGAAGCTAATAAGAAACAGTCCGGACGTAATCACATCATCTGGCAATCTCAGTAATTGAGAGATTTGTTTATGTGCCCCTGATGTGTCCTTACACAGAGGTGCTCCTGGCTTGAAATGATTCACTTGTTTCAACTGAGAAAGTCTTGCCTCAGCACGTTTCCCTCATTAGATAAGAAGATGCTTCTCTGCCTGACAGTTTCTCTCACCAGGAAGAGGTATCGCTCCATGGCGGAGGTGTTCCTGGCCGCCAGCTTCAGGATGTGGCCCTCCTTGATGAACTCGTTGGAGGGGTTGACAATGTCTTCCTCCTCACCCAGCATCTCATATATCTCCATCAGTTTCTTCAGATTCTCCTAAATGAGGACGAGACATTTTTGTCAGTTGGACGTTGATGTGTCTGAGACATTCTGTCTTATAAGTCTAAAAGAAAAAGGGTTTAAAACGTCTGGACTTACAGATTTCCGAATTGCGCTGTTGGAGTGAGTGGCTGCTGTGGCGATAATTTCTAATGATTCTGGGGGCAAAAAAAAGATGGTTACTTCAATATAGTGACTTAAAATAGGACTCCTGGGAGTGGGATTTTGAAGCATCGAGACTTACTCTCTGAATTTTGTCGGTCAGGGTCGTCCTGAGGCAGCTTCTTCAGATAGTCTTTAAGCAGCATCTCATAGCGAGGGACTCTCTGCACGGGCTCCAACATGTGGTGCTGAAGCGTCAGGGAGCCACAGACCTCTTGACTCTGCACAGGAATAACCCACATACTAGAATCACCGCCAATGCCAACCAGCCATGTTGCAGTTTACATCCAATGTCTGTCCAAAGTGTCATAATTAGCATGTGAAGTTATCGCCAAAAAAGTGCTTTGTGAGGTCAGTGACCTTGACCTTTGACCTCCCTCTCAGCACGAGTGTGTGAAGCTTGGTGTGCAGTACCTGTATCTCCTGAATGATGGCCTTGAATTGAGGCGACCGATCAGTCCACTGTTTCAGCAGCTCCATGGCCTTGTCGAAATTCTTCACGTACTCTGCGTACATCTTGAGGAAGGGTGTGAGTTTCTGCAGGATGTCTCCGATGCGAGGTGTGGACTCCCTGCGGGCGAAGGAGAGAAGTGAAGGAGGAAGGTAAATAATGTTCTGGTTTGTATTTGTACTTTTTTTCTTCTTCTTTTGTAGCAATCTCCAGGTTGCTACAAATCTCTCATGTCCATGAGTTCGCAGCAGTGTTTCAATACAAAGAGAATATGTGCAGGCAGCTACAGTTTGATAGCTCACCATTCTCCCATGCGTTTCTCCAGATCTGGAAGCAGAAACTGGCTGTGAAAGGCGTTGATGGAGCTGATGTTGGAGAAGATGTTCTTCACTACGTCCACAGGGAACGTCCCTTTATTTGCCTCCTCCATGAGCTTGGCACAGAACTCCTGACAAGAGTCGCACACAACGCAGAGGTTAGAGAAGTGAACTAGGTTTCCCTACTGCGTAATAAACCCCTTTCCAGCAGACATGGTAAAAAAAAAACAGAAGTGGACCGTAGCTTTCACTGGGTTCCTCACCTGGTCCAGCAGGTTAAGTCGCGTTACGTAGGCCTTCTCTGTGTGCAACAGCTCACTGGCGATCTTAAACAGCTTCTGTTCATTTGTCTCCTGAAAACAGACGGGACGTTAATTGGAGTTTACACGTGTGTGAAAATCTGAAAATAAAATCTGGTTATAGATGAATTCGTGAAGTATGAAAGTAAGGGAGATAATTCTGTTGAGCTGGAGAGTCTGTAGTCCGTATAATGACCGTTTCAGTCGAATACTAATGAGTAATTGGTCTTTAAGGAAAATTAGGCCTAATAAGTTTTTTTCTTTTTTCTCAGTGACTGTAGTTACAGTGAGCTGAATGAGAATAATGTAGAAGTGTGGGACAAAATGTCTGAAGCGCATTGATTTGTTTCAGCTCGGCGTTCATTCCCACAGCGCTGCCATTAGCAGTTCCTGTTTGGTTCAGGTCACTGATCTCATTTACATGGTGCATTTTCTGAATTTCAGTTCAACATTTTTTCACTGAAAATCATGATGATTCACGTTCAACACCCGAAGGACTCGTCTGCTGTCTGGGCGCTTTGGACCGTGTTTCAGCAGCGTGAAGCACGGGTGTGTGTCTCCTTAACACTGATCTGATGTTGGGCCGGGCTGCGGTGCAGCAGGAGCTCTCAGAACAGGAATTGAAATAATGGAAGAAGGAAATGACACCAAATCAAACAAAGACACGGCTACGTCTAACAGAGCTTAGTGCGAGACGCCAATTGATGGAACAGACAATAACGGTAGCCTCAAAACATCTCCCACACGCTGATAGGATCAAATGTGCGTTACAGTTTACCCGCACAATGAGCATGGCAGCAGAATACCTCACACTGTATTTAACCACAAGGCAGTATCCTCCTCGGAAAGGGTCCGACAGCAATCAGTCTCATATTTCGACACAATTCACTTGTCAATACATCCAGTGTTGCTAACTCTCTGAGAAATTATTTTTCTCAAGGTGAAGGCTCGAAGTTGTTTATACATAAAAACATATGATAAGCGTTAATGCATTGTTAAAGATGAAACCAGCTGTTCTCTATCTTTTAGACTGACACCCCCTTAGAGGGAAGCAGTGTGTAATTGGGGCCCCTCCTCATGTTTCAGATGTCTATGAGTTCTATGAGTGAAACTTGTCCGATTGCTTCATTTCAGCAACTGCTCACGGCCAAACATTGTTTTCATTATTCCACATCAAATGCAAATATTAGAAAAAAAGAAGCAGAACATTGTGTTTTCTTCTTTCCTACCACATGGTGTTATTGGTATTTGCAAAAGTAAAGGATCGGAGTACTTGTTTCACCAATGCGTTTCGTACTAACCAACACAAAGAGAAGCTATACTGAATGTTAATGCATTACACTTCCAAGCAGCACAAAGAAATGATCAGAAATCCAATAATTGGAACAAAGCTACTTAAACTTTCTCCAGATCGAATTGATCAAATACCTTGAGGAGTGATTATATTTGATCAGAGAACATGTAGTGGCTTAGAGTATCAGCTTGTCAAAGGTCCATTTTAAGCCAAACAGCATCAGAAAGACTGTTTCTGAACATTGGGGTGAATGAAAGCACTGCTCATGGTTCCTCCTCTCCCAGTCCACCGAGACTGTTGATTTGAGATTGATCTGAACCTGAGATATTTATAATCCGAGGGAGTAAACTCAGCTGCTCAAGCGTTGGACATGTGCTTGGCTTTCGTAGAAAATAACCCCTCTGTGACACACACACACACACACACACACACACACACACACACACACACACACACACACACACACACACACACACACACCCTTGGAACTCGACCCGTACAATGTTGGAGTGACCAAGACTTGAATTAGTTCAGAAGATTTAATTGTGCTGAAAGCCCAGAGCATAAATAAATGCTGACTGTGAGTCAGAGCAACGAGGCAGCTGTCAGGCTGTAAATAAACAACACAAAGGATGTAAAGACACACATCACTTGGGTGCAAGGGAAACAACGTAAAGTTACCTTCTGGTCGGTGCTCCCTTCTTCGTTCCCATGCTCACTTTCTATTTTAGTCCCACTGTCCTCCTCCTTCTCCGTGTGGCTTTCTGTAGCAGTCCGGTCTGTTTGTGGGTCTGTTTGTGGAGGTGAATGATCACCAGTCTGTTCTGTGGTCCCGCAACCCGTATCCCCGTTTACCAGCCCATCCGTCTCTACCCTCACAATGTCATTGTTCCTCTCCACAAGGTCATCCACCTTGTCCTCTTCCTTGTCCTGCTCCATCTGAGCTAGCGTCCCGTTAGTCGCCGGTTTGTGGGCATCCTGCGGCGAGGTGGGTACGGAGGAGCGGTTCTCCTGAGTGCCGGCGGTCTCCGTCTGCCTCTGGTGGGCGCGGTGAGCCGGGCTGCTGTTGGACGACTTGCTGATCTGTTTGAGCGGCGAGCCGTCTCTCTTGTTCTCTGTGCTGCTGGGGGAACAGAGGGAAAGGAGGAAGTTGGTCAAGAGCACACACACAAAAATGTGTTCACTAACAAGAACGTTTGAGGAAAAAAAGAGAAAAGAAGTAGAAGAACAATTACAGGAGTCGGCTCAGTAGCTGCTCAAGCATGCATGTTGATCGGGGAGTGTGGACATGTCGGTAAGCAGATAGCTTTTGCACTTGAGTGTGAGAGTTAAAAATAAAACTGTGGAGATGCACAAACTTCCTTCTGTCTTATGAGGCGGCTGAGAGCTGGTGTACTGCAGAGGAAGTGTGCGTGCGTGTGTGTGTGTGTGTGTGTGTGTGTGTGTGTGTGTGTGTGAGAAAGACGGAATGGAGGTACAGTAATGAGGAGGTACAACACTACTCCCCAGAGGTAGAGGCTGTCCTACTTTCCAAGGAGAACCCGCATTATATATTGCCACTGTAACATCTCTACCGTTCTTTGCATCGACAAGAATGAAATGAAACAGTTTGAAATACAGCACAGGAACGGAAGCTAGATAAACGCAAACACAGACACACACGTGCATGTACAATGCCACCATTCAGCTGCTCTACATCCTGTACCGAGTAGTCAGTCCAGCTGTTTCCCTGTAAATTACCCTCCAGACCTCCAATCTTACAGCAAGCAGCGACCAGCAGCAGCTACTGTATCTTTGCTGCTGCTCTTGTAAAACTGGTCAAAAGTCAGATCGAGGCAAAGTTGACTATTTCTAGAAGAAAAGAAGCAAGATGTACTATATATGTGATCTATCCTTTATGAAAACCATCAGCCTAGCAGGTGAATTCTTAGCCTCTGTGACGCTCACTGTTGTGCTTATCACTGTCCAGTAGAAACAGGAAGTATGTATTAATAGAGGAACAACAACCGGCTGGTGAAACACTCCATAGTTGAATCGCTTCTGGGCTGTCGGGCCACGTGAATGTGTTCGATTGTAAAACAAAATCATCCACAAGAAGACTGAGTAATACCACGATTAGCTTCTACGGCTGCAGTTTAATACTGTTTTCAGCAAAACACACTTTGCAGCCTGTGGCTGCAGTAGCTCCACTCTGCATATAAATAGCACAGTAAGCGCTCCAGTACATGACAGAGTTTTAAAATAGGCTGAACTAGACTAGAATTAAGAGCAGCTTCACTTGTGGCAGTCCTTTAAGGCAGCCAAGTGCCATGTGAACCAGATTAGTATATTAGTAGGCTAATTCTGTTCTCGGAAGCTGGGGGCCTTTCTCTTCTTTCTGTTCGGAGGCCACTAGAGGGCTAATCCCCAGAGCCCCGCAGAGTCTGAATGAAAGGGATACACCCGATTTCTCTTGATTAACCTCACTTGGACACTGGTCAATGTGATGAAAGGTGTGGACGAAGCCTGGGGGTAGAGTTTGATTTTGTAACTCTGTTCTCAGGGATCCAGACCGTTAATGAGTGTAAATATGAGGCTAATAGAGGCTGAAGATACGGAGTGAAGTTTTAGTGGGCATGCTTCTGCTGCGGGTCGAATATTTTCGGGCTCAACTGTATGAGCGGCTGGGACAAGGGCACCATTGTTGTGCCTCTCGCTGCTTTCAATGGGCCTCTTTCGCGTAGACAAGGCTGCAGCTACTACCAAAACTTACAAGACTTGTAATAAATCAAGAAAAAAGAAAAGGGGTAGACACTGGTAAGCCTTGGAGATGCTTATTCCTGCTTTAGAATGAGTAATTTATCTGGTATTAGATTGTGTAAAAGCACAGCCAACAGAATACTTCAATCACCATTTAACTATGTGGCAGCAAGATCAAAGCACAGGCATTAAAGTTGAGACAGTTGGAGAGATCCTACCTCGTTCTCCTAGGCTTCATCTCGCAACACTGAGTCCTGTCCCACAACTGAATGAGGAGCTGTGTTTCCCCTGGCCTGTACAAATCTCCTTTCATCCCCTTTGCTAACGCTTGGCTAATCTCAGCTTGTTTTCTGTCTACGGCTCTCGTCTGCGCCGCTATCAGTGAGTCAGACTGAAGACATAAAACGAGGGACTTCTGCTTTTCATCCCTGAAATAACCGGCATAGGAAACATGAGGAAAGACAACGTTTTACGTCACTGTGATTACGACAGCCTGAGTGAGGTTGTGCTGTTACAAAAGCTATAAAGCGCCGTAGATAGAGTTATTCAACCGGAACCAATTCGGTCACAGGCTTTGTGTCAATGTGTTGAATCAACCCACTTGCACTGAATACTATTACAGATTGAGTGAAATAGCCCATTCCTTACACAAATCCCACAGTCCCATACTCAACTTCACTCTCCCCCTTACAGCATCTACCTGCTTTATAGTTCCTCTCCATGAAGGGAAAGCACACACACCAACAAAGAGGAAAGAGCCCCTACCTGTTCTCCTCAAAGCGGTTGATGAGGTCCGAGACTTTGGAGTGTTTCTCCCTGAGTTTCTCTCGGTTCACAGCTCCTCTCCCTCCTCCTCCTCCTCCTCCTCCTCCTCCTCCTCCCTCCTCCATGCCCGGTTTTAGTGGTGCTTTCTGGAAGTGGCTCAGCGGGGACTTGACATCCGTCACCGGGCTCTGGAGATGTAGCGGCTTTGGAGGCACTGCGGAGAAGACAGAGGAAAACTTTGAACATTCGAGAACATCTTGGATGCTGATGGATGCAGATGATTGCCCTGTATTTTTATCATGAGGGAATATGTCTCTGCAATGTCCGTTTAGACCTGAAGGGGGCGGTATAAGCTATCCCAACTGTTACCACACACAGGGCACTGAGCTGTGTTTAACAGCCTGAAAGTGAAAAACAAGTGACCCAGCTCAGCATAGAATAAATGAGCAGTTTTACTTCCCTCACATACATGTTTTCATAATTTACGGTAGCAGAAAGAGTGGAGCTCTGGCCCTCGTCTTATCTGTGAATGATTTACTCAACTCAAATAAAAAAAAGGAACAAGGCTCAAAGTTCACCGATACCCGGCTAATTTACATATCTCTATTCCTGTTTTCACTGTTTCCCTGGAATCACATACTGCAAGTGCATGGCTATATTAAACACACAGTCTCACAGCAGGAGAAAGGTCACTGCAGACAGAACAATCAGCGGCCACATATGACTCAAAGGCCGATACACTTGTGTCCACTGGCCCTCCCACTCTGCAGTGTTTTGGCCGTATCGGTGTGTGTACCTTTTGGTTTGGAAAGCAGCCAGGGCCTGCAGGAGGAGCTTCTTCCATTGACCCCTGCGGCGCTCCTGTCAGTCGTCCCGCCGCTCGCTCGTCTCAGACACGCCTGCACACTGGGCGGGTTGCTGTGCTCGCACGCCGGGCTGCTGCCGAGAGCTGCAGGACACACGGAGAGATGGAGAGACAGCACGGCCATTACAACGGGAACATCTCTCCATCTTCTGTTCACTGTCAACAAAATTAAATTGATGATACAGAATATGACACGCTCTTGATAAGACAGAAACAATATGGCTATTGTTGACAACAGATGACAGGAAATGAGAGACGCTGACGATGACTAAAACCTGGACCACCTACACACCAAACACTCATTTTAACCACAAAACACTCCGGTGTACAAATCCACAGCAACAGTGCATTGTTAGATACACGAGCACCACTGCTGTATAGTGAGGCACAGCTGTATCCTGTCTTTATTGCAGACTTGTGGACTATGAAAATGTTCTTCTTTCTGGCAGCTCTTCATTTTGCAAATGACAGCATGATATTTAGACTCGATCTTTCCAGGTGATACAATTGTGCAGACGTATGGAAATGTGTTTTGGAATATTTGACCTGCAGTACGTGGGATTGCAGTTGTTAAAGAAATGTTGCAAATGCTGAAACGAACTAAACGAACTAAAACAAACTAAGTGTGTCTCACGCACTGACAGAGAATTCCTCCCAAGACACACTTAGTTTGTTTTAGTTTGTTTCAGTTCTTATCTCATCCCTTCTCTGTTTTCTAGGTCCACAGTGCACAGACTAAAAAGTAAGGTCCGTCTCCTCTGTGTTGCAGTGATGCTGCGATGGAAAGAGACTATTTCCATCCCGGTAACATAAATCATTGATAAGAGGTCTAAATTCCTTGATAGACACAGTTTCATGTCCCAAAATAGATCAAACTAAAAGCATCTGGAAAATAAGATGACTCCCTTTCAGAATATGATCTTCCACTCTTCTTGACAAACACATCAAGATCATATGAGCTGACACGATTAGTCAATTAATCGATTATTCCATTCACGGAAAATTCATCTGAAACAATTGTATTCGTTAAGCAACGGCCCAGCCTCTCCTGCTGCTTTCTTTTTTTTGTCTTGTGTGATAATAAATTGATAATTTTTAGGGTTTGGAATATTGAATGACTATTTGAAGATTAAAGGAAAGGTATTTTTTACAATGTATTTATTTATTTATAATTAAATAATTGAATTTTTACATTTCATAAGCCAAATGATTCGTCAGTTATTCGGTAGATTAATTGAAAATGAAAACAATTGTTAGTACCAGCCCTAAAGTAAGGTCTAAAGTAAGAACAGTGGAAAACATATGCACTATATATATATGTTCCCTTCCAGATGCTGATGATGTTTGTTTACTGATATTTTGCTACTACTTGCCAAAGCAGCGCTTAGGGCCCCTTATTCTTTTTCTCGACAGTGATCTTGAAAGAGAAAGAGAAAAACAACAACCACAGAATCACATAGTCACAGTTTCTATTTTTACAGCCTGGCCATAATTAAAGACAACCGCTCGAGCAACTGTCTGACTGGAAACGGCCACACGCTGTGTTTGAGAGCGCAGACTCTCTAAACATGGCCCCAAAATTACCAATCAATTCTGAAGTCGGCCTCAGGAATTTCTCTTGATTATGTGCTTGGCTTCCCCTCGTGGCCACATTAAGAGATCGTAATAACAATATCCAGCAAAACGTTATGCACCCTATTATACATATATAGCTAAAGAAAACAGTCTCCGCCTCCACAGCCCGGCTCTGTCTGCTGGGGTTGTTATTACTGCTGTCAAACACCAGTCCCTCAGCTGTAAATCACCTTTCACTTGAACCTGAGCAAACTGTGCAGGTATTTTAAGTGTTACTGTTCAAGATAAGCAGAGCTATGCAAACATGACAATTATTCTATGAATCGCTTACAAAATCTCGAGTTCGGATCGGATCAACCATCTCTACGCTCTTATCGGAACCATGAATTCAAAGAAGCACAGCCAGTTCTGTTTCAGTACAAACAGGAACTTGACTTTCTCTGAAGCGCCGTGCTTTGCCATTGCGATCAAGTGAGCCCACATCCGCCGAGTGAGCCTCAGTTGCAATTTTAAATGCACCTCTATTCAAGGTGTTACGGTAAGGGGGCCAGCTCAGTTCCCCAATATTCAAACAGCTATAAAAACAGATCCTTAGGTTTGTATATCGATATTCCACTCCAGTCTTGTTCAGAGGGACCTCTGCTATGTCCATGTGCATGGCCTTTGGGACACAATTAGACAACATTGTTGAGGAACGACAAAACATGGCACTTGAATTACTCTGCGCATCAGGTGTGTGACAGCTTTTCTTCATATTAATTTATATTGTGATATTATACTACAAAAGATCTAACATTTCTTAATTCTTTCATTAGTTTTTGACATCGAAACAGTGTGCCATGTGTTCGGCAAAAAAGCCACCCACTCTGGGGCCTCCAGTCACTGAATGGGTAATGTGTTGTTTTAATTCATTTGATTTGTGGACCTAAGTTTTAGTTTTGGCATTTTGAAGATTTAATTGACAGTGGACAGGAAATGAGGGGGTAGAGAGAGAATTGGAACGTTATGTAACAAAAGTCACCATCCAGAGTCATATAAATAATCGCGGTTCACCCCTCCGCCGTTGGGACACCCCTTGTTTTAATCTTGGAAATGCAAACAAAATGGTTTATTTTGTTCAAAAATTCGAGGAATGTGTGTATAAAAAAAAACATAGGACAAATAGACTTTATTGTCCATCCGAGCCACTCGGATATGTCCATGTATTCTGCCTTGCTATTTTATTTGCATTTGTACCATGGCAGCTGCAAAATTAAAATAGTACCTTGCTATAGTTGATTGTCAGTCAATCAAAATAACATTTTACAAGCGATGAACATGACAATAAAATTTAACATTTGTTTAGAAAATGAAAAATTGCAAATAGATGGTATTTGCGTTTGGGGTGAATTAGTGTTTGAATGAAAGTCTCTCTTTCTCAAATTAAATTGTTAAATTTTTTCTTTTTCAGGTTCAGTGTGATGCATGCAACAGGTGGTTTCATGCCGACTGCCTGCAGATGAACAAGATCCAACTTGAACAGATCAAAAATTTTGATTGGAAATGCATTTTGTGCAAATAAATCAACAAACATTGTTTCTTGTGGTTATTGGGCTCTTTTTAGATATAGTCCGGTCCTTTTGGGGTTTTTCCATGTGTCTCGTGTCTCCTGTTGGTCTCTGTTACGTGTGTGTTTGTGCGTGCCGTGGGCGGGGCTTACAGCACCTGGGCTCATCTCCACACCTGCACATCATCTCCAGCACCTGTCATCTCACCTGGGCTCATCTCCACACCTGCACATCATCTTCAGCACCTGTCATCTCATCAAATCCTTCCTGTTAAATACCCCTGGCTTCCATCTCTCCAGTTGCCAGATTATTTCACCATTTCAATTAGTATGTTGACTCTGGGCCTCTTCTAGTCCTCTCAATGATTTAGACTACTCTTATGCTTTACATTGTTTTTGACTGTTACTAACTCCTGTGCCCAGGATTCCGTGCCTGCATTCCTGCCCAGCCGCCCCGTCACTTCACCGCTCAACATGCATTCAACTCCTGCTATACCCAAATCACCTGTGTTTAGTAAATAAAGTCCATTCCGTCACCCTACCTTGACGTCCCTGTGTCTGTGCTTGGGCCCAGCCAAAGCCGAACCCTAACAATATAACTATTAATAATAATGTACCTTTATACAAAATGACTAAAAAGACAAACGCTTCCATTAAGTGTCGATTCTCAATTTCGACAATCAATTCGATAATGTCTACGTAATATTATATGACATCTTAATGGGCATAGCAGAGGTCCCCCTGAACAGAACTGCAGTGGAATTTCAATATACAAACCTAAGGATATGTTTTCATAGCTGTTTGAATATTATGATATTGTGAATATCATTATGAAATTTAAGACTTTGAATTCAATTTTCTCAAAAACTGTAGAGTAATATTTGGAGGCCATGTACATGGACATAGCCGAGGTCCCCTTGAACAAGACTGCAGTGTAATTTGTATATACAAGTCTATGGAACTGCTTTGATAGCTGTTTGAATATTGTGATATTGTGAAATTGTGAATATCTTTATGAAATTCAAGCAGACTTTGAATTCAATTTTCTCAAAAACTGTACAGAAATATTTGGAGGCCATGCAC
The DNA here is from genome assembly GCF_910589615.1 of Taurulus bubalis. Classification (NCBI taxonomy): domain Eukaryota; kingdom Metazoa; phylum Chordata; class Actinopteri; order Perciformes; family Cottidae; genus Taurulus; species Taurulus bubalis. The sequence goes on from NC_136597.1 coordinate 8,219,186, forward strand.
ATGGACATAGCAGAGGTCATCCTGAACAAGACTGCAGTGTGATTTTTATATACAAGTCTATGGAACTGTTTTATAGCTGTTTGAATATTGTGAAATTGAGCTGGCCCCCGTACCGTAACACCTTGAATAGAGGTGCATTTAGAATTGCAACTGCGGCTCACTCGACAGATGTGGGCTCACTTGCTTTGCCAGGAACTGCAGCTCCTGGTAACACGCATTCTGGCGTCTTCCCTTTATTAAAGCTGGCTTGGCACAAGTGACAGCCCACATTGTAAATTAGAAGCAGCAGCCGCCATACTTTGATTCTGCACCTCCGTCTGTGTGAAGGCGATGGAGCCCTGCTGTCTGAGACTTGTTTATGTGGATGCTAGAAACAAAAGAGGAACTTCTGCTGGACAAGGTCTCGTTCTACAGCAGCAAAGCAGTACGACATGTGATGCCACTGGATATCTTTGTATCCTAACGGATGCCATGCCAACGGCTCTTTCTACATTGGTGATCTGCTTTGCATAGAAACTGAAACACCGTTGTGGCAGTCAAGGAAGCGGGGAGTTGACAAGTCAAACTGAGACTAGACCTTTGTCTCTGTCCTTGTCGGAGGATGGTTAGACTTGCTGCCATGGCAACTAGCCCGTTACCTTCTGAAGATGGACTTCACTCCTGAGTGGATTGAGCCTGAAAGCATCTGCTTCCATCTCAGTAAATGCAAAACAGCAGCGAGAGCTGGAAACGAGAAACGCTCTGGTAGAGGTCAGGCGTCGGCAGCAGCGTAGATGAGAAAGAAAGACTTTATTTCGCAAAGAACTCAGCGTCTTTTGATTTCACAAATATCCTCCAGACACGAACAGCATCAGCTTAATGAGTGAGTCAACAAGACGAAGCCGTCCCGTCTCCTTTTCAAAGATAATCTACTTCCTGAGGTTTACCTGACGTGTGCGGCCAACCTTGTGGTGGCACAGCAGCATAGAAGACATCACCCACACCCACACAGCCATCCACAGCCCGACAGCTCTGCCATATCAAAGCAGGAGAGGAATGAGGCTGAGGGAATGTATCACTCCGACAGATATCTTTCTATGCAACAAAAAACAGTGTCCGAAAATAGTGAATCACCCCAACTAGTGCCTAAAATAGTTTGGCTCCAGGGAAGCTGGTTTGTTGGTCCTCAAAATAACTATTGGATGGATTGCCATTAAATACATTGTGCACAGTGATGTACAACGTTTTATGGCAATCAAAACGCTGTTTCCCGTTTTATTTTGGTAGTCACCTTTGTCTCTTATTTCAAATACTTCACTTCCTCCCCTCCTGTGTTTCCCACTGGTGTGACGACCCCACCCTGATTAGTTTCACCTGTCCCTAATCACCTCCCTTGTGTAATTAGTGTGTGGGCTCCCTTTGTCTGTGCCAGTTTGTCTTCACTGTTTGAGTGAGCGTTCCAGTGATTATAATCTGTACTCTTCTAGTGTTGTTGTCTCCTGTGAACTCCTGCGTTTTTGCCAAGTAAGGACTTTTATTTGTACTTTTTGTCTGTGACTTGTGCTTTTGAGTTTATTTCTCACCGTTTGCCTGTGTAGCCTGATAATCTGGAGCTATGCATGGCTCAAAACAGAGTTTTCTAACAAAGAAGAGCACCATGAGACTAATGTCAGACACACTTTCTTGTTCTTTTAAAAAGGAGAGAAACTCCTGTTAATCTCCACTTGGCGTCTCAGTCAAACACTATTAAGTGAGCCTTCAAGACATTTCTACCTTGTGACTTCAGCGCTTCCCCCGAAGTGTGAACACCAGACAGTAGGCCTGCCTGACCTGTATTTTACATCCCTCGTCCCAAACCCCCCTTTGGCAAAATGTGTGCTCATACTTCAGCGTGAGCTCCAGGTTAAATGAACAAAACAAAAAGGCACACCTGTCAATGTTTTGCAGCGAGTCCCAACCCCGCAAGCAGCGAGTGTGTGACACAGTTTGAAACCAAGCCTTCGCTTTCTCGCCTCGTGGCCCCACATTCATATCAAAAGGAATGTCTGAGATGGCTTTTTACCAATTCTGCTTCTTCTTAATACATGGGTTGGCATATTAAACCGTCTGGTTTGGCTTCGCCAGAGCTACAGCAACGTCGTAAATAAATGAGAGGAGAAGAAGATGGATAGAAGAAATCTGAGTGAGCTGACGTAAAAACAACCATGTCCAGAATATCTTCACATACAGTCTTCAGTTGGTCATAAATCAGCTTGTAACTGTTGCATCAGGGTTAAAGTGCAAATGGGTAGAAATGACGTGAGTGCAGGCTATGTATCATGCTCTGCTACTGTAGTAAAGATTGCCACATTAACACACATGGGCAGGTCAACATGAGAGCATGCAATCTTGTTCTAGACATTACTAAAGTGTGATTTTCTCTTAAATCAAAGATAGTTAGAGAAGCCCACATTTCAGAGGAGGCAATCCAAGAGGAATCAAACAGAGAAATATTCTGTTAAATAAATCCCAGTGAATGAACTCACCCTGGAGTTTGAGACAGAAAAACAAGCGTAGAGTGTATCCTCAGTGAGGGACCATGCTTGTGTTTGAGAGAGTGCGCGAGTCCCAAAAGAGCACTAAATTTAGGTCCCATGCAATCTTCCCAGGCAGCACGGCTGAGTGACTCAGCCCAGCAAGAAGATTCGCAGAGCAGCACAAGACTCCTCCTTCACTCTCGCTCAAACACACCCTATTCGAGTGACTTCAAGGACAGAGGCACATGTACCCACAGGTTGACAACACACACCCTCTGTACGGACGGGATCTGCACATTTACATTTGAAAAGCTGCAAATCTACAAACGGTTTTATATAACAGCCTCTGCACTTCTCGTTCTGTCTGATTAGTCTGATCAATGATTAACAAACACCACACAGAGCAGCCTGGAGCGCCACGAACCAGTTCTCTCATCTGCCTGCTGAAATCTAAATGTAGCCCAAAGCCCGTAATCTATTATTTTGAACCATCATCCCATCAACTTCTCCTCTTCTGGCACATTTTCTGTGCAAATATTTGAGACATAAAAACAAGACAATCAAGAAAAAACTGAGCAAGTCAACCCAAGTGAAAAGTTATGCGACAGGTTCATCTGATAAAACTCAATAACAACATACAAGCTGAAGAAAAGGAAACAAAAGAACAGGCTACTTATTACCATGAACTTGATGTACCTTTTTGCAGAAGTCAGGACAGGGAACTGCGATGTTCTGTTTCTATCCTGTGAGCAGAGCTGCTCTGGTGTCTGTCACGGTCAGGTTCACAGGAAACCTTAATTTAAGTGAACCAGCATAAATAGTTCTTGTCATCTTGCTATTTGAGAATATGTGAAAGCTCTGTGTGTGTGCTTGTTTTGCATTTATATATATATTAAATGCACACACATTGTTCCTTCATGCTCACTGACGTGCCATATGTGTCACCTGAGCAGGATTAAAAGAAATGCTCGGCATTCGAGTAAACCAGTTTGACCAGTAGAAATTCCATTCTCTAAAGTCTCTTTTAAATAACCTGTATGTGCAGCAGCACATTCCTTCAGATCACACTTCAGATGAATTCAGCGAACATCTACGTTTTAAACACTGAAGATTACAAAACATCCTGAATGGCGATGTGCAATGGTGACCAGAACTGCATTCTCATGCTCACATAACAGCGGCGCAACAATAAGTCGGTGCCAATAAATACTTGATGCAGCGATGCTGCTAGTGGCATCCGACCTCTGACCTCAAACATTGTCTGCACAGACATGCACTCAACCACTTCCTTACACTGACTGTTATACAGGAGATCCAGGAAATGTATTAACAATATAACCCACATTTACGTGCTAGTGTTTTCAGATTTCTGCCCTTAATTTTTCTCTATTTGACTCTGCTTTGAAGTTTTTTATTTTTTATGTTAGAGCATTTGGGCATGGCATAATGAAATGATAGGTTCTCTAATCAAAGAGCACATTGTTGAATTACACCGTTAACCAGCTGTTTAGCTGGACAATTGGCTTATTTATTTTAGTAGATTTATCTATTTTAGGCACAAGCACATTTTTTTCCACATTTTCCTCTCCTTCACATGCACAAACATTCAAATGCATACACGGCAAAAGAAGCCAGGTTTCTCCAGCAGTGTTAGTCTGGTTCTCACATCATGATTAAAGAGGCCTAAAAAGGCAAGTGAGGGAAACGGGGATACAATTAAGAGACTTGGAATGCACCCTTGGTTTCTCATTAACAATAATAATAAAAAAGAGAGAAAAAAAACAGGTTACTCAGTCAGTGCATGCACACACACCTTACATTGCAATGCTTTGTTGACACAGAAGGTGAGAACATAGTTTCAGTGGTGCACACCAGATACAAAGACAAAGTGACACATACTGCTGTTTCCCACCTTACAGAGTCTATCTCTCTCTCTCTCTCTCTCTCTCTCTCTCTATCACACACGTAAGCAGCTTATCAAAAGCATTACGTACATATCACACTTTTCTATAAAGAAAACCCACTAAATCAACTGTGAGAACTGTGTGTGTGTGTGTGTGTGTTAGAGCCTGTGTGACAGACAGGGTGACATAACTATTACCACCAGGCATGGGGGATTAGCTGTTTCTGTTCAACTACCCAGATTTTCTTTAGATTAACCCTCCCTCATCCTCTAATCCAAGGGCCAGTGTGAGATTAGAACCCCAGTCTGTGTTGAACCAGGAGGTGCACAGGGGAACAAAAGTGTGTGTGTGTGTGTGTGTGTGTGCGTGTGCGTGTGTGTGTGTGTGTGGGGAGGGGGTTGTGATGAAAAAGAAGATGGAGGGTGGTGGAGGTGAAATACATAGAGAACAAGGAAGTGGGGATGGAGACGGACACAGTGGTATTATTTCACAGCTATGAGCTCAAAGCAGACGGTGAGGAAAAAAAAGTGCCGAAGAACAAAAGGATGACAGGAAGGAAGAGTGCAGGCGTGATGAAAATAGACTAACACAGAGAAGATGGACAGATAGAAGAGGGGTGAAGGGTTACAGAGGGAGTGACAGGCGAGAATGAGACGGTACACACACAGAGGAGAGAAAATGATAGAAGAAGGGAAAAATAGGAAGACACTGGGGGGCTGGAGGAACACATCCATTCATCACACAGATGCTGACTGTGAGCTACACACACACACACACACACACACACACACACACACACACACACACACACACACACACACAGGTTTGAAATAAAAATAGAGCAGAGAGCAGCAGCTTTCTTCACACCCCTGCTGCAAGGAGGACTGCTCTGCCCTTCACAGCTTCCTCCTGCATCCCTACTCTGCATATCAACCGTGTCCTAAAGTTCACTTCACTGCAGCCCTGAAAGAAGCAGAAGATTTCACCAGATTTGGTAGATTTAGTAAAAAAAAAGGCCGAAAGGCTTGAAATTCTCGGAGTGATATTGACTTCAAATGCCAAACATGTGCGGACCTCCTGCTGTGAAACCACAGAACTGTTGGGTAACAAAGCTTAGCGCCGTGGCAGCGCTACCTCTCACACGATGAGGATGGAGAAGAGCTTAAAAGTATTGACTGTGGCAGCACCAGTCTAAACACAAGCAGACAGGAAATCACAGACAATGAAGAACCCTCTCACACAAGTGGGACGTGAGAAGCTGTACACCTATAGAACCGAACACCCAGGGGTGCTTTATGCGACAAAATCTTCAAACCAACGGCTGCATTTAGAAGAAAGAGATTTAAAAAAAGCATGGAGGCGGCGGGAAGGTGAGTGAAGGTGATGCTGCTTACCTCTGGAGTGTTCAATTTTCACCGCCACGCAGGCCTCATCAGCGGTCCTGGACTGGAAACAGTCAGCTTTGCTTTTCTCCTCTGCAACAACAAAACACAACACACTTCAAGTACGAGCAGGTATTTTAAATACTCATCTGAGGCAAGAGCTTTAAGCTGTTTCAGGCCACAACTATGTTTTATCTCAGAGGAGCACCGACTCGGTTGCAGAGAGTGAGGCGATGAAGAACAAGAGCCACACCTTTTCTTATTTCCCAAAAGCTGAGACAGCATCCTGGACGTGCACGAGGATGAAGACATGTGCGGCAAAAGCTGCCAAGGTTTTGAAGCGCTCGTCTGGTAGCTGCATTTATCAAGATCAGGGGGAGACTTGTGTTTGTTTTGAGAAGGAAGAGGAATATACCTCCCCTTGGAGATGGAAATCCTAATTAGTCTGTCTGTGATATGTAGGGCACAGTCTGTAGGGAGAGCGTGCACTCTTTCAACACAGCCGTTTAATATGCACATAAAAGATTAAAGGGAAAATAGCAACGTCGTAAAAACAATGATGGGCTCTCACACACACACACACACACGCTCCGTCAGATCTATTATGAAGCATCGAAGCTGCAGGATTATGATCAATGTAGATGTTGACATGCAGCAACATGTGCAAGTGACGAGCGGGACAGCTGTACAATTATACTACAAATTAAAGTTGAGCTGAATTCATTCAACAATTTATGACATCTGGCAATGACATCAAGTTGATGATGACAGTGACAACAACCAATCAGAGCAGTTTAAAACCCAGTTTTATTGTCTACCGGCCCCATTCCTTCATGAAGGTCACTTCTAGCTTGTCTTAAGGACAACATAGCAACATCGAGCGCTGTAGACCATTACAGCCAGATTTACTAAAACTATATATGACGCATCCCACAGCTATCAAACATGCACCGGGCACGAGTCACAGTTTGCGTGCCATTTGTGTGAGTGTCTGCAAGGTGTGAGCCTCTCTTACCATTGCGTAAGCATTTAAGGGAGGAGCGTGCGAATATGAGGATGAGAAATGTTAAAAGACAGCGATTACATATTCAGCTGGATTTACTGAGTTCACACAATTGTGACCGCCACTTTTGGGGGGAAATATTCCCCGTCTTTGAAAAGGCGTCGAAACACAGATGGGACAAGAGCCACAGGGCTGATGTGGCGGAAATAGACATGCATTAGACACAGGCTTCTATTTGTGACTAAAACATGATTATTACACAATATTTGATTACCTAATGCAAATGAATAGAGGACGGGGCATTGTAGTCTGTGCTCATCAAACATGACTTTGAATTGTAGAATCACTACAGGCTGCAAATAAATGTTTCTTGGTTTTGTTTTGACGTTTCAGTCTTTATTTGTAACAATATCTATCCATGAGTCTATTTACACACATTTTGTCATGGAATTCATCTTTCAGTAGACTGTTTGTGCATCACTCATCGTTGTTTCTCCAAATACACCAAACTATTATTTGCATCGAGTCTTCAGCACAGTTGGGATACATCAACACAGCAATGCTGAACTGGGGCCGACATAATGGAGTGTGGATAATGCCACGTAAAAGAAAAGTGGACAAACTCAGTGTGGGGTCGTGCAAACGGTAAAGGCGAGGTACAGAGTTGTGTGTGTGTGTGTGTGTGTGTGTGTGTGTGTGTGTGTGTGTGTGTGTGTGTGTGTGTGTGCGTGAAGGGGGGGGTGTAATATCCTGGCTCAGGGATTAAAGAAGAGCTTTCTCCACCCGCCATCTGGACCCCTCATGACAGGCCTGCCTGCTGTTCACACACACACACACACACACACACACACACACACACACACACACACACACACACACACACACACACACAAACACACGCACACACGTAAACAGTTCAGTAAATTGTACCCCAATCTGTTATATAAATTCTCTATTCAGAATATACTGTAACACACGTAAGCAGCTTATCAAAAGCATTACGTACATATCACACTTTTCTATAAAGAAAACCTGCTAAGTCAACTGTGACCCCCCTCCTCCACTCTCGGCCATGTGACCAGAGTCATCACACGCCTATTGTTTCCTGAAGTGGGGGATGTCTTATATGTCAGCACTGAAAACACACACATACACACACACACACACACACACACACACACACACACACACACACACACACACTCAACAAAAGAAAGCCACACTCTCAGACAGAACACAAGTGAAGGATATAAAGGTCGGATGAATGTGTTGCTGAGATGTGGGTGTGGGGCAGACCAACTTCAAAATGATTGGGAGAGTCTACTGGTCCTGCTACTGGCCTGACCCTAAACTTCCTCTTCCTGTCTGTCAACTTCCTGTTTTTCATATTCTATAATCTCAACTCTAAGCAGACCAAATCACAAAAGCGAAACTGCAAGAAATGCACATATAGTGTCAATACAATGTGAAACACAGTTCACTCAGAGCTGCAACCTTGAACAATGATCATGACGTGTTTAGTAAATAGACGGTGAATTGACAGATCCTGCAACACAAACTGCACAGGAGTAGGTGAATATAAAGGTATTGACACATTTTTGTCATGTCAGATATATATTGAACTATAAACAACTAAATATAACATAAACCATACATCTGTATGTCTTTGGGCAAGCTAAAGCTTCTGCATCTCCTCAGTATCACATAAGAGTGGCCACCAGTGTTCCCTCTAAGCCATGCGCGTGTGCGCGGCCGCGCAGGCCAGTCGAAGTGGCCGCGCAATAGATTTTTCAGACCGCGCACATTTTTCAGACCGCACAAACGATTTTTTTTCCGGGGTTAAAAATCTTTTTTGCGCCAGTGTTTCTGAGATAGGAGTAGTGAGCCATCTCCACAATAATAAGATCTTTGATGTGACGTGTCGAGTCTTGAGAGCCCTGTGTCTGCCATAGGCCTGCAGACAACATGAGCCACATAGCCAGATAGGCCTATCTCCCTCAATTACATGTTTTGTAGCCTAGTTTGTTGCAAACCACTCCAGTTATTAAATTGTTTATATAGGCTACCTTTAGGAAAAATGACACCATGTCAATTTAATAGGCCTATAATTATTGTTAAGCACTGCATTAGCATTTTTCTTTCAATGAAGTTCCACTTAAATGTTGTACCTGCTGAGAAATGACTAAACACCTTTGATACTTTTATTTATATATATCATTATCAGTCATAACCAGTGAACCAGTCCTAACCTCCCCTTATTGAAGTTCAACAAAGATCCTTTAAGTTCAACTAAACTGACATGATGGTAAAACACCATCATTAAAATGTTCCCAAAGTCCAGCCATTATAAAGGATATTGAATAAATATCAGCCTTGTATACATATTGATGCATTTGCTGTCATGTCTTTGAATCCCCCATGGCTAACGCAGGCTTGTGGTCATTTTCGGCAGGTTGCGTGGTTGCGAATTGCTCACAGTGCTGAAATGTGCGCTCAGAAAAAAAAAGATTTGCTCAGTGCTGCATAAAATTAGAGGGAACATTGGTGGCCACCATTCTGATACAACTATAAACTGCTGGTTTGAGTTTTACTGATATAAAGCTGTAAAGATAGAGGCTGATAACAGGCACAGCAGCAGCTTCTCCTTGGCAGATGAAGACAGTTAATGAGCTGTGACATTTATCAAATCATCTGAACTGTGTGTTTGTGTGTGTGTGTGTGTGTGTGTGTGTGTGTGTGTGTGTGTGTGTGTGCAGTATTTCTCTGTCAAAAGTGTTGTAAACAAAGCTATTATGTCACATATTGCAACGAGAAGACTGGCAGACGACTGCGGCGTCGAACACCAAGTGAGTTATGACCCGGGTCGGACCTCCAGTCAACCGACAAAATGACATCCTCGTCTCCCCACGGTCACGGTATCATTCGCTTTGCTTTCCAACACTTCTAGCTGCTTTGACATTTGCGACAAAACATGTGGAGTTGTGCCATTTAACATGTTATATTTCACGGATGCCCTGTATTTAGTAGAACCAGATGCCAGCCAGAGCAGCAATAGTCTACTGTTGGAAGTATCCCCCTGCACCAAGTGCATGAATAAAATATTAATAAATAAATATCTTTAAACATACTTTAAAAAAAAAAAAATCGATCCTACTAACAATTATTACCAATGCAACCAAGGTCGACATTACTTCACTATATCTTTGCATCGACAATAGTTGTATGCTGGTATAATAAGGCTCTGCATCCTGTATAATATTGCATCCTTAAAGCACATCAAGTTTATTCATTAACATAATTGGCATTGCACTGTGCTGTGCCTTCATTGTTTTACCCATACACCATCCTGCTGCCGTGAATACAAATCTGCGGCTGTAATCGCCATACCCATAATACAGACTTTGCGTGATTCATCTTTCCTGCAAGTCATGAGTAATTATCCACATAGTTTCTCCACGACAGATAAGCTGCATACTTGAAATGTTTGTTTTGTGATGACTGCACCCACACTGATTGATCTGGCAGTACCTGTGTATGTGGGTTTCAGTGTTAAAACCTACGCTTCCTCCGGTTCCTCCAGTTCACCAAAGTACACCAAAAACTAAACAAACTGTACTTTCTTTATGTTTTTTAGCGGCTTGACTGTTTAACAAAAGAAAACATCCCTACAGTACCTGTGAGCACTCTTTTCCAGAACAGCTGCTTTTCCACAATCCTGGAAACACGACGATTATCCATCTTAGAATTTCCCTTAACAAGTGTTAACAGCATCTATGAAGGAAATTGAAGTCCCTTCTGCAGATACAAGTGTCTCTGTCGCCGGGTTACTTCATGTCTGTATTTACCCATCAAACCCTCAGAGTACTTCACCGTCACTGTACAAACCGGTTCCCCGGAAACCAGAGTCACCAGGTGTGGGAGAGACTATAGCAGGGAGGAAGGGAGGGAGGGAGGGAGGGAGGGAGGAGGGCGAAGTCGCCCTTGAAGACGATTTAAGATTCACAGTCACTTTTAACCATTTCCATAATAATGTTTTGAGGGGCAGCCAGCACTCAAGGTCAAAGTCCCCCCAGGGTGGGAGGAGGAGAGACTGGGAAGAGGAGAGAAACCAAAAAAGGAGGTGGAAACATTGGGGAAGTGAGAAGGATGGAAATAAATCAGCCATAACAGTTAATATTTAACCATCTGCAGTCCAGCCAAACAGTCTGACAGCCCATGATTACACAACTGCATTACACTGACTCTGCGTCATCCCACCAAAAGCCCAATTTTAACCTAATATCAGCCCTGATATACTGCAGCAGAAATGAATGAGATTCTGAAATAGAAAATACCTAAATCACAGATTAGATTCTGCACTTAAAATCCTATAATGATGAGAAACGGATACTATAAAATGTTTAAAAATAAAATATGTTTTCTGCCTATAGGGACCTAGTAACCTCAGCTTCATTTGCATGGCCATGGCTGCCCTTGATCAAGATAACTATTCAAATGTAACTCATAAATAATGGAATGGAAATAACGTATTAATATGCCAAGTCACACCCCTTTAATCATATTGAGGTTCATGCCGGTGATAATGTGTGTGTCTTTCTGTGTGTGTGCGTGTGTGTGTGTGTGTGTGTGTGTGTGTGTGTGTGTGTGTGGGGGGGGTGTGTGTGTGTGCGAGAGCACATGTCTGAGGTTTTCATACTTGACACAGAAGAGATTGGCTTTTGAATGAGACCAGACGCGTCTGTCTCCCTTCTCTCTTGTCCCTCCGTAAAGGACAATTACCAAAGAGTTATGGTTTTCTGTCACAAACATAATAGAGTGAAAATTAAAAGGCCTTGTACAACCTTTAGGTGGTAAAGTCAACCAGATGAGACCCCGGTCTCCAACTCATGAAGCGAACATGGACATAAGATGTAGTTTACTCTCCATCTGACAGCTCAGCGATGTGCTAATGTGCAAAGAATTAGTCAGTTAGTAAAGTCTTTACAGTATATTTATGGCTCTCCTTTTAGCCTCGTTTTGACCTGGAAACAGCTGCGAGTGTGAACAAAAACATGAAAGTAGCACTCTTTAAACGCAGGCTTCATCAACAGTGACACCTTTTACATACTAATAGTCATTTGATCCATATGTTGAAATACAAATATTGATTTTAGTCACTTTCCTATGGAAAATACTTTAGCAAAAAGGTCACTTTATACACATCACGTGCAACATTAGCAATGTGAAGACGTCCAATGTTCAAACTCCTTTTCACTAAATGCTCCACTATGTTCACCAGCTGCTCACTGACTGTCTGTGAATGGTTGGATGAGAGGGTGAGAATGAACAAATAGTTCATACGACCAAAACAAGCAGTTAAAAGACACTGAAATGTGTTGTAGTGGAACTGCACAGTATGGCATTACTAACTCTGTGGGTTTAGAGACAAGTGACCCCTCTACATTTAAACCATTGTTCATATGAAAATGGTGATTAGAGCAGCTTTAACTGAGATAAATTCTCACAGTTCATGTCCACGCTATATCTTGTAATAACTGACCTTTCCATATTCAAATCACAAATCAAAACCCACCTCTTCAGAATTGCTTTTAATGTGTGATTGTGTGCTCTATGTTCTTATTGTTTTTGTCTTTATTTATTTGTTTTTATTGTATAGCTTTGTATGATGATTTACAAAATGTTTTGTAAAGTGTCTTTGAGTACTATGAAAAGCACTATAACAATTAAATGCATTATTATTATTATTATAAGTAGTCAAAAGGTCGAAAACCACTAATCTAGCAAATGCAAGATTTCCCCAGAAAGTCTTCCTCTTCAGCTCCAAGATAGTCTTCCTCACATTCCACCAACTTAAATGTGCTTCATAAAATTCATACATCATGTGCAGACACTGTCCATCTACTGTCTGATGCCCAGCGTGCTCCTCAGCATGTGAAGATAAGCTTTTAGCATGATCTGAACATGCTCCGTGGCCCATGTCTAATGAGGGCAGGCCAAATGGGAGACTGGGCGTGGCGTGATCCTGAACCTGAAGAGCGGGGCCCCACTGTTAAACACTTCCTGTCCTTACTTCCAAGAACACATAAAGAAAGAGAGAGAGAGAGGGAGAGAAAGAGAGGGAGAGAACGATACACGTTTCGTGGTTGTCACTGCAGTGATTGTCATCCTTCAGAGAAGGTTGACCAAAACTGAATATCTAATCGTGATCTGGATATCAGATCGCAAACACATTTAGTTCCATAACTGATTGAAGCAGGTATGAAACCGTGGGTGGATTGTTGCAACAACAAAAATAGTAACGGAGAAGAAAAGAAGAAGTTGAGAGTCCCTTAATTTAGTTCCAAGCAGCAGTGTGGAAATAGTGGACTCACTGCACTGAGAAAGGGATCGATTGTTGGACGTGTCCGCGATAACATCGACAGGCCGGTCATTCTCGCCTCCTCTATCTCTCTTACTTCCTCCCTTTCACCATTTTCTTTTCTCTCCCAGCCTGTTGTCTCTTCCTCTATCGCCTCCTTTCTCCTTCCAGTCCCTCCAACCCCCCTGTGACCTGCCTGTCTACCTTGGACTACAGCCCACAGCTGCTGGGCAGGAGCCCCCAAATGTGTCAATCAATATCCTGTCCACCCAATCACCACGTCTGACTGAGCCCCAGCAGGCCGGGCTGTTCACAAATGAACAACAGTGCTTATCCACGGCGTGCTCTTTCATGATAAGACCGAAACAAATGGTTTTGAAATGTCTCTTAGATCAAGTGCAGATATGTGGATGGGATGTGTATCCATCATAAAAGACCAGTAGTTTGTTTGTGTGGAAAATAAAAAGAAAGAAAGAAGAAAACTGATGCTGACTATAATAGTCAACTCAAGCACACCAGCTGCACGCTCATGTTTATATTAATTCAGTGAAGTAATGCCCCGAGGGTATGTCTTCCTATAATTGAGTTTCCATTCAATGCAATCCATTTTTCAAGCAACATGTTTACAAAAGTAACCAGTCAAATTTCCATCAGCTCAGCATAAGTAAATGACTTTCTAAACTTCAAATATAGCTCCATCTCCAAAAATAACCCCATGGGAAATTCTCACAATCCGATGCTGATGAGTGAGCCGTTGTTACTCATTTGATGCTGGAAAGAACTCCTGCTGTCTGAAGATAAAAACAACAAAGAAATGCACTTGGTAATATTCTCATGCACAGAGTAAGAGGCATGAATGAATATATACTTTATTAATCCCCAAGGGCAAATTTTTTTGTCGTCATCAGTAGCGCCTTACCACTTGAAATACAAACACACAAGATAAAAGATCAAATATATAAAGAAGCAACAGGGATGAGAGATATATACAAATTAAAATAAAGTAATGTATATCTATATCTATATGTATTTAAATATACACAATAAAATAGAATAGAATACCAACTAACTGGAACGAAATATATTTATATTTACAGCTGAAGAGTGTATTCATTAATTAAGTAAATAAGTCAATTAGATAAACAGATCACGTGTCACGTGTCACCGGCTCCAATGCTGCTCCCCCAGCAGACAATAGCGAAGTACAGGGCGCTGGCCACAACCGACTGGTAGAACATCTCCAGCATCTTGCTGCACACATTGAAGGATCGAAGCTTCTTCAGGAAAAAGAGCCGACTCATCCCCTTCTTGTAGACAGCGTTGACGTTGGCCTTCCAGTTCAGTCGGCTGTCGATGGAAACACCCAGGTACCTGTACTCCTCCACTGTGTCCACGTCCTCTCCCAGAACACTCAGAGGACTAAGAGCTGTTGTCTTCCTCCTGAAGTCGACCACCATCTCTCTGGTCTTAGCCACGTTCAGAAGCAGGTGATTCTCACCGGCCCACTTCACAAAGTCACTCACCACTGCCCTGTACTCCTCCTTACGTTAGCTTGGCCTGCTAACTAGCTTACTACCAACAGAAGTAATGCTACTCCCAAGGCCTCGGAGGATTTCTTACTTTGGGCGGTTTGAATTTACGTTAAAAAAGTATTCACATATTGGCGAGTAACTCTGCCCTGCTGCTCTTTATTAGATTTGGGGAAGTTTACAATGAAGCAACTCCACTGCTAGGGACCGTTGAACATAGTTGCCGACTAGAAATGAGAAGCTTGATTTTTTTCAACCACCTTGCTTAAAAAGTTCTATGAACTTTTAAGTGGTAGATCTGCAGAGAATGGGAAGCAGGCTTAGCAACAGTATCGATGTGAGCTGGTGCTTAGCGAACACTCAATTAATTCAACAAATCAAATTAAAGTGCTCTTGGCTAATTCTTCATTTCGACCCGTCTTGAATGTCTCTTTGTTTATCTCCTTCATCTGATTCCAGTGCTTTGAGGAAACAGTAAGCAACAGAGATTCATTAATGTTAAACAGATTTGACTCAATGCATTATGGATGAGGTAAATAGATGCTGAATATAATGCCAATCAAACAGCGTGGGTAAAAACTTGAGGCTCAAACAGGATCATTGTACTCGGTATGAATGAACCCTTCTGACTGGAGGCGCTGGTGCCCATATCCTCAGCGCGGAGCTGGAATGCACCAAAACCCTGCAAAACCGAAAGCGGGCCTGCAGGCGAGCCTGCAGCCAAGTTCGGGGAAATAATGAGGCAGAGAGAGAAAGAGATAAACTAACACTTCAAATGACACAAACTTCCTCTTTTACAGTTTATGCTTGAACTAAAATAATGTACACGCTTCCTCATTTCTGTCAACATGCTTGTCAGAAATCAGAACCAGATCTGCCTTCTCTGCATTTAAACCGGAGTCACCTGCTGAATACACACACACACACACACACACATACACACACACACACACACACACACACACACACACACACACACACACACACACACACACACACACACACACACACCGCATTTAAAATCTGACACGTCCTGGTGGAATTAAGTGTCAAACTGTATCAGCATTTCTGGGCTGTGTAAGAGGCTCAGCAAACCCCAGTGCACAGAATGACAAGATGTTTGGCACAAACCAGTGATGCTTGTGCAAAAAATGACACAGCATTTTTTTTTTTTACTTTGGCATTTAGAGGAAGAAGATAAACAAAATAACCCGAGAGGCAAAGGGAGAAAGAGGAGGCAAGGAAGATGAGGAGGATCAATCCCACGGTGATTAAGCTGCAGTTGCTGATTCAGATGCTAGGCGGCGGGGAATTATAATATGCTTACAAAAAATATGCAAGAAAAAGTCCTACTGCGAGGAAGTGGTTCTTATAACCAGAATGCAACGTGTATGTCCTTCTGTGGACATTAGTATTGAGATGAGGCTGTAAGCACTCCTTCCTCCTTTTAGCTTCTCTTGAGAAACAAGCTCTCTCCTTTTTAATCTCATTTTTGTTCCCATCATGTACCTGGCTCCCACCGCCTTCATGATAGGTTCCCTTCCCCCTGAGCAGTGATGCTGCAAGCTAAGACGTAACCTCTGTTACTGAGTTATTTATCCCATTTCCACTTCATCCGCCAACAGGGAGTGAAGAGAAAGGAGAGGAAAAGGACAAGTTCATCAAACCTAAAAAAAATCTGCCTTTGCCCACAAATCCACCATAACGTCTGCCAGGGTCTGTTTATTAAAACATGTTAAGAGTAGAGCTGCAATCCAGGCTCACTGGCACTTGATTCATTTGCTGTGTGAACTATACATGTGACAGATAGAGAAGTCTAGGGAGCAATCAATCTTGACAACATCAAACCCCAGCACTCCATGGCAACTTTTTCAGTGACGACGACGAGTCTCCCCTTAAGATCCCCGTCACGGATTTTGATTTGAGCCACAAAGGCCTCTCCTCTTAACATCTCTTTGTTTCCACCTGATCTCTCGGATTTGTTGCAGGGACTAGCTTGATCCCGGAGAAGCCCCCTCAGCTGATATCCCACACAGATCCAGCGAGGAGCCTCGCACTATGAGGACCACTGAACGGTTGCCTCCATCGCAGCACAAACAGCAGGTTAACACCCCTGCCACTGCCTGCCTGTATGGGGAAGCCAAGCTCAGAGGGAGTAGGAAGCACAAGCACTACAGAAAATATATTGCTGCAGATAAAGTTAATGGTTTCAACTGCAGAGATAGCGTGCCAAATGAGGTTTAGTGAGTGCACACAACGGGGAGTTGGAGTCGGGATATTGAGCCCAAAGAGGAACAAAGCACATGGCAAATTGTCTCTTTTATTTGTCTGATAACAAAAAGGTCATTATTGCAACAATGTATCATTCTATATTTACAATTTACGAAGCCATTTTACTTTGATGCTGTGAGGAACCGGGGTAGGGTGCAGCAACTACAAGCAGTTAGGATTGCGTCTATCATCAAGAGATTGCATTACAGCCCTAATGACAAGGTGACTTTAAATCATAGTTTGCCGACAGTTCAAAAACATCAAGACACAATACACACACACACACACACTCACTGTGGACAACTGAGGCCGATTACGCCAGTCATGGCAAACAGAGTGAACTGAAATCAGCAGCAGTAGCCTTTACGTGCCTGAGCATGCGTGTGTGTGCAAGAGTTGCAGATGTGAATATCTTGAGACAGCCTGAAGCTGAGAGGCTTAGTAAACAACGCCTTAAAGAAAATTAATAGTGCCCTCCGGCTAATACAGCTCCTACTACTTGGAGTACCCACAGCTCTCTATTATACACACCGTAACTCACGCACAGACACACACACACACACACACACACACACAGCCACTGCTGCCACACTTAGCTACAGCACCCGCCAGAGAAACATCCTGTGGTGAGATCCAGGGTTTGTCTTTTGTGATGTGTGCTCCCCTCTTTGTGAACCATCAGCCTCAGCAGGCGACGTGTGTCTGTGCAGCATAGCAAACGGCTTTTCAGTGTCTCTGTGGTCATGACATTTTCAGCTCTGTCAACCCAGCGCCCTCACGGATTGTGCACTCGATGGGCACGGCGCTCTGATGCCGACTGGTAAGCCGGTCGAAAAAGAGAGAGAGAGAGGCACTAACCTGAGTGGAGGTTGAGTCCAGGGAGAGCAGCGAGGTGCAGTCCAGTGAAGGAATTAAAATCCACTGCTACACTGAAGTGAAAAGACCTCTCCCTTCTCTCTCTCTCTCTCTCTCTCTCTCTGCGCTCTGTCAGATTCAGGCTTGTGTTAAACTGCTGCCTCGCTGCATTGGTTGCATCCTCCCTTCCTTCCCTCTCTCTCTCTCTCTCTCTCTCTCTCTCTCTTTCTCACACACACACACACACGACACTTGCACGCTCAGTGACAGACCGACTCGCCCTTTCACTCAGCCTCCTGTCTTGCCTCCTCAGATGCTATCCGTCTATCCTTTCACCCTTTTCCTCATTCCTCTTTATGGCGAGTGAAGATAATCACATTCCAGCGGAGATGGGGCATATGGCGGGGGAGCGACACTCAGCCCCAGAGTAAAGCCCCCTCTGTGTGTGAGTGTGTGTCGCATGGACAATCAGTCCCATTGTGTTGGGCGAGGGGAGGGCCAGTGAGAGGGGAAGAAGCCAATGGCCGTACTCATCTGCTGTCCCTGCTGCTGCTGCTGCTGCTGCTGGCTATAGCAGATATAGGTGCTGAGCGGGACATAAAAACAACCCCCTCCAGGAAGAGTGGGGAGGGGGGTGACACAGAAAAAAGACAAGGCATCTAGAGAGAGAGATGATGAAGAATTGACGTGTGTGTGTGTGTTATAAAGTAGAGGCCTGAAGTAAAGCGTTATAGAATCTCAGTTCTCATTTGTCCCCTTCACACTTGGCTTGTGCGATGATGTGCTTTGAACTCTCTTCTTCCAGGTTCACACGGAGTAGCACAGAGCAGGTTGGAGGTAGTCGGAGAAGTGGTAGTGAAGTCCCATGACAACCAAAACAGTGGTTGCACACAGTGGTTGCATACACATGGATACATATTTATGTCTAGAGAAGACAATTCCCAAGTCAATTGAGACAATTAGTCCGAGTCAAGCCACAAGTCCAAGCTAGGCCAAAACTGTGAAAACTGACCATTCAAATGAACATTTTGCTTTCAAAGCTGTGTAAATATTTGTATTTATACAAAGCTCAAACTATTGAATTCAATCCATGGGTCAAACATTTAAATATTCAACACATGAGGCTATGCACAGCCTGTCTGACACCTTATGATTTATTTTTAGCACAAATGTCTCTGTGGACGGCAATGTCGGTCTGTTGGTCGGTCAGACATGAAAATCCAAATATCTCAGCAACCGTTGAATGGATCGCTATGAAATGTGTTCCCGACATTCATGGCTCCCAGAGGATGAACCCTCGGTGGTCCGATGACTTTCTCTTTTGCGCCACTATGAGGTTGACCTTTGTTTTATTTTGAGTCAAATGTCTTCAGAACTGTTAAATGGGTTTCCATGAAATTGTATGACGGTGTAAGACGGTGAACACATCATCATTATACCACTTATAATAAAGTTAAAGATCATTGTCAAAGCATTGCCATCAAGTGAGCATGTTGCTATGGTATTGTTACCACTCTGAGACTTGTGAATTGCCAAGGACTCGACACATCTATGTTTTGAAGGCTTTAAAGTCAAGTTCAAGTCTCAAATGTACAGCTCTTGTGAAAGACTCTCAAGTCTCTTCAATTGAGGAACAATCTATTTTGTTGTGCCTGATGACAATGCATCTTTTTTTTTTTGTCCTTCCATATTTTGAGTTTTGAGTTGATTTCATGAACCCAAACAGTCAGATAATGTCACCAACCCTCCAGCTGAGGTGCAAGATTAATAAAATACCAAAATGAATTTCACGTGAGAATATCTTTGGGACTGCGCAAGATTCTTTTCGCGTCTTCTCCCTCCACTGCGCTCATCAGCAGAATCCATCGCACTGCCGAGCAGACAGATCTCTGTTGTGGTTGGCTGCAGTGCTGAAGTGTTGACACGGTGAGAAAGAGCACTCCGTTGTTCTCAAATTGATAAACTGTGAAAAAGACCCGCGGGCCCCGATAAGTGTTACAGTGGCTCGCAGAGAGAGAAGTGTTGCTTTCACAGGTTGTGCGAAGAAACATTGAATGTGATGCACAGTTACACCTCGGGCACCCGCCTGAGAAAATCTTTATATCAAGGAGCTTCACGCTGTCCATCACTTTTCTAATTCAGCCTGGCAGTCATCACAGTCCTGACCTTTTTCTCATCCCCTCTCTGACATCACATCTATATTTTCACCTTAATCCTCCATTTATGAACCACCTCTTCTTTACCGATCTTCATCTCACTTCCCAATTTCTAATGTTTTACAGGAGCTGGAAATTCAGCATGGTGCTGGTGAGTCTCTGTATAATGACCCAACGCACCCTGCATTGTTAACCGGATATGGATGCCTATTAAAATGAAATCCATTTAGCAGTTACGTGAAATGACCTGGTCACAGCCGACATACATACGCACATATTCTCACACACACACAGACACGCACACACACACACACCTCTGTGCAGGCCTCGTTACACAACACAGTAATTAGTGACCGGAAGGCCCAGAGAGTCAATGACTGTTTCCAGACATCACCATCAGCAGCGTTGTGTCTCTGCGGACTGTGAGCGAGTGTAAACCACATGCAGGATATCAAGTGCTACAGAAATAACTGCATTCTCAGTCTCTTTCTGTTCATTTCCTGCAGAGCCATTAACACAGACAGGTCAGTACTGCTGCTCTAAGATCAGACAGCCTGCAGCCATGCAGACACACACAGACACCCTCACACGAGAACGCTTGCTGTTTGAGCCTAGAGGCTACATGCTCAGAGCTCATTAGAGCCCACAGACTGTACTGCCACAGTTAAAGGTCTGCCATTAATTAGCAACAGGAGAGTTGCAAAAGGCATGAGGAGAAACTCACTTTGAAACCTGTGCACAGCACCACATCACTGACTTTAACTCCAAAGAGGAAGGTTTCAAACAAGAATCAGAGGAGGTTCAAGAGTTAAACAAACAAAAGATTAGAACTGGAGGACAGCAATGATCTAACAAGCTGCATCTAAGGCTTGAACTAGAAAAGCAGTTTCTTAAATGTATAATATGAAACAACAACCCTAAAAAACAATGTATAGACTGATGCAAAAATAACCCCTCTCAATCCTCCATCAAGTCTGTATCTGCAGAAACGCTGCCTGTGCCAGTATTTTTATCTTTTCTTATTATTTTTGCTGTGATCCCAGCTAATAAGCAGGGTATGCCGCCTGACAATGTGACTACATATCATACCTTTAACCAAAAGTGACAAGTGGGGATATTAAAAGAAACCCTTTCACATAGTTAGTGTTACTTGTATCCTACTGTACTGCCCCTGTCAGCTTTTCAACCTAATTGGTGCTAATTCTGTGAAAAACCTTTTGCAGAGGAGCTGAGAGAGCAAATAATTCAGCAATGTTAAGCCTCATTTGGGTAATTTGGGAACAAATATCTTGCTATAATCTCAAAATAATATGCACAGAAATGATACTCAATGCAATTACAGCATCACCTCTGGCTTTTTTTGTTAATGGAAATAGTTGAGCACTACTTTGCGAGATAATAGCTTCTAGAAGAACGTCCGGCATCTGGGGTGTGTTGAACATTTTAATATTATGTGAACAGATCATACCTCTTATGAGGCAACACATTCATTGATCACTATCTGCAGGATGGCATATTGTTCCCATGGTGACTGACGTATTGGTTTTCAGACCGTGAGTAATGGACCTGCTTAAGTATTCTCCATGCAGTATGCAATTTGACGCGAGTGCCCAGACATATAGACACACAGGCATTACAGTCACGCAGACGGCCCACAAATCCATGGATCATATTTTAACGAGTTTGTGCACTGCACACACAAGAGGAGGCGGACAAATGAATGCAGAAACAGGCAATAACTCATAACTACACACCGCCTGGTATGAGAGAAATGCAATCAAACAGCAAATGCACACACGCTGCACGGCGTCGTCGATAAGCCCTTCATTGCTGCTTTGCAACCACAGATCAATGTGTTGTCGCACGCTGTGAACATCAGCTACGCACATGCACAAGCTCTTCCTCATTCAAACTCCATTCGGTGTCCAGTTAGACTTCAAAAGGAATGAAACACACCTGTCAAGTTCTGTACTTCCGCCAGATTCAAATTCTCCTCTTCACACTTGGGTGACCCTGAAGGTCTCACATGCCGACGTGTAGACGTCCTCATAGCTCTGGCGGTGTGGACGTGCCGCTCGCAGAGAGGAAGGATTTATCTCTCACTTATCAGCGCTCTGAACTCATACGCATTAGATGGAACGACTCAGGCTTGTTAAGCTGTTGGAAGTATAATCTAATTATACATTTTCACTATCATTTAAACTTGTGTTTATCAAATCAAGCTACAATTTAAGAGGGATTAGATTACTATTTAATTGTTTAATCAACTCCTACAATCATTGAATAGTTGGGACACTCAGGCAAATCCCCCATCCTCTATCAGGGTGTCAGGAGATTTGACTATCTTCAGACAATGGATCTAATTAGAGCTGTTCTGGGCAGTGGGTATTTATTATACATGGACCAAACCTATTTTTACTGGGATCCTTGTGAAATTTCTGAAATACTTCCTTCGGTTTTATGGAGAGGGTGTCACATCGTCAAGCAAATCAGCAGAAACACATTAAACCGGAACCAGTGCAGTAAATGTATGACTATTACTGTAATATATACTTCTTCATGGGGGTGTAGTCATAACATTGAATCATTTGTGTTTGTACTGCACTCCTACCGGCTCTCATAATGTGACGGAGTTGATTCTGTAATAGATACTAAGCAACAAATCTCCCCATCTCATCGAGCGACTCTTTGGACATTCCACTAAATCATTTGATCTATGGTAAGTATACAAATATTGATGAGTGCAGCTTCAAGTCACTAGTCCACATAATTACCTCTTCAGGTCAGAAGCAGCTCAGTTTGTCTTTGTGCAATCTTCAACAGTTTCCTCCTGGATTCACTCTTTCTCCCTGTATGCTCTACACAATGGAGTGCAATATTCAAACCTGTCAAAACATTTTAACTCTCCAATATTTCTTCGCTATGTCAGTAGAACGAAACAAATTCAGTTCATATAAAGTTTAAAGGATTTGATTAAGTTGGCTTTTAAACCTAATCTCGGTGCATTGCAAGTGGCTGTTTTCAGTTTCCGCCACTTTCAAGCGTGAAGTAACATAATATATGTGCATATATTTACTTCTGTCCTTTTTCTTCCTTATGCCTCACCACCTTCCTCCCACTTACCACACACACACACACACACACACACACACACACACACACACACACACACACACACACACACACTGCCCACCATACTCTTTTTTTCTCCCTTCTTACCACTGCAGCTGGCATTCCCCCCCCCCCCACCCCCACCCCGGTCCCCCTCACACACACCCCATCCACCACCACATCCACCTACCACTCTGTTACTCGTTCATCCCTCCCTCCCTCTCTATTTGGTCTGATAAGAGAGGAGAGGGGAGGAGAGCAGCGTGGCTCTGGGCCATTACCCACCACATCTCTATAAGCACAGAACCACAGGCCTCCCACACACACACATCATTAATTAAACCCACGTCGCTTACAATGCATGTGCACATGTGCATGTTCACCAGCACACACACACACACACACACACACACACACACACGCACACACACACATTTGGCATGCACACACTGCATTTGAGTCCTGGCCCTCGTCCCGGCGCATTATAAAGGTCAATGATGGATGATTGGTATTGTCTGCAGACACACACGTGTTCAAAGACACACACATACAAGAACAAAAGCTACAAAGACACAGCGAGCAAGGTACATTGTCTGAAAACAACAGCAACAACAGGGCACATCTGTCATCAAAGGAACAACCCACCTTGGATTGGTTCCCATAATCAGCCTGGCACACGCACACAGACACACATTAAGCCATCCTTGCTGTCAATCTGCCTCTGAAAAAAACAAACAACCTGCCAAAAATGAATGCTGACTGCAGAGTCGGTCCTGAGCCGCACTGCGAGATGGATAATGATTTCCAGACACCAAATATCTAGACACCAAATTGATTAAACAATTAGTTTGCCATCTCAGCACAGGAGATGCTTGGTTTCTTTCATTATCCACCTTATCTGTCTCATCTTTCCTCGCAGTAAACACACAGAAGAAATCCTGCTATAATCCACCCTGAAGACTTGAGAGCGATCAGTGAGAGCGATACGTACTTCATTATTTTCATGTTTGGGTGTGCATCAGTGACCGTGTGTGTATGTGTGTGTGTGTCTGTATGAGTGTACAGTACACACATGATGAAATGTACACAGTTACATCTGCCAGCACTGGCCTGATTTTCATGAAACTTGGTGGGCGGGTGTAGCCCGGGCCAAGTAAGAACCAAATACAGCTTGGAGCAGATCTGAATCACAGGCGGAGACATACAATATTTTTCACTTATGCAAATGGCCTTGGCGGAGGTTTGCACTCCTCCGAGTGTCCTCCGAGTTTTAATACTGTTTTATGCTGACCTTGTAAGATGCAGTTCATCAAGTCAAGTGCCATTGCAATCATGTAGCTTATGGCAATTATCATCTATTATCGATCCACCTATCTTGGCCAAAAAAGTGCATTACTAAAATAGTGCTGTAAGAATTCACTGCATGAATTTAGGATTGCTACCTCATGCATGCACTCACCTTTCAACTCATCCTGCTTGAATTAATCATATTCTGTGCGGACTTTATAAATCACATCCTGGCTAAAAGAATTGAGGACGTTCGCCTTTACATCATTGAACGCTCTAACGGGGCAATCACGTTTCAGCAGACGGGGCTGATCAGGAAACTTGGAAGGCTTCGAACTTATTTCAGAAAGCCATGCATTTGTAGTGATCAATCTCCAAATTATCATTCTGGAAAAGTGGAAAAAACACTAAGGCGCTCTTGGTATTTTCTTTAAACCAATCACAATCGTCTAGGGCACAGGATGCAGCGATGATGCCCTTTCAAAATAAATACAGTGTAACGCACAAGAGGCAAATGCCCCTGTCTACTTCTGGGGATTCAGACTAGTAATGTGCTGATATTGGCTTTCATAAGGGGTTAATCCAGTTATCTTGTAAAAGCTGATTGTTGTGGGCGTTTGCACAATCACACTTAAGCATAGGTAGGATGGGCAACTAGAAACACAGTGTTCTGGTGCTGCATGGGTGCCTTTGATCAGCTGACAGGCTGGTTAACAGCGAGCCCTCAGGTGGCCACAGTCAAAATTACAGCTCACGTCATGCCTTCTGACCAAAGAGTCCTTTTTTTTTCATTCGACATCCTTTACATCATTCAGAATTCTCAGAGAGAGAAAACGAGAACATAGTTTGTGACTGAGCGTATTTTTTAAGTGTATCGTAGTTACAAAACATTTCTTATAGTGTCTGTTAGTGAGTGTGAGCACACATCTCTTGTCAGTAAAACAATCTGAGCAGGATGTCAGGACTCAGGCATGCCAGGAGGAATGCTTATCAATGAGAGAGAGAGAGAGAGAGAGAGAGAGCGAGAGAGAGAGAGAGAAAATCTTGAGGGGAAGAAAAAAAAAAGCAACTGTAGAAAATATGATGGAGGTAAAAAAGAAAAATACTTCCTAGAGGCACCTCCTGTCGAAGAGGCTGACAACCAACGAGACTTGCAAAGTGTAAACAAACAATATTACTAAATTTAGTACATCATCCTCATCATCATCCTCATCATCATCACCTGACTACCTAGCTTTCTTGTTTTGCCTCCAGACTCAGCCATCCCAATACCGGTTCTGTCTAGTTGGAAATAATGCCAAGTAACCATAATAAGATCAACCAGAAAGTAAAAAGGTTTAACCCATTGGGTGCATCAATGCCTTCAACAACTTTCTCCATATTTGATTCATAGATATTGTATGTTCCGAGTTGATAATTCAGAAGTGACATCAAAAAAATAAAAAAAAAAAGCTTGAGGCATGTTTCAAAAAGTTGTAAAACAGTCAAGTATGCTGTCGAACTGTTTTTCAATACTACTTTTGTTTTTATTGTAAAAGATTTTTATGTTGATGAAATGTTGAATGACACCAATACTTGAGACAAGTTTGTGTGCTTAGTGGAGTATTTCTCTCGTCTGGTCTTGTATTAAGATATTTTTTTGCAAGAGGAAAGCTCAGGAAATGGAAAAGGTTTATTGTCTGGTGAGCAAAATACCCTTTTGATAGATCCACAGGAGGTTTTTACATGATAGTAGTGACAGACCACTGGGGTGGGTCCGACGTATGAACATGTTCGTATTGTACGGAATTTGGGGATAAGCAATTCAAACTGAAATAGTGAAACCCTTACTCACTCAATATCGGAAATAATTTAAATAAAGATAGAATCCCCCACCACCATACTGGAAATTCAGTCATTACGTGCAAGACCACCACACACTCTTGACCATTTCCCAGAAGTGCTGGAACTACGCTTTGAAGGATAAAATACAAATAGAAAAAAAGCTAATCCAAACATATGATATACAAGTTGTGTGTTACTGGTATTTGTGACACCCTCTCCCACAATGAAACAATGAGCGTGGTGAAAGGACTCGGGCCTGCTGGTGTTCCCAGCCTTTTCCTTCCTGCCCCTGAAAATGAAAGCAGAGTGTTTCCTCTCGTCTGCTATTAAATAAGGGTGACGCACCACAGCCCACCAGCAATGCACGCCACCATAAGAAAGGTGCACTGTTGAGGGGTTGCAATGTTACAACAGACACATACTCACACATCCCTACGCTGCTTATAGACACACACAACACAAACGCGGTTGGGTAATGGGACATCAGGGACGTTGCCAAAAGGCCAGAGTGGTTAGAAGAGGGTCTTAGAGGGGGAAACGGTTCCCAGGCCTCTGAGAACAAAACTTTCTTCTTCTTTTTTTTCAGCATAGTGGATTTAAATGCAGCAGGCAGGTCCACATGGAGACCAATCAGTGAATCAACACGCTCACTCCAAGTATGTTCACTCTATCTGACTAGTAATACTGAAACAAATGCATTTACCAAACCCTCACGTTGGTAAACCGCTGACTGCTAACCTACTTAAATAATCATTACAAACCTATACTGCAGAGGGGAGGGGACCGTTTCAGATCATTAACAACAATAATAATAATTTGGAACAGCAACACATCAGCCGAGTGTGAAATAAATGGTCTGTGAGGGAAAGCAGCCAGATGATGAGATTAGAAAATGGATCCCGCTCGCTGGTGGAAAATAGACATTATTAAAATGCCAGTTAAACAAGAATAACAGAGCCGCAGGGACTATAAGCAAGTCAAGGAACGCTTCATGGCGATGATGAAAGATGACTCACAGGTGATGTTTGTGAAAGGTTGGGCAGAACAAAATAACTTTTTCAATAACTATTTTCATAATTTAACATTAAATCCTCCTTGATTTTAGTCTTAAATGTCTTACCATAACAGCAGAGCAGACACTTCTTCGCGTTTTTACCTTTCCGCCTCCAAAACCAGTACTTGCTCCGTCGTTTCATAGTCAGCTCACTGTGTTTTATTTTGAAAAAGGAAATACCAACCCTTGGTCCTCTCCTAACACATCCTACAAAAAAGAGGTGGCCTAAAATAAAACCTCTGTTTAGCATTTCCTCCTCTTCCTTCCTCTACTTCCCCCCGTGAACCAAAAGGCAGAGGACACCTCTTGACAGGACGCTATGCTGAGACCTACTACACTACTGCTGAGGAGTAGACAGACAGCGCTAAAGGGGAAGACAAGTCATCCAACCACCAACACCGTCATCTTGAAGATGGGATGTCCGTAATTTCGCAAAGGTGAAGAAAAAAAAAGGTTGGGTCACACGTTGGCCCACATCTTCCTCTCCGTAAAGTTACTTCCTCACGGCGCCTCTTGGTCCCTTCGTGCCTAGCAGGTGTGAATTCTCAGAGCTGGTGAGGTACTGTATGTGAGCTGAGGACTGCGCTGGTTTGGTACAGTAGCTTTGTTGAAAGAGCCTCACGGGCTAACAATGCCCATCAGGAGGGGGAAAGGACACTCGCAGGTCAGGAAGCCCTGCTGGTGCATGGATAGAGGAACAGTGTGTCCTGGCTGAAACACAGCAGATTTTGAGGCTCCTACTGACTTTTCATCTTGTTTTACAGGTCATAAGGTTTTGGTGGCAAAATAAAAACGAAATATTTCCAGTAAATTACAGATTTCATGAGCGAATTGTGTAAACATTTCTATAGAAACAGTCTAAAAGTAGCTCATTGGTAGTCTCCTCTCTTCACCTCATTGTTTTTCCAGCAGGCATCATTGGTTTGCTAATTGTTAGTGTTTTTTTTTATGTATTAGTGAGTCAAAAGGAAATCATTAAAACAGCATGATAATGTGCTTTCAAATGGAAGGACCTCTTTTATGGAGACAATCTAACAAACTGATGAACGTTAATTGTTTTCTTATTGATTTGGGAGCAACAGCAGCACACTATCATGCCAAGATATCGTGTATGTGGATGGAAGCTCTGCTGCAGAGGAGAACATGACTCTGCATGGGGCCACATCACACGCTGAGCCCAAAAGGGCCTCCTGCTGGTCGATGGGTGAAACATGTCTGAGCCTGCACCTCCACCTACTGGAGCACTTGCGAACTGGAGAGCCCCAAACTAAAGATCCCAAATACTGGCGTTTGTGAGCGCATGAATGGGCAACCGCTGAGAGATATCACACAAACAAACACACCTTTTAGTCATTTCCTGCTGAGGGCAGGCCACGCCCACTGTGCTTATCAACTGAGCAATACAACCACCTCCACATGAGATCATTTCCAGACACAGTGTAAACACTCAGAAAATACTCTAACTGAGGAGGAATAATTCTGTTCCTTAGTATAATAAGAAGTTATGGATGAACACAGATCAATATCCACTTGAGGAGTTGACGTTTTGTTGTTGTTGCTCTGTACACCTCAAGTAAAGAAATGCTCGCAATAATCACAGTTGGCACATATGACAACAATAAAGTAGTTTCACTTATGTCATAAAGTCATGAGGTTCAAGTGATGAAGAGAAATACATTCGTACAAAAATGTAATTCCAGAGGCACAAATCACAATAACTTGAATGCATTATTGAATTAAAGCTCGTAATTCAAAGATAACATTCCTATTAAATGAAAGTCATTTTTGTAAATTGTTAACAAAGAATATCGACTAGTTCCGCTTTAATGAAATCATTCTTGATAACCACATTTGAATTTTAAACAAAATCTAACAATTTTCTTTTTTACAAAAAAAATGTATTGCGTTCGTCATATTACATATTACATATTTTTACATCCATACATGAAATTTGGTCTCTGCATTTAACCCATCAACCCATTACGAGTGCTATGCGACCACGGCCTAAAAGCTTATGATTACATCGTATAGCCAAAGCTATTACATAATATTGTGAGGACTAGACTAATTACCAGGCACGAGATCCAAAGCTCAGTGTTTATCGGATTACTTTCTTATATATTTTCTGCAATTTCTAATTTAATGTTATTATTTACTAATCTCAAGATGATATATAAAATGAAATACATGTTTGATTGATTACTTCATTCTGTTCTGTACAGGTCCGGTTGTTTTTAGACCGACAGATGGAGCAAACAGTTTATAGGAGCGAGAGCATGTGCATGTGTTGATGTGATGAAAGCAGATTTGGGGAGCGCCCATTAACTTGACCTTTTCAGGGGCCAAGACATTTCTGTTGGCGGGCCTGATCACTCATGAAGCAGAGCGTCTCTATACCCTGGAGCTGTTATCGGTGGGTACTGTGTATATCGATGTGGTACAGCAATGCACGGCGTATCAAAATAAATCATCTTGAAGCCATCATGAACTGGGCTGCACAGGGGGACTACTATTAACTCAAGTGAGTTAAAGCCATGTAGAGGACAGTGAAAGGGTTCAGCTCAGGATGAATGGGCAATAGTGCAGCAAAACAATAGCAGAAGCAGTAGGCTAGCGGGCCACACAGCATCTGATACATTCAGTCCCACTGCCTTTGTCTTAGCAGACCGAAAACAAACAGGGCCCTTGTTGGAGACTGATACAGCTGTCCTCACAATAACACCAGTTCAAAACGACATGCCCCCGAGCTGTTTGCGCTATAAACACAAATTAAATTCCAGTCCAGTAATAATAGGATGGATACTGAAGCAAACTCGGCCTCCTACAAGTGTGAGAGACAGAAACAAATCGACCTCTTTGAAGTGTGTGATGATATTTAACGAGTGTTGAGATTTACATTGCACTGACAGGGTAATGATGTATTGCAGCTTACGTTCAAGGATGACTCGGCTAAACGGACAAAGGACTTATTGACTTGCTATTTCCTAACTATTTGTCCAGGAAGAATAAATCAAAAATAAAATGTTCAGCACGAAAAGGACGGCCTATCATATTTTTCACTACTCCGGTGAATCTTGTAAATCAGATGCAGACGTATGAAGTCAAAATAACAGAGCAGGCTAGATCATTAGTCGTGGTCCAAGACAGACATGCGGGATCAGCCATCATTAAAGTTGGCATTGAACCAAGTGAAATGGAATAAATGACTATTTAACTGTGGCCGAGGAAATGTCCTTATGCTTATTTGTTTTAGTCAGTGCTTTGACTTTATTGAATCAACGGAGGTTCATGTCAAGGTTAGTTAGATTTCTACAAAAACATCACAACAGATATGTTTACGGTAACTCAGTAATGAAACAGTGGACGATGCCAGTTAGACTGGGGAGCAAAAACAATGAGATGTTCAGAGGAAAGCTGTGAGGAAGCTAGAATCCTTATATTTATGATAGAAAACACAAATCTAATGACACCAATATTGCACAGTTTAGCACGGCATACTTTCTTAATGACCAATGCGTAATAAAGCATTAGAGGTATATTACCAAAACCAGTACCATTGTGCAATACTGGGGGTAAATGATGACGAACGCAATCTATATAAACTTCACAAAGCAGACTCCAGTATTTCTTACACACAGTGAGCCAATGACAAATTATATCTCTGGGAATATTCCAGTTTTTACCCCACTTCCTGTCATACAGCTCATTATCTGATGTCAACACTATCAACCACAGGGCAAAGTTCACATCCAACTGTCAGTATAATGCAGAGTCCTCAGCTGCATGTTCACACAAGCAGTCCGCAGTATTGCAAGATAAGACGAAGCGCCCTCTTGTCTCAGCTGGTCATGCCACAGCAGGAGTGCTGACTTGTATTTGGATGCCAGTGTTCAGAGTATTTTATACTGCTTAGCTGGGTTAGGGTTAGGGTCAGACTAAAGCCTGGGCTTCAGTTACAGCTGCGTAAAGATCCATCTGGAAGCCTGCAGGGATACAGATCCCAGGGCTTGTTTCTTGATCAGGCTTTTTCAAAACTGAGACACAGAACTGCACAGGGACCTGTGAGAGAATGTATCTTTGCACGCTCTGGAGAGTTGCATCCTGAGCAGAATGAGTTCTGGGACTTCCTACGACGCTCTGTTAGGGAAAAAAGAAGTGCCCTCCAGCACAACAGGCTCGGGCTTGCCTTTGAAAACCTTCATACCTGCTGAGCAGTCAGAGGTGGTGTGTAAACAAGGGCTATGCTGTAGGTGTGTTGCAGTGTGGCCGCTCCATGCTTTCCCAACCAGACTCACACACACATGATGGCTAATACAAGAGCTGTTAGAGCCATAACACTGAGTCACCAGCAGCCCAGTTAAAGACTGTACCGCCTGTAATACTCCTTCAGGTGTTTACTCATGCCCTTAGTGCACAGGAGTGATCAAGGACGTTTCCATAAGGGCTCTTATACAATATATATATATATATATATATATATATATATATATATATATATATATATATATATATATATATGTAAAATCCGTTCAGAAAATATGTCTTTATGGTATTAAGGTGCACTGGGTAGTTTGGTAAATTTCTTGCAATAGTTTAGCGATAGTTTCGCTTTGTTTTCGTTTTGGAAGATGTGTCCCAGCATTCCTTAAAGAACTCACCTGCTTCTTCTGGCTCCACTGTGTCCAGACTTGGTTGTTTCTTGCGAAAAGCGACTCTGCTGAAGCCGTCCATTATTCTACAATCCGTTGGCCCCTGCGGCATTGAGATACTGAAGTGAAACGCATTCAAAGTGACCGGAAATAACTATTATGAAGCACGGTCCCCTCTTTACGGCAATCTCTGAAGCGCGTCCAGCTGCGCGGCGGCAGCCCATGTGCGCCTGCGCGGGTCAATGAGTAACATCGAATAAACAGCTGTACACATGTGTCGGTTGACTCGACGTCACGGCCCACTCCTCTCTGAGCGAAGTCACCTTGATAGGTGTTCTCCAAAGGCCCGCCCTCCTTCTTATTACACATTTGTTTGAACATGTTTTTAAATCTTTATAAGAATATTGAGATAATAAGTCACACGAAAGAGATTCCATTAAAAAGTACGACATCACTTACTGTTCACTCCAGTGGTGGAAAAAGTATTCAGATCTTGAGTAAAAGTAATACTATATTACGAAATTTAATAATATATTTTAATTAACCTATATTTCACTTATATGTTTTATTAAAGTAACAAGTAACTAAAGCTTTAACATGAATGTTGTGGAGTGAAAAATACAATATTCGCCTCTCAGATGTAGTGGAATACAGGTAGAAAGTAGCATAACATGGAAATACTCGAGAAAGTAAGTATCTCTAAATTGCACTGAAGTGCAGTACTTGAGTAAAAGTTAGTTAGATGGTTAGATTCCACCACTGCCAAATGGAAACTCCCATTCTTATTTATTCAAGGGGTTTGGCAGCAGTTGATACATGATCTATTCTAGAATATATTTCAGTGTGTTGTTTTATATTCTATAAAGCAGATCATGATAGGAAAGCCCCACCGTGAGCAATACATGTTGCGTCATTATAGTTATTTGAAAATATTTGAGCCTGAGAAGTATTTATTATGACTGGACGTCACAGTGAAGCACATCAACCGTCTATTTTTCTTTTGGTTGTGATTTTATTAAATATAACTGATAATTAAGCCTCATAGTTTGGGCATTCAAGATACGACCCAGGGGAAGGAATTTCAAAAGAGACATTTAATAAGAAAAGAGCCATCTTGATGGTGACTTCTTCAGTGTACAATTAAATCAGTAACAAAACACACTGCTGACCTTCTTACTATCAGATATAGTAAGCTGATGTATCCTGTTACCTGATCCTCTGTCTGCAACAGATTGCTTAATTTCTCTATTGATTAAAATCAGTCTCTTGTGCTTGAAAGTAATCTTTTCTTTTGTACAGTAAAAAGTACTCTGTTTATGGTGATGCAGAAAACAAACTATTAGTCTAATCTCTGGTGTGTTTTTGTTGTTGTTTACATTCAAACCGATTGTGTGCTGTTTATGTGAATGCATGGATACAGAGTTCATTTATGCGTAGTTTGTTGATGAGATAGAGAAACGGACACAAACACAAAATCGCATACACATCCAAGGACAGGTCTTTTATTTTCATTGTGCAACCAATTAAACACTGTTTTGAATGGAGGAGAAACTGTTAAACCCACTGTAGTACAGCTATTGTTCCTTTTAAACCACTTTTTTTCTTCCTTTGACTGGATTAGTCTCTCTCCATCCACCACCATATTGTGCAAACAAACCAAGAGAGTTAGGTCACCAATGAGCCGGCGTGGGCTCATAAGCTACTTTTGAACCAAACATATTTGCATCACTCGGTTGTCGCAAAAGTAACACATTGTTAACAAAGACCGATCCTACAAATGTACACACAGAGAACAGAAAGAGCCCACTCATTCATTGCTGATGTAACAGAAAGGCTTTCATCTGTCATTCCAACGCTATACTATGTAGTTTCAGTTTATCCGTTTCATATCCATCTGGCAAAAATATGTTTTCAGTGCAGTGAGGAGAACATTAACATTAAAGACATTAATATGAGGGTATAAAGACTGAGAAACGGGACTTCAATTATGTAGCAAACTTCACAAATTACGTCCATCTCAGTCAGACTTTGCTCAATTCCTCTGTGATCGAAACAGTGTTTCAAAATGCAACAATCTTGATTGTGTCCACATTTTCGGAAAGACACTCTTGCTGTCTTATGTTTTTTGTGAGCCTTCTGGTTAGTTCATGGTGGCAGAAATGGTTGAAAGATTGAGTGAATCTTAATCAGATCAGTCTACGACCGGAACTAACATATTGCTATAATGCATAGAGCATAATTGTGCTTGGACTGAACTGCATACTGTTTGAAGGAGGCATGTAGGAACAGCTGAGCATGGAGAAGCTTAGACGACAGATAAGTGTAGCTCTGGGTGTTGAAAATGTAATTGATGTCTCTCTCAACTGGAGGAGCTAGGGGTGATGATAGCAGTTTCCTGGGGTTGTGGCCAATACAGTGAAAGAGCCAACACTTTATGGGGAGAATACAGTGTTGACATGACAGCGACGGTAACTGTGGCACACCTTTGGGGAACTTAACTAATGTTAAAAAAATAGAGGTCAATTCACTCACAAACCTGTGCAATTCAAAAGGCAAAAACCCGGGCCACCAGCCCTAGTCCTGATCTCAAACACTCAGTCTCTCGTCTATCTCAGTCTCTGAAGACGTCTGAGCTACGTAACAGACACAACCATGTCACTAGAGTCTTCTGTAAAAGTAAATACAAACAATAGGAGGTATAAAATAGTATTTTCTGTCTGCACATGCAAAACAAAATCTCAGTATAAAAAAAAACAACCAACCTAAGAAAGATTATGACGTAAGAAAGGTAGTTGAAATCCACCAATCATCACCACAAGAAACAATATTCATATAATACAATGTTTACCTTCATTAGTCTGTTTGCAATGTCAAACCAAACTCCTACTGTATGTAAAAGTTGCATACCTATGTTTTGATAGTTGTACTGACACTATATAACATTTTAAATGACGTATAGTATGGTGAGGCCTGTTCACTAGACCAGAAATAACTTTTACAATTCTGCTTGTGGGTGCTTTGGTTTTCCTTTGTCCAGGAGTACCGGTTATGTATATTAAGGAATATGTTCAATTGTCTGTGATCACTGAAGTCCTCACCACAGCAGTAAAACACGTCTTGATTTTCACATCGAAGAATGACCAACAAACACAGAAAAAAAACATTCCAGTAATAAATATCCCAGAAACCTGTCACAAAATCAATATGTAAATAAATAATCAATAGAGTAAAATAAATAATAAATACATATTAATATGAATAAGGGAAAATATTCCCGTGATTTGTCGCTTCAGTTCAGTCCTTTCCAGGACATGATGTCACATCTAGAGGAGAAGAGAGTGTCCTGCTCTTCTTCTGCGACCCAGGTAACCAGAGGCCTCCTGCTGAGGGCCGGACCATGTAGCGCTAAGGAGGGGGGTGGGGGAGTCACAGAGTCCAGTAAGCACCAGGTGGGACCGCTAGCTTGGGGGGAGTTTTAATGAGGGGAACCCCGATCCAGAGTGTCTCTGTCTCTGCATGACTGCTTCCAGACCGCAGCAGCGAGGTTAGGTGCCGGGGGGCAGCGGTTGCTGGGCCAGATAGTTACGAGGGTCGCAGGGGGAGAGAAGGCCACTGCTACTGGACAGGACTGTACCGTGTTCCTGGAGGTCTGCCAACAATCTAGGACTGTAAGAATGCAGAGAGACAAGAGAGGAGAATTAATACGATTGAGGGGAAAAAGACTACACCGACCGACGGGAACAGTTGTTGGAAGAATGAGGTTACCCAAAATCAACAAACAAAAATGGCAGCCATGTGATGAGGGCAAAATGGCTGACATGGTTTTCTTAAAGGAAAAGTTTTTGGGATATACACTTATTCACTTTCTTGCAGAAAGAAACCAATATTCCCCCAAAAGTAAAAGTACTTATTTAAAAACACAAGGAAACAAGAAACAAGGACAGGGCTGTTCATAACAAACTTTGATTGGTTAAAATATCAAGAACAAAACAGGATTAGAGGATGTTGGCTAACCAGCAACACTAAACCCAAACATGGCCTCAGATCTGTCAGCATTTTCCTAGTTGCCTTGAATGTCTGGGTCAAGTGACAAAAACCAAACACTGGTGCACATCCAAAGTTAACCATGAACTTTGAAACGACATGCTTCGTTTAATATCATGGTTATTCTTTTAAATTGCAATTGCAAAAAGTAGAATTGTCATTAGATGTATCCTGTTAAAGCACGTATAGGATACTACCATGCATAACTTTACCTGCAAGTGAAAAACAGCAGTCTCTTCCAACAGCCATAACCTGTTCATAACTATCTAATATAAAGGTTGAAAACTGAGAGCATTCAGGACCATTTATCTTCTACAGATACAGGTGTGCAACCAACCAACAGATGATACATAGAATGGGAATGGCGTGTTTATTATGGCCCGTAGTGGATGGATGGACAAAGAGATCGATGTCAATGAGCCTTCTACTAGCAGGTTGTACAGCTTGTTACCTGCGGGCTCGGGAGGCTCTCCCTCGCCTTAGTTGTGGGGAGAGTGACGGTACTGAGGCAGCAGGCTGCTGACAATCTACAAGAAACTGATAAATTAGACAAATATACAGAGTGGGGACACTCCGGGTTAGACAATGAGACAGAGAAAACACAAAGGACAAGACGGGGAAGATCTTGCCAAAGACTATGACTGGTATAACACGTTATATAATGATGAGGATAATCATCCTCATTTTGTTTCTCCTGGATAAGAAATGTGTTTCTCCTGCGGTGAAATCAGTGTTTCATTATGTCAATGATATATAATGCCTGCCAATTGCAGAGTATGCTTGCATAGGGCGGAGGTATCTAAACCAGTCTCATCTGAGCACATTGACAGGACCAGTCAACCAGCACTGGAGATGGAAACAAAGAGACACAGATATGGACATAATTACACACACACACACACACACACACACACACACACACACACACACACACACACACACACACACACACACACACACACACACACACACACACACACACACGAAAATCCAATATTATATTGATTTGCACAGCACATAGAGAGAAGGACACACACACAGTGGATATACTGCTGAACAATCCAGTCCGGCTCAACTCCATATTCATAAACTCCACCAGTCATGCTCGCCTGTTCCACTTAAAAGTTGTTTGTTTATATGACGTTGTATCTTAAAATGTTGTTAATGTTGTTTTGCTTATGCTAGATACACTGTATGATTATCTGAGGTGAGAGAGAGAGAGAGAGAGAGAGAGAGAGAGAGAAAGAGAGAGGTCGAAAAGCATTTGACAGGAAAGAGAATGTAAATGTAAATGTTCTCAAACACTGCTACCTGGTGGAGAAAACTGGGAATATTGTGAGAGAGGTTTATCAAGAAATGGCTCTAGTTTATCCCCCTCTGCTTGTCTTTTTGAATACTACACATGGACCAAGTAGAGAGGTGAACAAAGGGACGGTCAGATAGGAGGTTGAGGCACAGAGAGGAGGTCTGACTTGTTCCCATATTACTCTGGACAACATATCAATAACCAAGTAACACCCTTCAAGCCTGTCAAATGCTTTTTGACTGAACGTTAGATGTGACAAAATAGGCATGCAAGAATAAACTGGAAGAAATATAATTTCAACATAACATATACTAGTTTTATGGAATAGAATAGTAAATAACATTTGAATAAAAATGTAAAAAATACTTATTATAACATGTAAGTAATGGAGTCTGCCACAGGGAGGTGCTGTGGGTCGCTGTATGCTGAAGCAGAGGCTGCAGCCATATCTTGCTTGGTTTTCACTTTGAAACACTTCCCAGTGCTCTAAGAGATGGATATGTATTGTCACATGTTATGGTAGCAGCTATTCAGACTCCTGATATGACATTCATAAGGTGTGCGTGAGAAAAGTATATGCAGTCCAACCTTAACAATAAGAAAAAGGCTGTTGAGTGCTGCTTTGAGGATGAAGCAAGCTGTCAGGGGCTCCTTCTTCCTGAGTGTTGCTGCATGTTCAAACCATAACAAATGTGAAACCAGTTTTCCTCCCCTCTGTGTCCCACATAATCCAGTGGCTTCTGTGAACGGTGTACATTGTGGATATCGGTGCTGGGTGTGGGGAAGTTGATGCGTCATCGCCTTCGTCGAATGTGAGGAGACACTGAGGCGGGGCTACTGGCGCTGTGCGATGGGGACAGTCGACCTATGTCTTGTCTCGAGTAAATGAGTCGTCTGAACTCTAAGGTCAGCCAATCAGGGTCGGCCATGATGGGCTGGGGGCCGAGAGACAAGAGAGGGTAACTGATGTTCGGTGGAAAAGTTAAAGCTGAGGTCTGGATTGTTTCAGAAAGTGTGTCTGAAGTCCACGCAGACATGGACGGACAGGCGGTTAGTTCTACAGAGGGAGGACTAGTGAGGGTCAGGGAGGTGATAATGGGGGGGCTGTGGAGCCTGGTGGGACTGGAGGGAGCCGTGAAGGCACCTCTGCCACTTACTTTGGGCGGGCTGCTTTTAATCCTGGGAACTTTAGCGCCGCGGCCACGGTAAATCTGCTCGTGGTCAAACTCCAGATCCTCCAGCCGCTGGGTCAAGGCCAGTTTCTGCTGGATGGCCATACGGAGGAGGGAGTTCAACGTCTTTTTCTCGTCCTCTGCTGCCGCCAGCTGCCTCTGCATCTCATCCAGCTGAGTAACGTACTCATCACACCTACAGAGAGAGAGACAAAGGGACAGAGGGAAGACACACAGATTCAGTCTGTATCCATCTATTTACATTTTCACTTTTGCAGCTGAGAGGCCTCGTGCTTCCCCTCTCACCTTGTGGCAAACATGGCCCTCAGAGACGAGAAGGTGGCGGCATCTTCTTTCAGAGCCTTCAGCTCGTTCCTGAGCTTCATCATGGTCTCTGTCACCATCGTCTTTTCATTCTCGTACTTGCTCTTCAAATTTGCCAGTGCACCCTCTGCTGTCTGCAGTGAGGACAATGTTACATTTTATTACAGTATGTTGGTCTAATTCAGATCTCTGACACAAAAAGGACAATCATTTTTCATGGTATATTAAGAACAAAGTAAAATTCTCTTTGACCTGTTTATTGGCCTTCAGCACCAGCCTGAGCGTGGCTATCTGCTCTCTCTTGGTACTGAGCAGTGACTTCAGTTTGAGGATCTCCTCCAGGCACAACTCCTTGTCCTTGTCAAGCATGGGCGCCAGCTCCCTGGCTGCGGCCCTCTGCCTGGACAGCTGCAGCGAGCGGTCCACAGCCCTCTGGAGGTGTTTGATCTGGTCTCTGATGATGGCGTTCAGGTTGTAGATGTTCATGGGCTCCTTCCGCAGGTCCCCACCGGCCTCTGAGGGCACCGGAGATGGACAAGGAGAGACGGTGATGACTGGGGAGCCCGTGGGGTTGCGGGTGGGGCTGCTATGACAGGAGTCCACTGTGTCGGATGTTGTCTCATTATGACGCGCCTCCCTGGACGCGGAGTCCCGGGACGGGGAGTCCATGGGACTGCGCGAGTTCTCGGAGGAGCAGGCCGCAGATGCTGCGGCGAGGCGCCGGGCCAGCCGAGGCGAGAGCAAAGCCCGGTGGTCGTCGGAGCCCTTCAGACTGCCACTGCGTGTGACGCGGCTCTGGCGGTAGTAGTCCAGCATGACACGGTTGGGTGTCTCATTGTTGCACAGACAGACGTGGTGGTAGAGCTGCGCCAGTTCCTCGCTGAAGGTTACCAGCTCATCCTGCGCTGCGTTCAGCATGCCCTGGCTCTCTGTGGCCGTGCCCGTGGCGGCTCGCAGCTCTGTCTCCAGGCTCGACACCTTCTCCCGGCTCTCACGATAGCTACGCTCCAGATGAGTCACCTGCGTGGAAGGAATCAGTTGGACATTTGCAACATCACAGAACTGAGTGAGGTGGCTG
Source organism: Taurulus bubalis (assembly GCF_910589615.1). NCBI lineage: Eukaryota > Metazoa > Chordata > Actinopteri > Perciformes > Cottidae > Taurulus > Taurulus bubalis. Next base: position 8,258,988 of record NC_136597.1, read on the forward strand.
TTGGATGCAGTGATGAAAACATACACTGTGTGTAATAATGACAAACCTGTTCACTTAGCGCCGGGACCCTGTCGTCCCCGTGGCTGTCCCCCTGCCCCTCCACCGCCTGGTTGTACTTCTCCTTCAGGGCCTTGAGCTCTGCTTTCAGGTCGATCACCTCCGTCACTGCCACCTTGTATTTGCACTCCAGGATCTCGAAGCCGTGGATATCGGGGTCGTGGTGACCGTTGGCTGGCGGCGAAAAGGAGCCGCCATCAGGTTTCTCACTCTCCTGTGGGTCATCGAGCTCTTTGTCTCCATTGAGACATTTCATGCCGTTGACGTGCTCCGTGAGGCGATGGACCTGCTCGTTCTGCTCGGTCAGGGCGCCCTGCGTGTGCTGCAGCTGGGTTTGTGACTCCTGCAGGTTCATGACCAGTGACGACTTCTCGCGCTCCACCTGCAGGACAGGAGACACACGAGAGGCAAGACAATACAGTGAGGGAAGAATGCAATGCTGCATACATGTTTAATGTGATACATGTCCAAGGCCTTTAGATATTCTTATATAATACTGCATTGATGTGTTCTGTCTTGTTAACAGATCAAACGTATTTAAGCTACAGCATTTCCGCGAAAAATGACAACAGTGGTGCGGCTTGCTTGAGCGTGCTCCCTCTGCGCTGAAAGGGTCAAACTTTATTGATCCAGCTCTTCGATTGCCAAAGAAAGCTAAGCAAATACCGTAAACAAATTCAGTGACGATTAATACTTAGAGTGAAAACCTAAAATGGAATTCTGTGCAATTGTATGTTATTTATACATTAAGAAAGAAACATCAACAGACACATTAGAAGCCTGATGCTGTTGGTCTTTAACAGAATAATCTACTTGAAAGAGAACATTGATTAGTGAGTAATTGTGTTTACAGAGAAAGCCACACCTCTTATATAACAGCCAATAATCTAATTGTAAGTTTTTATGAGGAGCTCAGCTAGGGCAAACATGAACAGTAATGACTTGATTAGATTAGAGCATGAATCAGATCTACCTTTGATTTTGATGTATTCCTCTGGTGTGTGTTGCTCTGAAATAAATTCCTATACTTTATTATATAAGCCCTATCTCTATAATATGTTTATGGAAACTTATATGATATTGTCTCTCTTGGGTGTCAGTTCCTAGTTAGGCCTCTATGTCTGTCTCCTTGTCTCTAAAGTAAAATCAGAATATAGTTTGCCTCTGCTTCTGCTCCCTGTGCCTGTTGGATGCTATTCACCCTATGGCCCACACAACTCTACTGCCTCTACTGCTGGACGGTTTTTGCTTTACTGTGTTTCAGCTTCATCACTCCCACTATAACATTAGCACATGTGAGAGCATACATCATATACAACACATGATATGATATGTGGTCTATCACATTCAAAATAAGTGTTGTCCGTGCTAACCTTGAAAATGATTACATTACATTTCATTTAGCTGACGCTTTTCTCCAAAGCGACTTCCAATAAGTGCATTCAACCATGAGTACAAACAATTTATTCAGGAAAGAAATGCTATAAGTAATAAGTAAGTGCCATTTAAGTGCCACTAAAGTGCTACTTTCTTTATTCAAGGTATAGTCGGAAAAGATGTGTTTTTAGTTTGTTTTCTGCTGTCCTGATGTCAAAATAACATTCGGTGATGATAAAAAACTGAACAAACAATACATGCTTTCTAGCAGCTGCACGTCAACGTTTTACTTTGTTACTCTGTTTAATTTGATTCACCGTGGGAGTTACTGCTATGTTTTCTTCAGACCCACCTGCAGCAGCTGCTGTTTGAGCTTCTGCATCTCCGACAGGTTGAGCTCACTGAACAGGTCTGGCACGGGGTGCAAGCCTTCTCCTTTCCGGCCTGGTCGGTAGTCGCCGTTCATCTTAGTGCCCGATCCGGTGCCCGTGTGGACGTGGCCGTTGCGGCGATTGCTGTCCTCATTGTTGCCGTTGGCAGCGGGGATGGCGCTGCCGTTGGTCCCGTTGGTCTCCTCGGGGAACTTGAGGCTCTCAACGCCAGTGACAGTGAGCGCCAGGTGGGCCCCTGCGCCGTAGACACTGTCACTCAGGCTGATGTGGTGGGCCAGTTCCTTCCTCAGAGTGTTCTTCTGCTCGCGCTCACTCTTCAGGGCATCCAAGGCCTCCTCCAGCTGACCCTCAGAAATGTCCTTCAGACGTAATGCGTCTTCCAGCTGGCTGTTGAGCAGAACTGTCTCCTCCTCTAGTACCTTGATTTCATGTTTTAGACCCTCATACTCCACCTGAGGAACAGCAGGAACAGGAAAGAAAGAGCAGAAAAGCTTTCATTGAAATCCTTAAATACATTCTAAAGCATTTTGTTTGATAAGGATTTGATGATGCAATCCCTGGTCCCACCAGAGGGGACACAAGGAAGGTGTGAGTAAAAGAAATTAGCAGCAGATAAATTAAGAAAAGACAATAATAAAGTATTTTCCCCTTTAAACTTTTTAGAAAAAAATAAAAAAATGTAATTACAATATATTTATAATATAAAAATGTAAATATTTTTAGAGCCAGGTGACTTAAACCAAATACAAAACGTTGGTTATGTTTGTTTACAATATTCAATCTAAAAACAAGCTGGAAGATGTGGTAACAAATTATTACAAATAATGTATTTATTAATTTGTGTTTGGTTACAAAGCAGGTTAAGGCTTTCGTTTTCATTTCAGGTAAAACCCGTCACTTATTTTGATATACTATTTACAGAAAGATCAGCAATATCAAAGTCTAACATCACAAGATATAATCTACTCCAGCACAAGTATTAGAGAGAACGTGACTCAAGCCCACACAGACAGACACAGTGTGACTCAGTGTAATTGGACAAGGGATACTGTAGCACCTGAAGGCAAATAAAGGATGATGAGCAATGTTTGACTCAGGGCATCCTGGAACTAAAAAAATAAAGAGGACCACAATCGAAGGTGGTTTTGAAAGTGAGCGCGAGTCATTGATCTCCACTGAGAAAGCCTCGGTGTCTCATCATTGAAGGCAATGACGCATCTGCGTGAGGCAGATTTGCTGGTGTGTGGTGTAATTGAGACGATGGTCGAATTAGTTGATACTGACCTGGCTCTGCTTGAGCGTAGACACCAGCTTCTGCAGCGTGATGTTCTCCTCCTCTAGCTCTGTGTAATCCTGAAGCAGTCTGGTCTCTCTGAACTTGTACTCCTTGACCTCTTCCCTCATCCGGCTCCTCTGTAGCTCCAGCATCTCATTACTCTGGAGAAGAAAAGCAGGGGGAGAGAGATCGGTTCAAGGAGGAGGAAAAAAAGACTGGAAGTCAGTTTATAACCTAAATCTATGCTGTAACGGACAGTTTGTTCACAGAAAGTCGTATCACTCGTACATACTACAGTCTACACTCTCAGACCCATACTGCACATACTCTCTCTGATAGCACGAGGATGAAAACGTTTCATTATCTTAAATAGATAGAACGGATAAAGTGTCGATGGGAAAAATGCACCGGCAACAGAAGTCATAAATCTAGTAGCAATGGGAATAAATAGACCTCACAAAAGCATCTGTCACACACAACTACTAGTTGTAAGTTTTAGTCTAAGGGATAGAGAGATGGATGAATATTCTGTCCATTAGCTTCTGACCCTGTTACAATAGGGGTGGTGGAAGAGGGTTAATTTCTTCATTTTCTCAGACCAGTTCACTTTGAATGCACTACTTTGTTTTTCCAGTGAGCAGTTGTGGACAATGGATCTCCTGTATTTCCTAAAAAATAACTGTAGAGTATATTACTATTGCATCACATTGTCTTTAATCTGCCCCCTTATGACAAGCAGTTTAGGCATGATGGTCCTTTTTTTATAAACACAGACATGAGTAAATGTGTACCGTACATCGCAACTGTACTGGCCTGGAGCGTTGTATTTAGTATGGAATAGAAAATAATGAACAATGTATAGTATACATGCTCACGTGTGTGTCACTGCAGCTCCCCTGCAGCTCTCAGCGCATATGGCAGAAGTGCTGACCCAGGGAAGCGTCAGGAGTGGGTGGGAGACACACAGAGAACTGAGACACATGGCCTCTTCTGTGCTTTGACCCTCCAGAGGTTCTACATGTATATGTGTGCTTTCTAGGACTGGCAACTGGACTGAAACTAAAGACTATTATGATACACTGAATCTTTTGATTTGTACAGTAGCTGACAGCAGCGCCTATACTTTTACAGCTAATGGAGCTTCAACTGCAAAGAATAGAAAAGAATAACAGTATGACTGCACAGAGAACACTTTTATAAGTAGCCAGAAAAATATAAGAAAAAAACAATGACATTTTAGTAACAGACCTTATGGGCATGAATAAGAAATACATTTTTGGATGACGTGTTATTGATTATAATGACCTTTCCTTGTGACTTCTTGTCTAGTTACATAGTCATGACAGCACAGATAATTACACTGAGCTGGGTATGAAGTGGACCGGATTAGAGGCCAATTATCAGTCAGCGAGGCCCTATAGAAGCGTAGCTGATCAGGGGCTACAGATGCCGGGGTCAGGGGCAGTGCGGCACCCAATGCTGGCAATGAGCCCACCACAGGGCCGAGCGGGGCAATGAGCCCCTGATCGGGAGTTCACAGCACAGACTGTGACTCTGACCGCTTTATTGGATTCATGATAAAATGGAAAATGTGGCAGAGGTCCAGCAATGCTGCAGTCATTCATCATTACCACCGATGTTGCTGCAGTAATGGGAAATAAATGAAAAATGTTTACGCAGGATTCGAGAATTATTATACAGTAATATGACTTTGAGAAAGTTTAGAGATTTTTTTATAAGAATAGGCAGAAGCCAAAAGAAACTGTGATTACTGCATATACATGTGTTAATCCTTTCATGTTCTGACTTAAAACTGCAGACTAAACACAGCAAATTAAACTTTCCCTCGTAGTAAGTCAAACTGTTTTCCATAAAGTATTTTCTGATGAATCTGAGTATGTTGATAGTTTTTGTGAAAGCTTGCTTGGAACCTTTGGAATAGACCCCCAGTGCGGCAGCAACACCTGTTTCTCACGATGAAAAGGCGACTCCCCCTCATTAGGGCATCGCATGCAAATGAGGATTTCAAAGAGCCAAAAGCCATTGATGAACACATCATTAAAGAGCCATGCAAAAGCCAACAGTTGACAGGTGTGTGTGTGTGTGTGTGTGTGGGAAGAACAGCAATTCGTTGTGAATATGTCGACCGCGCTCATCAATTAGTCAGCTGCCCAATTGAAAACATTATGTTGCATAATGGGGATTACCCCAACTAATGTACATGTTGTGTATGACATTACTCTGCTTACATTCACACTGACATATGTGTCATGTTCAGAAATGACGTGCAGAGAGGAAGAACTCAACCTCATGACACTCCCTGATGGATATAGTGAATGAGAGTGTGTGTCCTGTGGGTGTAGTGCTGGTCGTGGGATGAGAGCAGCCTGGCTCACTTTGGCCCGACACATGTGCCGAGCTCAGGGCATTTCCCTTATTCCCCAGCTTAGCACCGGATTTGCCCCCCACAATGGGGTCGTGGCCGCGGCGTCTGACCCCGGCTCGAACTGCTGCGCTGCCCGACGCCGTGGCTGCAGACATGTACGCTCAGGCATGTTGTTTTTTCTGTGTCAGGTTTGACCCCCTTTCTGCCACTGTGACCGTTTGGCCTTAAACACCCTGATCTTATGTAAGGTAATGTCCAGTAAATTATACAAATTTGGAAAATAGTCTTACAATTCAAGAAATGACTATTACGAAAGGAGACGGTTTGTTGTACTTAGCTGACAATTCTGACACAAGATGCAGCCGGTGACGAAACATTTTAAAAGGAAGTAGATCCTTTACTCAAACTCAACAATCACCAAACCTTTATGCAACGACAGCTCATATTGCACTTCTTACATTTACTGCTTTTTCCCAAAATAGTTAAAGTGTTCCCAAGGGGTTACTGTCTATTCTCTACATAAAAGCATCTTACGTAATGCAACACATTAATGTGTTAGAGAGTTTAAACTACTAAAATGAGTGTCCAAATCTACTTTTAGCTAATAAGATGCCGTTTTCACACATATAGAATATCCCTGATTTCTTGTGTGTCCTCCGTCTGGCATGAACTGATAAATCGTCCGCAGAAGGTTCACTCTGTAGCTCTTGACAAGCTCACCTCTCGTAGCTCCTGCGTGAGTGTGTTGAGCCTCTCGTTCTCGGCCTGCGCGTTGGACGCCACAGAGCGGCTTTGTGTCACCTCCGTCTGCAGCACCAAGATACGCCCCATGTAGTAGGCCTCCTTTGAGGCCGACTCCTGCAGCAACGTCTCCTCATTGGTCTCCCCATCCTCTGCCACCTTACGCTGGTTGCTGTAAGCTTGGCCGAACGCCTGGAGAGGAAGAAAAGAAGGGGCGGAGGAAGGGGGCAGAGTAAAAGCAATGCAATAAGGAATAACTAAATATATTTATTTGTAAGGACCAACAAACATTTTTTGCGAAGTAAAAATTGAAGTGACACTGATCCAAATCTTGTCATATAACATAAACATCCTAATCCATGTGAGGGATTTGCACCCTCTGGCACGTCGAGCAAAGCCAGCACATCTCTCACAGTTATGGCCAGTAGGCGTACTCCTGCTGTACTTTTGACCACCGGCGGCACTGGCAGAGGCTGTCCCTCATGGATACCTGCTCTCTGTCGATGTGAGATGATGTTTCACCGTGATCAATAGACACACTGTTCCCATTTTCCTGACACAGGTTTTCACAGCAGCGAGCGCTGACTTGTCATGATAAAGGAGCCAAGGCTTGATTGGGAAAATCAAAGCACGCATCAACAGCAGAACCGGCCTCCCATTCTATGCCGACCGTGCCGTAAAGCTCAGCTGCATGGACCAACAAGTGAAATTGAAAGAGATACAGTTACTGTACATCGTGCAAGGTTAAAGGACTAACATATCACTTATGTTGTATGAACATGCAATCCTGCATTTTATTACTGACAAGGTTGCCTTAATGTAGACAGAATTCCATGATTTGTATCCTCGACAGCAGCTGCCTTGGAGGTTCAATAAATACTATGAACCATCCTTCAGTTTCTCAGAAGATCAACACGGAAAACATTGTTATGTTGCACACAGCGGCCCCTCGGAGAGATAATGGATCGATACTGCTGTCTCAGAAAACTATTTTTATGGTTTACAATTGCCATATGAAACTGTAAACAATTCAGCATGTGTAGCTATTACAGGATGCAGTAACCCGGCCTAATTGTCAATTCAGCCTAAATCATAAGGGAGCCGTATATTTTGGACCAGAGTATGAATAATTCACAAAGAGTCTTCCCAACCCCACCTCAACATAATAACAAAATGTTTCTCTGTTTCTCTCCTGGATGAATCATTTATAAGGTACAAGCATCTGTTATTTGGAGAAGAAGTGAGCTCCAGTGTGCATCTGTCTTTTCTTACCACTTCACTAGTCATTTTTCCTTTTTCTTTTAACTTTCATGATTCATGATTAAACATGACTGCTTAAGTAAGCAGCGTGGGGTTTGCTGAGGTCCAAGTGTAAAGACATTTTCCTTCCACATGGGGTAATTTTTTACAGCCGGAAATCTACTTGGAATATATAAAGCACGGACTTAGACAGAAGGTAAATGTTCAGCCATTATGATGATACGTAATGAGTCCACACCTCTATGTTGCTGCTAAATAAATTGGCGTGTTGTTCACTGGGAATGAGTGAGATGAGCTGATTTACCAGCAGAGAGTTTTTAATGTCACCTAATTAGCTTAATTGCCCCCCCTGCCCCTGTCACATCTGGCCTGCTGTTTGAACACTCATCACCGGCAGAGAAACACTGAATGCTGGTTACACAATAGATTCATCAACACTGTCCTGTCGTAATGAATGCAGATAACAGCTCAAATACATGAAAATGACACACACACTTTTTCTAATCGGTTAATATAAACTTATATATACATTTGATTACATGTAATCAGGTAAATAAAGTGCTTTATTTAAAAAGGCACTGACACTTATTCTAATTCAACAGACCCTTTCATTTTCCTTGTGAAATACAGATATGCATATGAATAAGAGCCAGTAATAATCAGTCCAGAAACGGCTGTAAATACACCGAATATTTTGCCTTCAACTACAAAAACTGTCCTCAAGGACTTGCTTTATAATGAATAGAAAGCACTCATGCAAGAATACTGTATTTTAATCGTCTCTAGTTCCCCTCCCTCACTGCATCTCTTTTATTTCTCGCTCTCTTTCACTCTCTCTTGTTCACTCGCCCCCGTGCCCTCTCTAGCTCTCTCGGGAGGCACAGTGTGATTGTAGTGAACGATTAAAAGAGGGAGGGCCAAAAGAACAAAAAAGCTGATTAATTCTGAGCACAGTGTGACTGAATGAGCTCACATTCTTGCGTCAGTTGGGAGGCTGTCAACGTCCGAGCGGGCCTCACAGCAACAGATGAGCCCTGCAGGGGGACGAGCAAAAGATCTGGACCCACAGGGCCCAGCTGTTGGATTTCTAGTATCATGAAGGTAAAGAAGAAAGCAAAGATGTACACTTACTGTACTGGGAGCAAATTCAAAACAGAATAGGCTGTGTATTGTATTAACTTTTTGGGTTTAGATTGAGGAAAATATGCCGAACTTCTTAATGCAGAAATGTATTCTTCGTCACTTTCATGTTAAAAGAATGAAAAGATTGAGACTAAATACGAAGCTTTGCAGCCAGTTAGCTTAGCATAAAACATAATAGCAGGGAGAAACAGATAGCCTTGCTCTGTCCAAAGGTCACACAATCCTCCTGAACACGCTACATCTCTGTTTCGTTACTAAATTCCGAAGTGTATTTGCAGGATTATTTCTTGGCAGGAAGGGATGACCTCCTGAAGTCTTCCAAATTAATCTTGCCAGGCAACTAGCGCATACTTCAGTAAATTGCTGCTCCCGACCAAGTAATAGTCTGGCACAACTTGCTGGTTTTTTTTGTACGGATTAAACACATTTGATATAAAGAGCCAGGTTAGCTTGCTGTTTACGATAAACTAAGCTAAGCTAAGATAAGCTAATCGTGAATAGGATATTTCACAAAATGTCGAGCTACTTTCAACAGGATCAGGTGTGCAAAAGATTTCTCTTAAAAATAAAACACTTAGTTCAGGAAATACACATTTCATTCAGTATTTAGGCATGATAAACATGACGAGCTGACGAAAAAGGCCGAACAACAGACACAAGAACCGTCACAGCAGCAACTCATCCACAGAGAATCTCTGGGTCTTGGATGCATAAGCAGAAGCAGATGGTTTCCTGACAACCCGCCTTCATGAGCTGAGCCGTGCTCTTCGAAAGTCCGCTCACTCCATCTGCCCACTGCTCCTTTTAAAGGAAGTACCAGTGGGCGACACTGATGGCTGAGGTTCAACATTCACACATAAAGGAGCACACACACACACACACACACACACACACACACACACACACACACACACACACACACACACACACACACACACACACACACACACACACAAACACACTTTGGCCCTCCTGATGCTGGTGCACCATAGTTTCAGGGTGGGCTAAAAATAACACAGTGACAGCTCAGGCTAATTACAGGATCGACACTAATGATACAGCATGCTGTATCATTATAATGCTGGATTTTCATTGCACCTGCATCTGTTACCCAATTGACAAACATAATACAGTTACTCGAGCCTGATAACATGTAAAGAACAGGAAGATTAATATGTAATGCCCTTTCCTCAGGACGATTTTAAGATGGAGTTCTTGATTGGCAGCTGGCTCATTTTTGTGTACTAGAAACCCCATAATGCATTCAACCTTGAGGCTCCTCGGCCTTCTGTGCCTCAGTGGATGAAGTCCGAACAATAGAGTCCCCCTCTATAGATATTCATCCCCGGGGCCAGGGAAAGAGGAGGAGACGGAGGGAACAAACCAACCGCCGCACTTGAGTGAGAGGAGGAGCGTGTGCAACCCTGAAATCTTTCCCTGTACGTTGCAGCTCCTAATTAGGAGTCAGGGGAGGATCTGTCAGTGTGTGTATATACACCAGGAGTCTATTTTTATACCCAATAGGGAGAAGCGAGTGCACTATTTCTACATTAGCAATTAATCTCCGAACTTTTAGGATTAAGTGGACGTATTGGGTTTTCCTAGATGAAAATCCCTGTTAAACAAGTTTATTTATAGTAATGTTAAGATAGCAAGGGGTCCAGACTTGATTTAAAATGTCAAAGTCAGAGAGCAAATATGAACACAGGCAAGAATAACTTCTTTTCACGTTCCCTTGTATAAGTTTTAATTAATGTAGACTTTAATAAAGTTTGCCTAGTAAAAATAATAATGACCGTGACATGTATATCCTTAATTAATTGTACAATCAGAAATACATTTATGGAAAAGGTGACAAAGAAGACATGTAAAATTGAGGATTTAAATTGTACAATGATAGATGGGGCTTAAAATCAACTAGTATTTGTTGTATACATTGATATTTTATGCAAGTAGAAGATGAGAAGAGTGATACTTTTATTGCTCGATTTGAGACAGAACCGCCTTAAATCTGGATCACAAGCTTGATTAGAAAATCAACCAAAAGCCGCCTTGCAGAGCTCTAATCTCTGTCTGCTATTACATCCTTTTGATAAGTTATTGGGAAGCAGAAATCAGGGTATTAGAAAAATTCTAATGAAAAACTCCAGCATACACTATTCGACATATACACAAAAAGACACACACACACACACACACACACACACACACACACACACACACACACACATACACACACACACACAGTCCAGATGGTCGGCCCAGCCAACCACATCAGGGATTTCAGTACCATGGAGAGAGACATGCAGTGTCATGTAGAGAGCTGTATGTGTGAGGTCAGAGCAGATTGTTTCTGGTTGCGGCACGTCATTCACTCGCTTGATAATCAGTTGTAAAGCATGCGACGCCTCCGTCACAATGGTTTGAGACCAAGCCAACTATTCCATGAAAAAAAAGTGACCAGCAGTGACAGAACTGACACTTAGAATGAATCTCATAAATAATTGCAGAAGAACATCAAGAGTATAACAAACGGAAGAGACGTGAGTCAGAAGTAGCATGCGATCTGTCGACCTCCAGTCACAACAAGACGACACACACACGCACACACACACACACACACACACACACACACACACACACACACACACACACACACACACACACACACACACACACACACACACACACACATCAATCTGAGGAGAGTAGAGAAAACACAAACTCTAGACACAAGTCTGGAGAGGTAAACAACACGAGGAAAAAGTGTATTTCCACTAAACAAATTTCACGATATGGTCTGTAAGTTCTGTCCATTACAAATTAAATAGATTATGTACCTTTTTATTAATTTTAGCAAACTTTAGTTATGTCCATATATGTAAATAATACTTAACTCTTGCATTATTATTCTGTAATAGAACTAATTACTTCCTACATGCCCCATAATGCAACCAATTAACGTATTTTTAATTAGACCCCCACTCCCTCCTAATAGCTAACATTTTTTTTAACTCCATACCCATGCAGGCTTTTAATTAAAATTACTCTAGTCCAAGCTGAGATAACCCTGATGACATCACAATGCCATCACCTGACAAGCTCCCGACAGGTCCATGGAAAATATAATTAAAGGAAGTGTTGTACACACAATTCCTTTTCTATTTAATATATTAAGTATGTGTACTTAAAACTCATATCCATGATGAGCCACTGCTGCAGCTGGTTTATGGGAAACGTTGCCCTTTCACAAGGACACCGAAACGTCCTTTTGTGCTTCTCAGCCACCGGGGAAAAGTGCCAAGTCAAGAGATCTGTCATCTATAAAAACACACAAGCACAATTTCACAAGCAAGGGGAAGCTGGTTAATCACAGCCCAGCAAGAATGGAGGTCAGCCACACAAACAAAATTAACAACTAATACAGATATTTAGAAGCAATTATATTATTTAAACAAATCACATTTAAAAAAATCTGAATTGTATATGCATACATAGTGGAGTGTAGTGTCCTTTGTGAAGCTGAAATTACATAATGATAATTAGATAATTCAATTAGTAAAGACACAGTTTGAAATTAGGCCCTAGAGTACAGGGTTTGCTTTGTGTGTGTGTGTGTGTGTGTGTGTGTGCGCGCTTTAAGCCTGCTACTGAATCACGAGGGATGTTTATCGTTTATCATAATGCTGAGTGCCCAGGCGTGCTCTACTGCGGCCTTTGAATCCTAGTTTAATTTCCTCAGTTGGTAGAAAGCTCTTCATGAATTACAGTCTACATAAACATTGAGCTGGAGTGATCTGAACATTCTATAGATAGTGCAATTGCCCTGCTTTCTGCTCCTCCTTGCTGAAATGCAATTTAGCACAGCAAAGCCTATTATTCCTCTGATAACAATATGCTATTATGTTGACACTCAAGGAAAGTAGAATCTGTTATGCAGGGTAATAGCCGAAAAAGGCCTCAATGCGCTTTAAAATCCCTGCCAGCTACAGAAAATCCACAATAGCGTCACATCTGTTGCTTTCTCACCAACACAATGTGCACAGTGAATGCTGTGTGAAGCCAAACGCTCTGCCAGGGGACAGGCGGTGTTTAGTTCAAGGATGTGGCTTGTTAAAGTGATTTAATTTGGCTGAAGTCTGCTCTTGATAAGAAAGATGCCTGGATTATTTCCCAGAATGCCTATCACTTATGTGTGCTCAGTCTGTGCCTGGATGAATGGACTTTGAATCGGCTGCTGGGCAGAAGATTTGTCAGATCCCAAATGTCTCTTTATCTCCTTTCCTCTCTCCTCAAATCGATTCTCATCTCCTCCGGACTCCATCCATATCGTGGTCATAACTTCAGCACACTGAGCCGGCGCTGCCACGAAGACGAGCCGTTATGTCTACTAAGATGTTCATTATGTCAGGATCTAAAATATCTTTTAGCAATAGGAGTCACTATATAAAGAGGCGGACAGGACTTTATGCTTTGCCTCTATGTAGGAAGCTGTGATCAGTGTGAGCAGACTGGGAAAGTTCCAACACTAACTGCTCAAACTGTACCTGCTGTAACTGTGTCATGGTGTCTCTCTGCTTGGTGATGCGCCCTGCAGGAGAGCATGAGCAAGTCAACCACGAAAACACATGGCCTACCCTTCAGGCCATTTCAGTTGACAAATGCATGTTAAGAAATACACATGGCTAGAGGCACACTCGTGCATGCACTTGACATGAATGCATCCCCAACTCCTGCCATTCGTTTGTAGCGAGAACAAGAGCCATTGGGCTGAGTGGAAACTTAAAAAAAGCAGTGAGTGAAAAGGAGGAGACGAGGCTCTAATGCAGAGAGCCCTTGACACAAACACAGACAGAAGGAAGGAAAAATAGACTCTTGACTAACTCTGGCATATTTACAGAAATGTTTTTATTATTGTGCACTGTCCCCTCATCAAATAAACCATTTAACAATAAATCTATCAAGCAATTTAACATGAAATATTACTGAGAAAACAACCAATCATCAACAATCATTAATCTTTCTTCAAACACAATGTTTTTTCCCCCTAATATGCTCTTACTTTGCATTATAAGTAATGTAAATGATTAGTACATTCATTATCAAGTAATCTGCCAATTGCCATAACATGTAAAAAAAAAAATCATACCTACAAATATTCAGTTTACTATCACAGAAGACACAAGCAATATTTATATTGAAAGGGCTGATTTTTTTGTTTACTTTAAATTACCTTTTAAAATGAACTAAATTAAATAAAATTATGCAATTGTTGACAATTAATTTAGGTAGCATGCCTATTGACTTTATAAACTAATTGTTTTCGTTCTATTAAAGAATATTAGCAGATATTATCTTTAAATATGCGATTAATATGTTTGATGTGTATCAGCCTCCACTTTACACTCTCAGCCACAAAGTCTTTAACATTCAACATCACTGTGTCCTCACTGTTACAACCAGCCAAATAAGAATCTGCAGCCCAGATCGGCTACTTTCGTTTGAAGTTGCATATGATTGTGTGAGCAGATGTGTAAATATGTGGGTACCTAAAAGTGTAACATCTTGTGTATTCTGTGTGTGTCTTCCCAGTGGGCCTTTACCCTGTGTGATTATAAAGCCCCGCCCTCATGTGTGTTGCCTGTCTTCCCCTGTGTATTTAGTCTGTGTCTTTCCCTTGTCAGTGGCAGGATTGTCTTCTTTGTCTCCCATGTATGTATGTACTTCGTGTTTGAGCTGTAGCTGTAGCTGTAGTTTTCCAATGTTTGTGACTTTGTTTAGTAAAATACCTTTTTGATTTTGCCCTCCACCTGGCCTCCTGCCTGTTTCCTCTGCTCCTGAGTCTCTGCCTCTCACACCCGGTCGTGAAAAATGTGTCAATGCATCAAGGTAAAGCTGTTCCGGACATATATCCTCTCCCTCAGGGTACAACCTGATAAACAGTGATTCATGGACACCAAATTAACAGAGCAGTCAAGGTTATCATGATCCCACAGGTCGAACAGTACATTACTTATTTTGACTTTCACTAACTTCATCTATTTTCTTGATTCCCTGTTTCTTTTTTTGCGCTCTTAATCTCTCAAAGGACAAATGCTTTCAGTCAAATACTTTTATCCATCCTTGTCCAGAATCCTGTAAGTGGTTTCTGCCGCCGTCATAATCCTCCTAAATGACAACAGACCATTTCCATTATGTGCCTCAACGAAGTACCGAGTCTCCACAGTCAGTCAAGTGTTGAGGGATTTGCCCGGGGGGAAGAAGAATTAGAGCTCTAATGTAGGGAGCGGTGGACATCGACCCACTCTGTTTCCTCTATGCTGCACACTTCTCTTCCTCCTTACCGACCTACATCCCTTTGTTGGACTAAATGGTAGAAGTACTCCATGGGACAAGGGAGATTAAAGAAGAAAAAAACTATGGAGAGGGAAAGTGAGCTGAGAGTAATGAGCACGGCATTGAGAAAAATAAGAAAAGATGGAGGTGTTTGAACTGGCTGATTGGTATTCTGCATCAGTGCCAGCAGACGCAGCGAGAGAAGCATCCAGAGGCACACGAGAGAGCGGGACAGAACGACAGGAGACAGATTCAACTGATAACATTGTCTCCTGTCTCTGTCGTGGGTCTCTGCTGATAAAGAGGACTCAGCCAAGCAAGGCAAACACCGACGACAATGGAAAGGCTGGTCGGCACACAGTGACCCTCTTGTATTGACACATGGGGCCTCTGGGTGACTCAGTGCTTTTGTGTAGCCACAGGAGAGCCTTCATTTTAAGCCCGTAGACCTGTGGGAATCCTTGTCCAGGCTACTAATAAAAGCGATGTTAGCGGTAGCATTCCTTCAAATCTTCACAATCCTCTTTCCTCTCTATTTCTGTCTCTCATCTACATTAGTTATTAGTAGATACATTACTTTATTACTACATTATTACTAGTAGACAAAGATATATTTCACTCGAAAAATGAGCAACTAACATGCCGGTGCAATTATAAGAATAGGGCGCTTGAGGAAAAGGCATTAGGATTCATCCTCTGAGGACCCTGAATGTATGTACATTAGTTCAAGGCAATCCATATAATATAAGTTTCTGTCTGAACCAAACTGATGGAGCCAAAGACCAACTAGCATTGCCTTCCCCTTTAGAGCCATGTCAAAGTACAAAACATTTAATTTTCCAACTCTCAAGTATGAGGATTTGTTGCACTTCTGTTTTATATTGTAGTGCATTTAATATATGTGGGTTACCCCGGGCTCTAGGGAAATTGTAATGTA
This sequence comes from Taurulus bubalis, assembly GCF_910589615.1. NCBI lineage: Eukaryota > Metazoa > Chordata > Actinopteri > Perciformes > Cottidae > Taurulus > Taurulus bubalis. The sequence continues at coordinate 8,274,893 of NC_136597.1, forward strand.
AAATGTCTTGCATTTTATAGGCTAAATAATTAATTACTTAATAAATGATACAAAATTGACAACTTATCTGATCGTGAAAATAATTGCTCTGATGATCATACAACAAAAATGGAGGCAGGCAGCTTGGTCGCTTTAATTCTCAGGTATATTTCTATTATATATATATATATGTATATATATATATATACATATATATATATGTGTATATATATATATATATACACATATATATGTATATATATATGTATATATATATATATATATATGTATATATATATATATATATACATATATATATATATATATATATATATATATATACAGTATATTCTATATTCTTTTTCAGCATGTCGAGAACCTTTCAAAAGCAGGCCCACAGCAACATGTATACATCCTTCCTCTCAGCTCTTTCAGTTTCATGACCTCACATGACATCAGGTCTCTTGTGATGGAGGAGTGGGATAATTAAATGGGTTAACTAGGGGATGATTTAATACCCGTCTAATCCTATACATCCCATTACAGCGCAGAGGTGACAGAGACCGATCGTCTGACCCTGATTCTGGTTCGCACACCCATTACAAGTGCATGTTTGGGTGTGCACATGCTCATGCATGCCAGTGAGTATGTGCACTGTAATTGTAACGATGGAGGGATAGGCAGGGACTTCAGAGCATCAAGCTTGTCTTTGCTCGACATCGTTGCTGGATGATATATAGATGGCCTCTGGTCATCTAGATGGGAGGCTTCTCTTGCAGAGATGATAGGCATGAAAAAAGACTGGAGCTGAAAGTAAATCACATTGTCTAGACCCGATAAAGGCAGAATGACTGAAGCCAGTGATGCTTTGAAGTACCGATTTGTGACCCAAAAAAAATAATCACGTAAACAATAACAATAAATATAGGCAGCAGAAGGCACAGCCATAGTTATACATTCCCACAACGAAGATCTTTGGGTTGCAAAAAACTAAAGTTTTCCTCGAGAGGACAAGCTTCTTTTTCTGCTATCCTTTCAGAGTTTGCAGCGCACACAGCTAAAGTAGACGACTAATCAATACAGCAGCCTGCAGGCAGCGGAGTCCTGTTCCCTCTTACCCTCTTCTGTATTTCACTGCAGCAAAAAGGAGCTTTCTGAAAAACATAATCTATGTTGGGCTGGGCGGGCCTGTCTCTGCAGAAGGAACAGCTTCACTAAATCCTGGTCTCTTTACATGTGAAGGTCATGGGGATTTTTGAGAAACAGGGACAAAAGAAAATAACGAGGGTCAGAATGAAATACGTGGATATTCTTTTGAGCTCTGTTGTGTAAATCATCTTTTAATGCAGCGACCAGACCCGACGTTCTCTCTCCCTCCCCGGTTCTCTATCAAGTCACCCATAAATAAAAACCTGAAACAACAACGAGACCACACTGACGGCCTGGAGTCACTCACCACGAGTCACTCTATCCTGCCGGCCCGCCCTCTCTGGTCTCAATCACAACATCCGCAGCCAAACCCCCCTCCTGCTACACATACAGACACGGGAGAGGAAAAAAACAAAAGGAGGAGTCATACACACATGCAGGAAAAGTGGTCCTGTGGTGTGACTCAACTACAAAGACAAATGACCTTCCCTTCAGGTCCTGACAAAACACACACATCAACCACCCCCATAAAAAAACAGCATAGGCCACACACAAGGGCAGACAGGTCCTTATCTATATGCTCAACTGCATCCCTGAGCCTGTTGCTGACGTCACAGGTCAACACCACCAAACCTGCTCCTCACAGGAAGGAACAATACAATCATTTGTTAATGGCTACACTTAATTACTTTAACAGACAACATTCTTGAGCGTGCTAAACACAGTGTTGTGAAACCTGGTTTGGCTTGTGTTCCGCGGCTGACTGCCACCCAGCAGACACCCCGGTGTCCCCTCTATTAAAAGCTCTGTAACTTGACTGATTCAAAAGCTGTTCTGTAGGATTCACTTTGAGGAACACAGAATGCACTGATTCCCACAATGCACGCTGCAGTACGCACAATAATGCACAGCTTAGCTCACAGAGACATAAATCAATGCATAATTCCCACTTCACTCCAGGGAGGGATCATAGGAGAGGATGGGGAGGGAGGGAGCGCCACAGGAGTCGAGGAGGGGGATGGTGGGCCCATGGTGTAGGGCACAACACCGAAAGAAAGGAGTAACACCATCTCATGGGATATTGATTCTGCCCCTCCGTCCATGTTGACTGCCCTCCCTCGAACCCAATGTAATGTAAAAGAGGAGCAAGCAGGAGGAGAAGGAGAAGCAGAGGGGAGAGAAAACTGTAAAGTATCCTTCCTCCTCACTCAGGACAGATTGATTTACAACCACAGCTGCTCTCTTTTCACAAGTGTTGACCCTGAATTGGAGGTCCGGTCAAATACAGGACGTGTGCTGAGTTTTTGTTTTTTTAAGTTAATAAATGCTAAGAGGTATTACAATTTGGATAATCCTTTTATTCAATGTTGATTCACCACCTCAAACAAAACAAATAAACTCCAGATGTGTCACCAAAGAGTCTTCAAAAGAAACAGCAGCGGTCAACAGTTGTACATTAAACACCTCTGGAAATGTAACTCCTCACGCTGTTCCTTGCTTTATGAGACACAGACGGTTTGACAACCGGTGTGACTGACAGGTCCTTCACTGGGCTTCAATATCATTCTGAAGGAGATCAAGTCAAACAGCTTCACACCATCATCATTCGTGCCTGATGACCGAGCAGTCGCATGTTATTAACTTGACTTGTGCAGATAGTTACTGTAGAGAGACTCCCAGAGGGAATGGACTGACAGCAAATCAATCATCAACAGGACAATGAAAGCATGTTGTTGCTCTTTGTGAATCTGACAGCCGACCCTTGAGAATAAAACACGTTAATAACATACTTTGGAACATCACAGTTTGCCTGCGAAGACCAGTTGCAGTGTCATCTGGTTCAAATTGTGAAAAAAAATCTTTACAACCCAAATGCATCGAAACAGTGAACTGTATTTACCACGTTACTTCCCGACTACCATGGTAACCTGTGCCAATCTCAAGTGACCAAACAATAATTTGGGAGCTGAACTAATCTAAAGGACATACACCTATTAAAGTGGAATCCTATACTTACATTTACATTATTTACGTTACAGAACTGTCTTATGGATGTATAGCATTGTGGGATAATTATGCCAGCGTTGTGTCCCGTGAAGCATACTGTAATATTTCACTGAAAATAGTATGCAAATCGTGTCGTATTGATTTCATTCCAAGGTTTTGAACATACAAAAGAATCATACATTGGCAACAATAAAATAATGTCCATATAAATACGCTCTTTGAGGGATCCTGTCAGAAGCATATTTCTACCTGTGGGTGTGAAGAGATTGACCATAAACAGAGTGTAACAAAATGCACACATTGGTACTAAAGTACTGGATGACAATCAAATGAAAATACAATTGAAATGAAATACAATTCCAGAAAACACTTAGCCAGCTTCTTCATGCGTATCCCAGTAATCAGTTTTCTGATTGTATTTTTCAAGTTCAATGGCAGAAGATTCTGTGATTCAAGAATGTTGGATGTGCACAGACAAAGGTGTAAAGGAGAGGGATGACGAAACAGCTGCAAGGAACACAGAAACAGTCTTGCAGCTGAAGATTTTACACTGATCTGATGAATCATGACTGAATCGTTCTTCAGATATGGGAAGAGTTTGATGTAGATTTCTTTTGGCATCTTTCTCAGCCCAAAATCCTTGAGAACAGATCTGACCTGTGAACTGCCTGTTCTCAACTCATCCCAAATGTCAATTATTCTACTGACTTGCAATCTGAAAGAGCTGAAAAGATGAGTTATGACAGAAGCGGATATGACTAACTTCTTTTTCACACTCCTCTTCAGACCTATGAGTTGCAGAGATGTTTTTTCTTTGTACTGGAGATTCAACATACTTATTCATTAGAGCCAAAGACTAAAGACTCAAATGATGTAATAACAAATACTCCTGGCATAACATGACTTAATGACGACGAGGCTGCTCTCCATCTTTTGATGATTTCAAGCCTTGTTGACAGCGTGACGAAGACATCACTGTGAACCATATGAACACGCAGCTCTTCCCTCCTCCTTCTGCCTTTTACTGGGTCCTATCTGAGGATGATCTGCCCAGAGACAGCACTATCAAGCCAGAACCACGGGGTAAGGGTGTCTCCGTCACTGCTTAGGCCGCTATCCAGAGACATACACAGGCACAGGGATACAAGGAAGGGGAGAGTGACGGGGCCGGCAGGCGGAGAGAGAGAGAGAGAGAGAGAGAGAGAGAGAGAGAGAGAGAGAGAGAGAGAGAGAGGCTGAGTTAAAAAGCTTGGTGAAGGGAAACTATATAGGAGGGGAGAAGACACTACAGAGCTAGAAAACGCTTCAGCTTTCAGAACCAAAACGCTGTGCAAATAGTAAGAGAAGATAACAAGACAAAACATTCCACTGATGAACGGCACAAGCTTCAAATTCACTTGTGAAATGGTTAAGATCAACAGAAATACATCTCAAATCAAAGAAATATTAGTTTTGCATTCTCATTTAATTTAAATTCAGGGGGAAAACAAAGAGGCCACGGGACATTAAAAAAAACATCTTTGTCTCTATTTTAGAAAATTATTTGCAAGACAATTTGCAGAAATACATCTCTGTTGGTTTTTGACTGCCGGTGGAACATAATAAGCTATTTGAAAATGTCACCTTAAGTTCTGGGAAATTGTGAGAGGGGAAAATAATCGGTAGGTTAATCAAAAATGAAAATAATTTTCTGAGACAGATTTTTGGTCTTTCATAGGAAAAACCTATTCAGGGATCCTAAGACCACTCAGTCCCAGAAGCAATTCAAATTTCCATTTGCAGTTTTTTATACTTCTTTCATACCCTTTCATAATGCACCTCTCCCAGCACGGCGGGACTAGATGTGATGTTATTGTCGTGGCAGGTTTGCACTCTGCCATTCGGTCTCATATTCATGAACGTACGACAGACAGACAGGAAGCGGGACGTGCTTTTTCTGTGGAAGTAATATCACCTCGGGAAAATGTCCCCTCTCTCAGGCGAGAGCAAGGACAGAGAGACGGGCAGATGAGGAAACAGAGAATACAATGGCTGCAGATGTTAACGGATGACAGATCACAGCAAAGAGCACTGCTGCAGTAATGGCATAGTTACAGCTGACATTTTTAGAGCTATGACAATTAAAGTTTTGCTACACTGGATTTTAAAAGGATGCAAGGGTAAGTGGACTGTTAGGAAGCAGCTCAAAGCACCATATTGTATGTGAAGCGACGACACAATCCTCAGGTATGTAGAAAATCCAACAGCTGGTAAAGTACGACAGGCACATCCACCTTTTAATTGTGATTGGTCTGTGGTATCCTAAAGTTTAGAAGAAATATGAGGCTATAAAACACCCTTTAAAGTATGAATATTTCTCTCTTGTCGCTTCGTCTTCTTGCACAGAATTTTAAATGTGAAATACTTACTTCTAAATACTTTGTTTTCACCGTATACTTTCCTTCTGCTCCCTTTCCCACACAGCCAACATGTTTGATCTCTCTGCTTCTTTCTCCTCTCTGTCTCATCTGATTCTCCATATTATCCACCACATCACCCATCATCCATAATAATCCATAAGTGTGAGATATCAGCTGGACAGTGCTCTCCTGCCGGCTTTACAAGGTTGTCTGTTTGTCTTAATACGCTGCTGTGAGCCGCACAAAGATCATTCTGATCCAGAACGAAACGCTCAGCTAGTAAAGCGGCACAAGGAAGAAAGTGTAAGATGTAAATCTAAAACCATGCACGCACAATGCCACATGCAACAAACATAAGCAGAGCATGTGATGGTATTATGTTTTTATAATTTATGTATATAAATATAAAAGTCTTAATTGATTGTTTATATTTAAAATGTAAAACACCATGCTTAGAATAGTTTGTTTGTATAAATATAAACTACATATTCATGAGATGTTAATGGAAAAAACTAAATTCTACAACACAAATTTAATTGATTAATTTCTGTGTTAATGATTGGACGTTGAAAGAACTGAAACGGGACAAGGGCCCCAACTACACATTGCTTTGATTTATTCCGTCAAGAGCCAAAAAGGTTTCATTGACAAAAAGGCATTTGACTTTCTAAGTGTAACTTTTTTCGGTGGTTAAATAACTGCAATATTTTATTTTTAAATGCCATAAAATGGAGAAAAGAAAATCAAATAAAGTATCCAAAAACTGTATTCAAGTACACTTATTTACTTCTGTCTACCAGGCCTATCCGATAAAAACACATACCCCAATCGCCATTGACATACTTCCTTTCTTAATGTTATTCTCTTCTTTTATTCCTAACATGTAATTCACACATCTTTAAACACCTGCTTAGAAGAATAGAAAAGTAGCTTTCTCAATCATTTTCCTTGTGACTGAGCTTTTATTTGTTTACAAAACTGCCTGATGTACACATGATTAGAGATGACAGTGTTAATAATGATGAGAATGAAAGTTGATTAAAGTTGTCAGCAGAGAGCAAATGTCCCTTCTCGCTCTCTCTCTCTCTCTCTCACACACACACACACACACACACACACACACACACACACACACATTAAACGCATTAAAACGTAGCCTTCAGCCCCCTCTTCTCTTGGACTTTTGGCTCTCGCATCACTAAAAGTGACCTTGAGCTCTGCGCCCCGTCAGCATCCGCCTCTTGTTACTATGCATGTATGCATTAATAATGACTGAGTGTATTAACACGACCAGTAAGAAGGCAGAATATTCACGTAGCACTTTTCTTGCAATGTGAACTTTTGAAGTGGTTGACCCCCGGCCTTCAAACTCCAACAGCACAGCGTTTTGGGACAGCAGTGAACGCGTGTGATCCCAAAACATCCATCACAGGAAGTCTCAGTGTCCTCATCTTCTCACACTTTACACTTCCTGACATTTAAATCAGTGGACAACTGAGCCACCGCACAAACTGTAGAGGACTTGCTCTGAAGATCCAATTACTGAGGGATTTCTGGGATGGGGTAAAACCAAAAGGCTCTGAGTTCCAGCAGAGTTGCCTGAAAGTAATGACTGTTGCTATGCACACTCAGGGAAGGAATCTTGGAACAAGCACACACAATGTGGGAGGTCCTGAGCTTGCAATACAGATATCTGCTGTTTGTCTCATGGATGCACTGCACAAAAACAGCACACAGTATTCAGTTGATGATGATGATAACTTGTTCATACAGGATGACACCGATAGCATTCTGGGAATAGACACTGTTTCAGACGCCAATTGAACGATTTTCAACTACCTCAAATGTATCAAACCATCTCATTTGGCGGGTTCCCAGATGTGGAACATTAACGCATTCAACAAGACATCATCACTCGTGTAATCGCCCGCTGAGGCGACGCAGCTCATCTCACACCTGTCCGCAGTGCGCCTGCCCCGCCACAGTGTCCAAAAGCAACAGACGCCTCTTCTCTTACCTCCTGCAATTGCTCCAAGTCCTTCCTGAGAGAGTCTTGGTCGAGCTCCAGGTCTGCGTACCGCTGCTTCAGCACCTGATTCTCCTCCAGGACGACCAGCCCGCACTCCGCAGCCCGGATCTTCTCCCGGTTCGCCTCGGCCAGTTCCTGGGCGAGCCGCTCCAACTCGGCCCGGTACTGATCCATCGATTCCCCGCACACTCCGTCGGCGGCCATCGCCCCTCTCTCTCTCTCTCTCTCTCTCTCTCTCTCTCTCTCTCTCTCTCTCTCTCTCTCTCTCTCTCTCTGTCTGTGCCCCTGTCGGTCTGTCGGTCTGTGGTCCCCCCCCCCCGGCCCCTCTCACCCACCCAAGTCCTCTCCACCGCTCAGGACAGAGCACAGCGGGCGGAGGCTGAGAGATGCTGAATATCCGCCCCCCTCTCCCGGGAGTCAGAGCAGGCAGTGGGAACACAACAATAACATATACATCATATTCTTCCCTATACTATTATATCCCATAACAGATAAGATAAGAAGAACCTGCGACATACATTCCGGTCAGTCTTCTGTGTGACACTCAGCAAAGTACAGAGCAGTATTTTTTTGCTTATTCATGAGTGAAAGTGCGCCACCTATCATCTGCTGCGAGACATGACATTCACATCTTTTTATAGTAGGACACCAGCATTACAAAACAGATGGCTCTACATGCTGTCAGAATTCACACATGCACGACATGCACTGGTTATGGCTGAAATATTGTATTGGAAAACATTTTTTTAAATAATAATTTCTCAATGGAAGAGGGAGTAGAGGGATTGTTTTTCACTTTGCATGTATAATTTGGGAGTTCAGTTTTATGGCGATATATATTTAATGACAACATTCATTTTCATACTTGAAATTACTAAAATTGCATTAATTAAGTATAACTTTAAGTAAGTCTTTAAATCTGTTACTGAGGAATAACTGCTCTATATGTAATTAAAAAAGACAATAAGCAAACAGTTAATTAAATATGTTAACAACAGATAATGAAACATCAGTAAAGTCAATAAAACGCAAGTCTGAAATAGTGAGTTTTTAAAAGTTAGCTTCCCTCCTTCACCAGGTCATTCCACAACTGAGTTGTCTTTAGTTTTAAGGGTTGATTGAGGAATGACCTACAATGACCCACCAGAAGACGTCAGGTTGCATTCAGGCTCAATTTATTCCAGACGCTGGCTAGTAATCGCAGAAGCATAACAATGTCCGCTTTAACCCTGCAGCCTGCAGGAGAACAATAAAAGAAGATATGAACGGGGAGAAAAGTTGAACCGCTCTCAGAGGATTGTGAAACATAATCAGTTATGGTACTATCGAGTTATGGCATTGATAGTGAAGGCGACACTGTGTTATCGTCCCTATAATTGATGATTATTTGAGGAACGGCCTATGTAACACTTCTCAGAAAGAAGAGGGCATGAGTGTGTCATAGTTGGAGCCTTTTCATAGAACATTATCACTGCCACATGAAGTTGAGTACATGTCTGTGACATTATAACGGGAGAGGTTATGAAATACATTAAATGAAGATGAATAAAAGATATCAATATACACAGTTTTTTGAATACTTTTTCTCATTGAAGTCACAATTATTTACACATTTACAGCAACACACATAGTGACTGTTATACCTTCAGCTGATATTTCCACTTTGATCCTTTTCTACAAGTTCTCTAATTCCCGCCAGCTGACCTGCCAGTGACTCGGATTTAGAGCCCAAATTAAGATAAGGACAGGTCGTCAGAAAGTCAAACAAATGAACAGTTTATGGCGGCGCTGTATCTTATCTCTGACAAGGAAGTGTGGTGTCATGACAAAATTGAAAATGCTCTCCGGCACAATAATACAGCTCTCTACCAAGAAGCAGCACCCTCCAACCTTGACTTAAACCCCATCAGTACAGACTCGCCACAAAGTCCTATATTATGTAAAACGCCATCTGCTTTCAGTCGGCACGCAGGATGCTCATTTTGAAAGTAGGCTTTATTGTTAAACGGGAAAAAAGTTCAGTTGTTCACATGCAAACTTTATTTCATGTTGTCAACACAGCATATGTGTTGTGAGTTGAACACATATGCTGTAGAGCAGTGGTTCTCAAATTGGGATAATAGTGCCCCTGGGTGTACTTGAAGGCACCCCAGGGGGTACGTGAGATTAAAAAAAAAGATATATTTTAATTAGCATAAATTAAAAAATCCTTTAAAAATAGTTATTTAATAAATATTCAATAATATAAGTGTAAGTTCATAAACTGAATTGTATATATTCTATATTAAACCAGATATGGCACAGCAACCCAAAATGCTTTGCGCTGGTTAGGGGGTACTTGGCTGAAAAAAAGATTCCACAGGGGGTACATCACTGAAAAAAGGTTGAGAACCACTGCTGTAGAGATTACAGCCCAGCAGCGTAGTGTCGTATCACCGGGAACTCATTACGGTGTGATCCAACACCGTGGCGTCATCATTTGTAAGAATACCAAAGTCACTATCTGTCTGTCTCCAGCGGGTCAACATACAGAGTCCTGTGATCTGGGGAATGTGTGCTGGTCAGCTAGCCGGGCGTCGACGTCGCTCTGAGGAACAGCCTTGATTGAAGCGGTTTGGGTAAGCAGCATGGCAGCCAGCCCGCCGCCTGCAGCTGGGCCTCTTGTAAGAGCTGTGAGAGCACATGCGGATGAGAAGTTACAAAAGACTCTTACAACTCTTTTGATGAGACTCATGCTTTAGTTAATCGACTTTCCTGAGAAAAGATGCACTTTTCTTGAGTTTGCTTATGATTATGTGCACTGTTATATATATATTACTCTTTTATATACTGTTATATATATATATATATATATATATATATATATATATATATATATATATATATATATATATATATATATATATTACTCTTTTCTTTTATTTGAACAGCACTGTGAGCTCCATGGGACTATAATGGAGATGGATGTATGGTGCATTTGAATACATTATTCTCCTGTCGCTTGTCACTATTTACAAAACCAAGTATTGCGTTACCTCATAATAAAGCAGCTGATGACTGGCTGGCTGCATGTGCTGTCTGCTCATCAGTTCTATATCATTCAGCGTTTCGGCCTTCCTCCATTTGGCTCTGCGGTTCTGGAACCAAATCTGAAGCACAAACAATGCACATGAAACACATTCAATATCACAGCTTAGCCATGCATATGTAGCAGAGTAAAGACAGACCTGCAGTCTTTTGTTATCACTTTCATCCTCAGTGACTAATCAATGTTTTGGTAAACACCTTTATCCTGCTATGTGTCCTTTATTGTCAGCGAACTGCCTTACGTAAGCAGCTGACCAAAGACCTTGTTCCATTGATGACTATTTAGTATAATCAGCCTATTGTTTCAGAACATTCACTGGATTGTTAGTTGGACTTGTTGACTCAACAAACACTCAATATCACTGAGGTCACTGGTTGTTTATTGGACCAACCTTAATCACAAGATGAATCAAATGATAATACTGGTTTGACAAGGAAAGCTAAATTGTAGATTTGAACATCAGCAGTATAATCTCACTTTATTGAATATTGCCTTGCGTTAATATCTTATATTTGAAAAAACAACAACCATTAATGTAATATTTAATACTGCCATAATAATTATTTGTAAAATCATCATGGACACCAGTGCTCGCTCATTTCTAAGGATTGAGACATACCATAAAAAGCCAAACAAACACACTCAAGTGATTTATCCCCAGCGATGAAGTGCGCGTGTCCTAGATAGATAGATAGATAGATAGATAGATAGGTAGATACTTTATTATTCCCCAAGGGGAAATTTGTCCTACCTGTATGCGGGCCTCGGTGAGGTGCAGGCGAGAGGCCAACTGGTCTCTGCTGTAGACGTCGGGGTAGTGAGTCTGCTGGAAGACTTCCTCCAGCTCCTGCACCTGGAAGGGTGTAAAAGTGACCCTCGTTTGCCTCTTTTTCCTCTGACCTGGAGACAAATAACCGTCATTGGCATCTTCCTCATCGGCATCGTTACAGCATTTAATCATGTGTCCTTTTCCTTCTATTTCAGAAATCATAATACTCACTCATGCAGTCCGTGGTCACTTTTGGAGGCTCTTCAAGTTGTCTGATCTGTGGAGTTTCTATTGGCAGAAAGAAAAATACGCATTTTCTTTTGTGATCAGATTTGAATGGTAAAATGTAGCAACTCCTTTGGGGAGATTACAAATGAAAGAGTAATACAACACATACCTGCACAGGAGAGCTGGTTAGATATTCTGGTGTTCACCTTGATAACAGACCAGTTACGATGAACTCGTTTCTCTCTTCTGACACATGTGGGCCTCCTCAGAATTTCTTCAATTGAATGTGATAATTTTTTGCGTGGCTGAGATTCCATTTCTAGATCCACGCAGGACTCTTTCTCTGCATCTCCTCTATTCCACATTTCCAGCAGTTTATCCCCGGCCATCAGCACCTTTGTCATCAAAAGTAGATCTGACTCACCATTCACCAGTATTTAGGAGCTCAAAATATCCTCTAATGACCACGTTGTAGGCTAAGACTTCTCCTCCTCCTCCTCCTCTCTGGAATCTTTGTTGCACTCTCTTTCTGTAAGGTGAGGACAGTTAGGTTGTCAGCCTGTGTTTGACCTGCATCACATGGTCATTATCAAGGAGGAGCGACTGGCAGTTCATGTAATTGCGTACCTCAAGGATTTTTTGTTCCCTTTTAGTGTCTATTAAGAACTCATTGTAAATATGTAAACGTGATAATATTATCTGCACTTATCACACACACACACGCACGCACACACACACACACACACACACACACACACACACACACACACACACACACACACACACACACACACACACACACACACACACACACACACACACACTCTCTAATATAACTTAATTGTTACATTTACACTGAGCATCAAAGCTCATTCTTACTCAGTAGGCTGAGCTGCTGACAAATCTGTGTGGACCTGTAGTTTGACTAACAAACATTCAGCCATAAAACATATTTAAACTGTTGCTTCTCTTTCTTATCGCCAGATTTATTGGAAGCCTACTCGTTATCACCTTGGCCTCAACATGCCCTCTCACACTTTAGTTCACCTTCCAGACACACTGTCAGTGACTCTGTGTGGCGTGTTGGGGACACTGTCTCCATCTAGTGGTCTTGGCATGTCTGTGCATTCACCTTAGAGTCTGATCATAGGAATGTAACATTATGAGATCTTCATGTGTGTCACATCCAAGATCAGGTGATCTTAATAGATCCTTTTCATGGCTGATATTTTGACAATTTATAGCAGGTAAAGCATATTTTCCTATTAGACGAGACCCTGTGAATCCCTTGAATAGTTTACGGAAACACATATAAGACCTGTGCATTTCCTGCTATGACAAAGCAAAACGTCTGCTGTGAGAAAGGCCTACTGAGAAAACATGAGAATAAGGGTTAGCTTGAGGAAGATGACAAAAAGGGATCTTTTGTTTTTAGGTTGGTAGCACTTTTTAATAAGTACACACTATTTAGCATTAGTAAAGCATGAATGAGCATTCATCATTTATAAAGCACTATTCCAACATGAACACTCATTAGTAACTCATTAGTATGCAATTCATAAACACAGTTATAAATGTTTCATTCGTGATTAATAAGCTTGGGTTTGCATACTTAATATGATGGTGCTGGGAGGCCATGCCCGTCAGTGGCACGAGTGTTCCACAGTTTGTTGGCACATAGCTGCATATTATTGATTATGCTAACTATGGCTAGCTAGACCGCTAGCAAGCTCGTCACTGGCACGCGCCATCTCAGTCGAAGTATGGACCCCCAGCACCATCAAAATTAATGTTCTTCATCACTTTGTGTTGTGTCTATTTCCCTTGTCCGTTGAGAAGATAACTGAGACTTCTGCTAACTTTGAGGCTCTGCTTATAAATGCTTTATTAAACATTGATAGTCTTCACTTTAGATGAGGTCACATAACTACTTAACTAATACTTAACTAACGAGTAGTAACTGAATTAATCATGAATTGCAACTTTTTTTTATCATTTACTAACACTTTACTTTACACATGATCTTATTAATCCTCTTTAAGTCCTTAATACTTCATTTACAAATGGGGAATCCATCATCTATAAAGTATGCAAACCTAAGCTTATTAATCAAGAATGAAACATTTATAACTGTGTTTATGAATTGCATGAATGAGTTACTAATGAGTGTTCATGTTGGAATAATACTTTATACATGATGAATTCATTGTTTATTCATCCTTTACTAATGCTAAATAGTGTTTACCTAATATAAAGTGCTCCCCATGTGATAATTTATGAAATAAAAACAACAGATGTTCACTCTAGCCTTGAGGGTGGTGTTGTTCTCTACCTCTCTGGCTTCTCATGAATCACAAAATGTGACCCACACGTGTGTGCCACCCGATCACACACTTGTGGGTCACATTTTGTGAAAAATGCACATTTTATTAATACAACAATTCTGCTCTCTGCCACAGATGAGCGTGGAAACAAAGGTTAAGCTTCTTGCAAGTGAAGTGATTATTTAAACATACCCAAAGCTGCATTCTTTAGCAGGGCCACGGGATGCAATGAGACACTGGATCAGAAGAAACTCCACTTTGAGAGCCAAAACATTTGGATTCGGGCAATTTTCATCCAGTAAGGACAAGTAGCTGAATTGTTTCGGTGAATAGTGCCTCAACCTGATCTTTCGAGCAGAGGATAATATTTAATGTTAAATACCCATTGACAGTATAATAGGGTCGCAAGCTCTTCTCGTGTGAAACTGAACTATATATTCTTTACCTAAATCATTTATAGTCTTTATAAAAATCACTGTTTACATACACCCAAGACAAGGCAGAATATGTTCATGTCTCATCCAAAGCAATCAGTGGATCGCAGGAGTACAAAGAGGGTCCAGAAATATTCTGGTAATCATAAAAACATTATCATTAAAAACACACAAAAAAACTATATATGGTATTTTGTAAATTTGCAAAAAACAAATCTTGTTACAAATGCAATTGCTGGGTTCTTCATAGGGATGAGACCAGCAACTTTTATTTTATATGATCAAAATATTGGTTCATGGATGCTCTAATAATAGTGACCAAACCTTAACAATGTTGTATGTTCAATCCTCACATAAAAAAAGAGCTAAAGGAGTTGAAAACAAATTTTGAGAAAGTGAAAATGCCTTTTCAAATCGCTTTTTATTCACATTTTGACCTCTAAATGAAAACAATATTGATTAAGTGCTCACACGTGCAACACATTATTCTGTCAAAGATTCCCTGTCCACTCAGCGATTGATTGCACACTGCCCCTCTCCCAATTCGATTATGGAGTAGCCTCACAGACACACGTTTAAAAAATACACCGTCTCTAAAGCTTAATGTGATCATGTGTCTTATCATGAGTTACGGCTCGACGCAGACTCTCACATGTGACCGCCGTGATCACTACTGTCAAAGGTTGTGGTTCAAGCCAGGTTCCACGATACATTGGCTATGTTTGGTGACTGGACACACGCTCACTCATGATTCATGTTTACACATTATTGACAAGCTTTAATGAGCAGCTGACCACATGGGCTTCATGCTTATCACTCCCAGTTCAACCACCGGCTGTGAGTTTGACATACGTTCGCATGCACAACATGATTCTGGCTTAATTCATCTTTCATAAAGTGATATGAAAGAATAATCGCACCAATCCCAGGCCTTCCCTCCATGCCACGTGATGGATCCTTGCTTGTGTACTGCATTCAGTCACATGCACACAGAGCAGATGCCCTCAGGAGGTCTCCGCGCTGCTTCTCTCTGTGCTTTGCAAGTTTCACGTGAGCTCAATTTCCTTCATCCTTTCCTTCATCCAAGCCTCCATTCATTATTTCTTTTAGTCTATAACAATGAAAACAAATGTTTTCTCATAGTATTATGTCACAAAAAAAAAGCACTTTTAAATGATGCATCAAATGGAAAACATCAACGCTACAGATAATTATCGGTAGTAGTTTCCTCCTGATGGTCTTTGAGACATCGCATGTTCTCTGTCAAATAAACAGATATAACGGAAACATGCATGGTAAAGAGATATAATAGAAGAATACGCTAGAATTGTGCATGTTTTACTATTTCTTATACAAGTTCAACTTTTATGGAAAGCAATTACCGTATAAAAATGATTGCCTGTACTTCCTTAAATTCTTTCACAATTTAAGTTGTATATAGGTTGTAACCTTATTTAGATGATACGTGCACACAGAACCCTACAGCTGGTATTCCGTGTACCGAGGACTGCATGAACTGCTCTTTTAAATGATTTAATAAAATGCAGAGGTAATAGGAATAATACAAACTTGAGAAGAGGCACCTGAAAGAGGTGACTGTGTCTGGGATCAATCTGAGGTCATTTGTTCCCATATAACCTCTTGCATGCTTCTTCTTCCTCCTGCTGTTGAATACAACGATGTACAGATGCCAAACGTGTGAGAATCTGAGCTTCTGCCATAATACGGCTTCCTTAATGAAGTAGATGTGGGCCGCTATCAAACTCTTAATTTAGACTAATAATATAAGTGAATCTTATATCAGTTAGAGGAAATAGAACTTTTTGGTTAATGAATAAATTAAGTTAACATTTACTGAACATTAACCCATCATCAGTAAGAGATTTGGACCTTGGGACAGGGGAGTTTTGCCCTCCATAAAACAAAAGACATAACAAAGCTTTGCCCGGAAGACTGAGTTTCAACTGTTGAGTACCTCGACAGAAATATGACTTGACTGTGTCCTAAAACCACAGAGAGTGAACAGTGTGTTGCCTTGCAGGCTCTGCTCCTTCAGCTAGAGAGGCCTAAATACCACTCTCAAAGAAATATATCTTCTTATGCTCTGCAGGCTTCTAAAAGGGGTATTGTGGTGCGATTAGGAGTGTGTTTGAGGTTAACTGAGAAAGAGAAACAAATGTCATACCTACCAGATGCTGGTTGGTCAGCTGCTACTGTTGTAATTGGGCTCACATGAGCTGCTGGCGGGATTTACTGCAGTCAACAAGCGCGAGCAGTCTCAAGAATAAACTCTGTGCTCCTTCATAGCAAAGTGCACACCCTCCCCATACTCTAACCTCCTGGCTCTCCCCTTTCTTTCTCTATCAGACTCTCCCGTTATCTTGATGTGTTCCCTCCCCTCTCGCTGATGAGCTTCTACTTTCCTGTTTTGTATTCGTGCTCAGAAGATCACCTTTAGGCTGACATGGCTCCAGGAAAGGACAGTAATGGTCTTGACAACTACGCATTTGCTGTAAGTATAATTTTTGATTTTTTTTTTCTTTTTGATTTTTCTTACGTTTTGAAAAGATTACAAACTTATAATGTTCTCGTAAAACTATTCAAAACAAATGTAGAACTTAATGGTAATGTGACAATCTAATGATTTCCTTTTAAAGTGTGTGAATGTGGACACTTAGTGCTTGGAATGATCCCTTTTACTTGGTGATTTGTCTCTTCTCCATCTGCGCTGTGCAAGAGTTGAGCTTTTGGCCCAACAGATGTTTTGATCAGTTAATAATTGACACCTGATAGAATAGCTGGCAAAGTCGCGTCATGGAAACATGAATCTACATTCTTGCTCCTCCATGCTTAAAATCACAACACTGCACTGAAAAGGTTAAAGACACGCTGTTTAGTCTGAGACACGGGAGGTTTTACCCCAAATCTTAACTACATTCAAAAGTGATGATACTTTGTCTGGACTTGAAAATGTGTTACTCATCTGACTGTAACTTTTTTTAAATTTTTTTATAAATTAATAGAAAGTCACGAGCAAACAAATATTAAATCAATTTCCCTTTCAAGGACTTGTCAGTTGGGCATCTCAAAGTTGTTCTGGTTGAACGAGTATTAAAGCATTCTACTGTGTTACTGTTGTTTTGAGATTGTACCCGTATAACATAATTACACATTGCCACAGTGCAAAAAAAAAGATTTGCAGCAGGGCATCATTTGTCCTCCATTGACCTCTTTCTATTTCTCTATCTGACTAATTGAAGCTTGAGGGGCGCTTTTGTGATCTCCCTGACACTAAAAGTGGAGAAGAAACAGACACACCCACGGAGGGGGACAGCAACAAGATGATCTATTGTGTGACGGATGTACCTCCCTGGTACCTGTGCATCATCCTCGGCATCCAGGTACGTCAGCGAAGGGGTTTGAAAGCATGTCGGACAATGAGGCTTGAGTCATTTCCTGATTAAGAGACCATGAAGCACAGCTTCTAAATATTATTATGTA
The DNA here is from genome assembly GCF_910589615.1 of Taurulus bubalis. NCBI lineage: Eukaryota > Metazoa > Chordata > Actinopteri > Perciformes > Cottidae > Taurulus > Taurulus bubalis. The sequence goes on from NC_136597.1 coordinate 8,292,800, forward strand.
ACAATGTAAACATGACCACAGTGTCACATGAGAGCGTTTCCTTTATGCTTGGTTGGACTTGTTCTTATTTACATATGCCTGATTGTGAAATTTGCTTCAGATACAGTTGAGATGGTAAAGTCAGTAAGTTGTTTTTATGTGTTTAGCAGCTGTAGCATCAGTCAGACTTTCATCTGAAGACCTGACTAAGTTGTATTTGCCCATGTAGCATATTTCATTTTCTACCATTACCACTTTTACAGCATTGATCACAGGCCATTCCAAGTATATATGTAGTCCGCTGACTTGCGACAAACATGTAAAGATTAGCTTGTGTTTGAATGATTATTCCCTCTAAGCATATATAATAGCTTATTCATTTATCCTTATGTACATCCAACATGAACTAAATGTGTCTCTCGATATCTTTCCCCCATCTTTTTCTCTCTCAGCACTGTCTGACGGCATTTGGGGGAATCATTGCCATCCCATTAATCCTGTCTCAGGGGTTGTGTCTGCAGTATGACGGCCTCACGCAGAGCCACCTCATCAGCACCATCTTCTTCGTCTCTGGTGTTTGCACTCTGTTGCAAGTTACTTTTGGCGTTAGGTAAGGAAGTAAAGGAGAGTTAGTTTAATGAGCAGGAAGATGTTTGGGTGATAAATGTTAAGTTGACATAGTTGGTTTCTATGTCTAACCTCAAGATCTCATCCCCTGAGGTTATACATAATGGAGGAGAACTTGTACCTTAGTATGCTTTTAAATGTTAAAGTACTTTTAGCTGTGATGAGGAAAAAATGGCAAAAAAAAAAAAATGACATATTGAGATACCTACTGTTTTAAAATGCGTCTTACCTAATTGTTTGTTGCCACATTTCTATTTAGGTACCAAAAAAATATAGTCTATTGTATAATACAAATACGAAGTGATACCTATTGATACAATATGATTCCAAACAATATAAACAGATACCATATGATACAATTTGTAAAATGCCAGAAAATAATCAAGACGAGCAGCAACCCTTTCACAAAGTGTCAACGCTACTCATTGTGACGTGTTCCTTGTGTGCATAGAATATACACACACGGAGAAATGATACAATGAGTGATTTTAGTTTGAGAGCCCTGCAAACTTCAACCAAGTTGTGTTGCTCTGAACCAACCTGCACTATGTTTGTGCAGACTGGCTGAATATTGGTGTCACAGTAGGATTAGTGGAGGAATTTCCTTCTTATTATGTTTGGAATCTAGCTATTGCTAAATCTGCATTCCCCTGGCTTAGCATCACTGCTGCTTTCATGTCTCTACACAAATACCTGGAGGTCAGCAGTAAGGAAAACTGCCCGTATGTTAAAAGGTTAAACTGTAACAGATATGCCCAAATAAAAAATTAAAAAGACAAACTATTTTTGTCCTTTTGGATGAAAACATTGTAAACTCTGATCAAAAGATGTGTCCTAAATATGCCATGCACTTTTCAATGTTTGTCACAAAATTGGACTATTCTGACTTTCTGGAAGACTTTTTAAGTCGGCTATGGTCTGATGCGAATTGTTGACAGTAATTTGAGCAGCAGAATGAGGATTATTACATAGCAGATGACTTTAACTCGGTTAACCCCCGATACAGCCGTCAACCCAAATAGAGAGCACATGATTTAAATCCAGCATCTTATCATGATTGTAAGAAACAGGAACTATACAGATAGAGACTCTTGATGTGGACTTGAGTTGGTCTTGGTTGTTGGTTGGTTGTTTACCCGTTACCCCAAGCGGTCTTGCACAACATCTGACGTGACATAAAATGACCTGTCTATAAATCCTCCCATCCTGACTTCATATCTGTCTGGCTCACTTCTCTTAATTGCCCTCCTGATATCTCTTTGACATTTCCAGACTTCCCATTCTCCAAGGTGGTACCTTCACATTGCTGGCTCCTTCCATGGCAATGCTGTCCATGCCAGAGTGGACATGTCCTGCTTGGACCCAAAATGCCAGCCTCGTCAACACGTCCTCCACAGAATTCATAGAGGTGTGGCAGACTCGAATGAGAGCGGTAAGAAAAACCATCTGATCGTACAAATAACGACTCACAGCGTAACTCACTGAGACGATGCTCTAAATGGTATTTTGTTCACATGTAAACGGCCACTGGCCAGTTTGGAACCTGTGAACTCCCCATTATTATTCAAGTGTGAACGCCATATGATAATCTGACAAACAACTTTTGTATGAGGTGAAATGTATCTGAGCTGCACAGCAATCTCCATCTTTTACCTTCTTTTTACTTTGGAGTAGATCTCTCTCCAAAACCAGACAACTGGGAAAAACACTGATATTTTATAAGTGGAAGCAAACGTTTGTAACGAGTTCAGTAGGAGAAATGCTTCTACTGACCTGGCTCCCATAAAATGATTATTTTAGATATATTCTACACCTGTGTTACGCATTTTCACTTTATTTGTGAACCATTCAGAAACGGACTCTTTTACCAGTTAATAAATACATCGTGTTTTGCATTTGTTCTCACCTTTGTTTGTAATTATACAAAATTAATCTCTGATTACTGACCTACTATAACTATATATATATATATATATATATATATATATATATATATATATATATATATATATATATATATATACGTATATATATATACGTATATATATATATATATATATATATATATATATATATATATATATATATACGTATATATATATATATATGTATATATATATATATATATATATATATATATATACATATATATATATATGTATATATATATATTTAGTGTTCCTGTATATATTAATTGTTCAACCTTGAGATTGACAAAATCTCTAAATTTGAAAATATTGGAGTTCATAAATGTGATATATTGTTTATGAGAACCAACTCTGTTAACGATTCTTTTGGTTTCCTGTCATACAAATTGGATTTTGAATTGAACAGTACCATTGGTCTGAACAGCTATTCTACCCAAGGTGTAATTTGAATATGGTAAAACAAATGTGACAGTGATAATAGCCATGAAGCTATTTCCTGGTATACCTTTGTAATTAGAGTGATGCCACATTTTGATGTCATCTTACTTGTCGTTCTTCAGCTCCAGGGGTCCATCATGGTGGGCTCACTCTTCCAGGTGTTAGTTGGTTTCTCCGGCCTCATCGGCCTCTTCATGCGCTTCATTGGCCCTCTCACCATCGCTCCCACCATCTCTCTCATTGGACTGTCCCTGTTTGACTCAGCTGGTACCAGTGCTGGCAACCACTGGGGCATCTCCAGCATGTGGGTAAAATTCAATTTTAGGGTTTGAGATTATTCTGATACAGAGTACAACATTTCATTTGTTCCATTTCAAATCTGACGTGACTTTCTGACTTTCTGATTATGTTGCATGTTACCCAAACCTTGTCGGTTTCGTCAAATTGAGTCTTTGCTCAACGAAGATCTCTGTGAGAAGACGTTCATGCAAATTAAATGTATTAAATAGGTTATGTTAAATCTGACAGTCAATTTATTTATTTTTGACTAGATTGAATGAATGTCTTTGTCCCTGTCTCCCACAGTACCACAGCACTGATCATCCTGTTCTCGCAGTACCTCCGTCACATACCTGTGCCCTTTCCCATGTTCAGCAAGGAGAAAAAGATGCACATCTCGCGTGTCTACATCTTTCAGATTGTCCCTGTATGTATCATCAAACAAGTTGGTTGAGATATATTAAGTAAATTATGAATCTAATCTTGAGACTTTATTCTTTTTTCTGCGTGTCCTCAGGTTCTGCTTGGAATAACTATTTCTTGGCTCATTTGCTACATTTTGACGATCTACAATGTATTTCCTACTGATCTCGACCAGTACGGCTACCTGGCCCGTACTGATCTAAAGGGAGATATTCTGGACCAAGCTCCCTGGTTCCGTTTTCCGTACCCAGGTAAAAGGCTGACAAACTGAATAGAAAAAGAAGGGTTTGCAGGTTATGGACACTGTGCCATTTTCTGTTTCCTTGCGTTTGAATCCCAACTTAGGTCAGTGGGGGATGCCGACTGTGAGCCTGGCAGGGGTGGTTGGCATCTTGGCTGGTGTGATTTCCTCCATGATAGAGTCTGTAGGAGACTACCACGCTTGTGCCCGGCTGTCTGGGGCTCCACCTCCCCCTAAACACGCGATCAACAGGGGGATTGGCATTGAGGGTCTGGGCAGTCTGCTGGCTGGAGCCTGCGGGACAGGAAACGGCACCACGTCATACAGCGAGAATGTTGGAGCCCTCGGTATTACAAAGGTAAGACGAGCCTGAGCATATCTGGCCTTTTTTTTCCCGAACTGACAAATTTAAGCATAACCTTTTTGCTTCTTTTCCGGTTTATTGATGTTGTTTAAATACAGGCAGTTTTACGAGAAGCCTTTTCTTTTTCTGTCTTTTCGCAGGTTGGCAGTCGCATGGTGATTGTAGCCAGCGGGGTCTTGATGATTGCCTTGGGTGTGTTTGGGAAAATGGGCGCCATATTCACCACTATCCCATCACCTGTGGTTGGAGGCATGTTCATGATTATGTTTGGCGTCATCTCTGCAGCAGGAGTTTCTAATCTGCAGGTACACACTCTAAAACCTTAAGCATTTTGGCAAACATGACTTTTTTACATTGACCTAAATGTTGGTTAAAACCTTTTTTTCTATTTTTCTTTCTCACGTTCTCAGTATGCCAATATGAATTCTTCTCGAAACATCTTCATTTTTGGCTTCTCCATGTTCTCTGGTCTGGTCATTCCCAACTGGATATTTAAGAACCCCAGAGCTATTGCTACAGGTAGATGAATGAAATGTCACATAATCTGTCATTTTCAGACAAAGCATCCTACTTTTACTTGATTATCCAAATATTTGCATTGTGTTGTGTTCAGGTTTCGTTGAACTCGACCACATGCTGCAGACACTTCTGACAACCAGTATGTTTGTAGGAGGCTTCTTTGGTTTCATACTGGACAACACCATTCCAGGTATTTTGTTTACATTAAAGTATTAGTTTTGTATGTCTAAATTATTTACGTCATCTAAATCCTCATCTAAATTAAGTCATATTGTCGTCATATTAACAGCAAAATAAAATATGTGATATGCAGTCCTAGTGATCCAGCACACATGTCAAGTGGAGAGTCTTCAGTAGACCGTACTAGTATGGTTTAATGCTGTTAACACGTGTCTAACAGGATCAAAGCATGAACGAGGCATTCTGGCGTGGAACAAAGCTCACGAGGACGACTCCAGCAACACACTGGAGAGCGGAGAAGTCTACAACCTTCCCTTTGGCATCAGCTCTTACTTGTCTTCTTCCTCCTGGATCCGGTACGTGCCTTTCTGCCCTCCTGGTGATCCCAGGCCCCTGGACGGATGCACAGCAGCAGATACTAATGCCCTGGAGCCCAACCAGCAACTTGGACATCCAGAGCCCTCACAGATCATGACTGGAGTTGCTCTGTGAGTTGTTTACTCACTTCAGCATGCCATTTATGGGAATTTACCAAAAATACACCAGAGGCAGCTCAGTTTGGACTTCCTTTCATTTGTTAAGGACACTGTACGGTCACAACATTGTGTGACCTATTGGAGAGACATTTTTGAATAAGATTGATTCATATTTTGTTTTTCCCTTTCTTGAGGTACGTAAGTATATATATATATATATATAGTCACCGAGCAGACCACTTGAGTAAAACTAATTATTTCGTTTGCTTGATGTTTTATTAGATGTATTTGGTCTTATCAGTTTTAGAATGTGATCAAAACCAGGTGTTAGTGAAAAAAAGACTGAAAAGACATGTGAATTGTAAGTAGATCTATGATGTTTAATGTTTTTTTTGGTTGCATTCAGCATATACATCTTACAAAGAGTTACATGTTTATGCAGTGCCTCGTGTTTGAATTAAATTAGCTGCAAATATTTTAATAACTGTGTCAGTATCAGTCAATGCACTTTACTTATTTCTGGCAACAGTTATAGATTCTGAGAGGTTTTCTCTACCAGGCTCCTTACAGCCTGCCGTTGTTTCCTCAACGCACAAACCAGGACCACCCACTAATCTTTATGGCTCTTTTTCATTTGAGTATATTAAACATGGAGCCATTGGGCAGCAACATCAGTATTTCACTCAGTCAGATCCTGCTTGATGAATTTGTACAAACTAACAAACGTCTCGGCCCACATGTGTCGTTGGTGTTCAGTGGAAGAATTGACCATCCCCTGGGTGGTGTAGACCAAGGTCAACAGGGTGCGCTCAAAATCTTCCTGATGCAGGTGACCAATGTGCTGTGAAAGGCCAGAGATGAGCCGAAACACTTCGGATAGCTTCTTAGGAATGATCTCCTCACAGATGACTTCCAGGTTTCTTGTCTTGCGGAGGGAAGCCAGCTCAGCATCTCGCACTGAAAACTCTCCACTCGCCTCAAAGTTGATGCCAGTCAGCAGGATCTAGTTTGATGAAAAGAAGAACTGCTCAGTGTTTATTGAGGTTTATTCACTAGTGTTACACTCATTTATAGATATATGTGTCTCACCTCAAATAATAGATGAGCGTCATTGAAAGAGTTGTGGAAGGTGGGGCTCACCACATTTGTCGCTCCTCTTTTAATTTTGCTTACAGCTGGGAATAGAGCTAGTATGTAGAGAGAGATGCACAGTGAGAATGAGGGATGATAGAAAAGCAACAACAGTTTCCCAATGCAAACCTTTTCTTTCACGTATTTGTCTCGTAATTTACTGCTGTGGACCCAAAAGGCTTCTTGAACCTGTTAAGGTGGAAATCCATGTGACAAGCAAACTCTGAACTGTTCTGGCACATGTTAGACCCAGGTTCATCGGGCTCCCCCCGGGAGACGCTGCAGTTAATCTATGATATGCATTTCAAACGCTGCGATCTCTGACCTTACAGATGACATCTATCTGCAGGCAATGAGACATGACCTCAGACTTCAAAGGCAGCAGAGGAATGGAGGGCGGTGTAACACACGGATCATACAACAGGGTCCAGATGATTTCAGCATGCGGTGTATGTGGGATTATTTAATTTTCACAGCATGGGGAGAGCAGGGTGTCAACCACAACAAATCCTCAGCGATCTAAGAAAGCTCACAGGCGAAAACATGTCATTTATGATTGGCGCATGAGGAAGTATAACCATTACGCATTTGCCCAGACATTCCTCAAATGCTACGGCGTCACATTACGTGAAATACTCATAATTGTGCACAGCTCAAAACCTATTTACGGCGGTGCTTTGAGCTAAATGCTCAAAATGACTATGCTAACATGTACAAATGTTTAGCAAGTACAATTGCTGTGTCCCAAATCTGTACTACTTCTAAGCAGGAAGCAAACCCAGAAGCCACTTTTTTGGCTTATGCTTATGGCCGGGTGGCATTTTCGCGTCCAGTATCAACTTCCTATAATGCATCCAGGGTATTTGCTAATGTCTTGGACAAATTTGAATTTTGCCCTAAGAAAATCAAGGGGATGAGCAGTTTTTAGAAGGTTTTTAAAAGTTTTTAGAAGGGGAAACATGAAAATCTGTATGTCAGTTGTAATGGGAATGTATATTCTTAGTTGCATTTATCTTTCCCAAACTTCTGTATGCAAATCATCCTCCCTCCTGTAGTTTTCCCCGTACCTGGTATCAAGTAATCAATCACTTGAGTGGACAGGCCATCAACATAAGGCCAGGACAAAGACCTTTATGTTATGATTCCCACACTGATTCAATCACTCTGTTCTTATCACAACCTAAAACGACATGTTCCTTTGTGACCCCCCCACTCAACACCCGGTAAGGTAAAAATTGCCGTCACACAGTTCAATAGTTGTTGTGACATTTTATCTCAAGTCAGTCTCCAAAGTCATTTAGAGTAATGTGGGACCGTGAATGTTTAACTTTGGTACCAAACTACTATAAAGTCAACTTCTAGTGGCGCAAAAAAACAGGAGATCGCCGAGGGCTGAGGGTAAAATCTGCTGGGGAACATGAATGTCTGTATTTCATGTCAATCCATCCAATATTTGTTAAGATGTTTTACTCAAGACCAAAGACCTTTGCTATTCATCAAGGTGAAGGAATGAAATAAATAAATCCAGACTAGAGAGAGATTTAGACCCCCGTTTTCATTTACTGTCCAGTATCATCAGTAGGCCACAAACACGCTAGTCTTTCACACTCGACTAATCACTTGTCCTGTGACTTGTCGTGCCCGTATGGCAAGGGGAAGGCAGCATGAAAGACAACATTAATCATGTTTTTTCTGTATAAAATCAATGAACTTTTTTTTTTTTTAACCAAAGATAATCACCATTAAAACCAACATTGGATTTATTGTTGCTTTGGTAAAATATAACCTGTTTGATAATGGCAAATGGTTTACACCGTTGTTTAGTAGGAGAGAGATGCAGGTTTTCAGAGGGCTCATTCTCTGCTTCTTCTCAAGGGGCCGGCCATTTGAACAGATGGAGGTACAAATGCAGAAAAGTTGGACTCATCCAGACATAAATGCAGACAGACAGGAAGCTAACCTGTCTTGCACAAATTCAGGCCAGTAATAGAGTGACTGTGACTGGACTGTGTCGTTTCGTGTCATCATTTTATTAACCTGCTGCAGTGCAATCAAAACCATACAGCTTTGTCTGGAGTCTTGTCTGGAGTAAAGATGTTATGCCCAGATACCGTGCCATTATGGGATAAAGAAGAGCTTGGGAACGCACCTGAGTGGACAGTTAACCCACAATTCAAAAATACATATTTTTCCTCTTTCCTGTCGTGCTATTTATCAGTCTAGATCGTTTTGGTGGGAGTTGCCTAGTTTTAGAGATATTGGCCAGGCTTCTCTTCAATATAATGGGATTATATGGCACTCGGCTGCTCAAAGTGCCAAATATAACCTGCATTTGAAAAACGCAACAGCAGTGAGTGTCTCTTTTATCCACAGAGCGTGTTGTGAGCGGTTTCATGAAGGAAACTACAAAACAGGGCAACTCACACCAAAGTTGTTTGGGATAAATAGCACTAAACGGAAGAGGAAATCATTGACATTTTGGGGTGGACTATCCCTTTAAGAAATCTATTAAATGTGTAAACCTCCCCACCATTAGTTGAATCCTAGGATCCCGAGTACAACAGGTTATTTATATTTTAAGAGACTTGCAGAATCTTTTTTATGATTTAACCTTTGTTGCTTTTTCAGACTTCTACAGGATCACTTAATGCACACAAGTCAGTCATTATGTCTAGATCATGAAGTCCAGTAATCTATATTCAATAAGGCCAAATCTATCATGATTGTCTTTTCCTTTTAGTGAGTCTACTAAATTAGTAGAAGTAATATATATATATATATATATATATATATATATATATATATATATATATATATATATATATATATATATATATATATATATATATATATATATCTCCTTAAAGGATACTGACTAAATACTAATTTAATAAATATCTGACTAAAAACATCTTTCATCATATTTGCTTACTTTTCTATTGAAATGCATTGCAGCACGGTGCATTAGCAACGTCACATGCTTGGCAGCTTTAGCTTGCAGTGAGAGGTCATTTTTTTTGGAAAACTTGAGACGTACCCTAAAATAAACTGCACACTGACGTCACATGTTTACCAGCTAAAATGAAAGCCCAAATGTCAACTACTGGTGATTTCATATTTTTTCATGATGAAGTGCTTATTGCTGCTTGGATTCAAACCTTGCACCAGAAAATGCCACCGCCTGAATTGTTTGACCGTCGCCATGAGTGCATCATGACTTCTGTTCATGTCTCTAAGTGTTTTTTCATTGAGAGATAAAACCAAGAGAACTTCCAAACTTCTGAGATGAAAGGAATTCTCTGACCAGAGCTGGTCTGAATATCTCACAGTATGCTTTTCATTCCCTAGAGGATATGAGTTTCCTATCTATCCCTCCCATTGTGTTCCTATTAGAAACAGGTGCAGATGCTGTCTGAACCTGTTAACTTGATGAGAGTAAAAGTGACATTTGAGACACAATTTCAATGGCTATTTTCCATTCCATTACCCGAAATGCTGATCCTGTGCAGGGGTGTTGGAGCCGATCCCAGCTGACATTGGGCGAAGGCAGGGCTCAATCTGGACCGGTCGCAGTTTATCTCAGGGCAGGTATATATAGTCAGACAACCATTCACACTCACATTCACACCTGCAATTTAGAGTCCAATTAACCTAAGCTGCATGTTTTTGGACTGTGGGAGGAAGCCGGAGAACCCGGAGAACCCGGCGGGAACCCATGATGACACAGGGAGAACGTGCCGAAGGACTGCCCAGACTGGGAACCCGAATCCGGGCCCCTCTTGCTGTGAGGTGACAGTGCTAGCCACTACACCACCGTGCAGCCCTCAATGTCTATTTTGTTCAATTAAATATAAATGTTTTACTCTTCGTATTGTTACTGAGGACGAGGACTTGTTCCTCAAGACAAAGCATGGAGGATTGCTTTAACTCTGCTGAATAACAGTGACATATCTGAGATAAACAGGTTATCATGTCCAATACACATAATGAGGTCATTCATGTTACAAAACCATGCATGTACAGTATTTTGTATTGATATATTTGTTTCCAGTAAAAACTTGGAAGTTGGAGTTTGGCAAGAAAATAAAAAGATGAGGATTGCTCTTTTTCTAGTTTAATATTACACCAAAACCTAGAAACACTACAGACAAGACTATTTCTATCACTGCTCCATAAAATAGTAAAGGTTTTAGAAATTGAAATATATTGAAAGATCTAGCATTGAATTCCTAAAATGTAATAGCATTGCTGCTAAATATTATAATGCTCCTTTAAGAAACATGTAGGTACAAGAACTCTCTTACGAGCTGATACAGAAACTGACCTCTGCAATAAACATGAGCTTCAGTTCAAGTCTTACCTTGACTCCGATATTGTGTGACACCTGCTCTGATGCAGAAGTAGAAAAGACCAACAACGGCCATCCTCCAGGGCAGCATGGTGGCCCGATCGCTCGCTCAATGTTCGTCGTGTGTAACTGGGACTGGACAGGAGTCTCAACTTCTCCATCCACTGTGCTTCTGCCCGGTCGCACCGACTCCTCTCGCTTTTCTTCCCTTCTCTCTCACACACCTTCTTCATCCCTGCTGTTCTCTCACTCCGTCTGCCCTCAGGGCTGTTTTCTCTCCCCCGCCCTTTCAGATCTGATGTCTCTCTCTCTCTCTCTCTCTCTTTCTCTCTCTCTCTCCCTCCCTCTCTCTCTCTGCCCCTCAAAAGCTGACTCTCTTTTACTGCTTTCAGCTGGTTGTCATCAGGTTCACACTCTCATTTTTAAATCTCCCTCCTGTCACCATTTACATGTCTCTGTTAATGACATTTCCCTTGTCCTATCATCAGCATTTACATCTTTGTCTTTGTGGTTTATTTTTCTTCGACTCATTGTCTCTGAAATGCTTTCCTGTTTATCATCTGAATACTTCATACAGAACTTACTTCATGTGTCCCTGTCCTTCAGGCAAAGCTTAAAATTGACAGTTAAAAAAAAAATGCAACTCAGTTCATCCCGTCACACTTATGGAAACCATCTAACACACTCATCATTATTCTCTGCCTCCGTTGAGCAGTTGTTTACAGGCTGTTCAGCCTGGGAAGAAGCTGATATTGTGTGTCTGTCGAATGCAAAAACAATGTGGGAGTACAAAGTGTTGATTTATCTTGACTTCTATTTATGGTCTGAAGAGCTGATTGGGTGAGAGAGCATATTTATTGTCCCCTTGGAGCTGTGTTTGTGTACCTATCAGGTCAAAGTTAGTTCTGCTTTTACCAACAGATTGGTCCCTCAGGGGGTTGGAGCCGATGTGACGGTGCCAGGATGACATACGGCAACCGGCTCAGTTTATGTTCTTCAGGAGGGCAAATGTGGAAAAGTTTCACTCCTAAGTGATTCATACTAATTACACAATGAACACACCCGAATACCGGGCAGAAAACACATGCAGAATCCACAAAGGAAGACTTTGTTCACTGCTTGGCACAGTTCACCTTCTCCACAAGCCTTAGGAACAGCTACCAGAAGTGCAACCATATAAAAATAACTTTTATTTGTTTTCACACAGTTTTAACATCAATTTCTTTCATTTGGGCATACAGGTGGATGCCAACATGTGAGCACACAGCACACAGTTTCATTTTCTAGAGGTCATTTCCATACACCTGGCCCTCAGGATCTCACATGGAAGTCAGAATCGGACAAAGCTGTGCCTCAGGCGAACGTAGCAGTCGTGCTGCTGCTGAGGAATGCAGACACAGACGGGCAAGAGACCTGCGTCCTCTGGTGAAACGTCCAAGGATAACAGATGAATAACTTGGACAAACATATTATTCTTTCAAAAAGGTAAATTCAATAAAAATGTTATTCTAGGCTGAACCCCAAATCAAATCCTTTCGTGACTCACTGGTGGATAGAGAGCCCTGTGTTAGGACTGTTTGTGCTCACTCAGGGCAATATATTGAATAGGATAGACGATGGAGGATCTTCTGGTCAGTGATGATGTGCCAGTAGTTTTGATCACTAAGTTTTGATGTGTACAGTGTACGTCACACTTGAACTTATTCCTTTCCTTGGCTGTACTGAAGAGAATACCAGTTCAAGGCAGGAGAACAGGACATGCCTGTGGCCTGACAGCAGTTCTTAGCAAGGTGATGTCACCATTATATCCAATATCCCAAACATAATGATGCAACTGCATGTAATATCCCACTGTTTACCACAAGTGGGACTTTACTGTACTTTACTTTACTTTACCAGTCTTTACTGTAAAACCCAAAGTAGCTCAAATCTGCGTTTTTGGGGGGAAATAAAATATGCCTTGGGGACATATTTTGACTTGTCAGTAACTGAATGTAAAATGTCAGTTTCATTCCTTCTTCAGAGTGCTTTCAGGTGATTTAGAAGGTTTGGAATTTCTACTACAATATCAAACACAAGGATCGAGTAACATAGAAAGTCACACTATTATCATTTATTTACTTTCTGGTCATGTAGCAATTTTATTTTTTTTATTCATTGAAAATCTATGACTTAATTGTTATTTTCTTATAACTAACAGAACAAAACCAAATCAAAAAGTTACCAATAAGTGTGGCTTTTTTCACTATAGAGTTTGAGTTTTCCTCTATTTACTACATATAAACGCACCAGGCACCAGTTTTACACATGAAGTTCAGTTGACTCGTCATGAGGAGTCCTAGAGTGTAAAGTTTTTCGACCCTTGACCTTTGGACTTTGGAATGTAAAAAAATAATGCAGATGATGTCATCTCATTTTTGGCTAGATATTTTACATTTATAACAGAAAGTTACTAACTGGGTATGGAGTTGACAAGATGGGATCGGTTATCAAGCGTGTGGCAAGCGTGTGGTAGGCGTATGTAGGTCAGTCAAGTACCAGGACAGTGGCAAGCGAACGTCACTCGTTCGGCACCCATGGCATGTTAGTTTAAATGTATTTTGCTGTCTCTTATTGACACGTTATGAAATTGTACATGTGCAATTGTTGAATAAAGAATACAAAATTGAAATTAAAAAAAGAAGCTGCCAAGTTGAGTGTGTGGAGCCACATTTTTAGTCAACTGAGCCCCCGTTCTCTGTCCTTCAAACAACCTCCCTGTACATTTTTGTTTATCATTCATTTTATTTATGTATGATTTCGCTGGTTTTGAAACGAAAAGGAACAAATACAAGTCGAATCATACCTCTCCTTATATGTAGTTAGATGTCGGTAGGTGCCACGAGCTGCCAGTGCCAGTAGTTGTCACAGGCGTGCCACGACTAGTCAGAGCCATGCCACCAGTAGTCAGAGAGGTGCCACCACTAGGGAGCCAGTAGTCAGAGAGGTGCCACCACTAGGGAGCTAGTAGTCAGAGAGGTGCCACCACTAGGGAGCTAGTAGTCAGAGAGGTGCCACCACTAGGGAGCTAGTAGTCAGAGAGGTGCCACCACTAGGGAGCCAGTAGTCAGAGAGGTGCCACCACTAGGGGGCCAGTAGTCAGAGAGGTGCCACCAGTAGGGCGTCAGTAGTCAAAGAGGTGCCACCACTAGGGGGCCAGTAGTCAAAGAGGTGCCACCACTAGGGGGCCAGTAGTCAGAGAGGTGCCACCGTCCTGACACCTGACTGGCGCCTGCCACACGCTTGCCACAGACTTGCAGACTTACAAGGAGGAGCTCGGCCTTGCTGCTAATGCTCTACACAGAAGTTGCATGGCAAAGTGCTGGCCCGTGTGTGTGAGGAACTAAAAGTGTTTTTGACTGATGAGAGGTGCGATGATGCAAAGCTGCTCGCAAGGGATGAGTGGTGTGCAAGGCTGGCATACATGGCGGATATATTTCAGCACCTGAATGAACTGAATACACAAATGCAAGGCCGAAATGAAAACCTGCTCGCTATAGATGTCAAGCTGTTGAAGAAGACCTTTGTGTGTGCCTTGCTGTTAACTCGGCCTTGCTGCAGAAATGGTCTCGTGAAAGACAATTGCGTTATGGGAAATGTAGGTTCCAAGATTTTTGGTTGGTACTTTTACATTACATTACTACAAGCTGATTGGCAGAAGCCGAGCGAAGCGAACAAGCTGGGGTGCACGGTGCTGCCATGTCTTGAATGTAGATTGGACCCGATCTGTTCGTAGCACGGTACGCAAGTACCAATGTTTTGAAGCGGATGCGGGCGGCCACCGGTAACCAGTGAAGGTCACGGAGGAGCAGAGTAGTGTGGGTGAATTTCGGGAGGTTAAAGACCAGTCGAGCTGCTGCATTCTGGACGAGCTGCAGAGGCCGGATGGCACTAGCAGGTAGACCTGCCAGGAGGGAGATACAGTATTCAAGGCGCGAGATGATCAGAGCCTGGACGACAACTTGCGCCGCCTTCTGGGTGAGAAGGGGACGTATTCTCCTAATGTTGACAGCATGAATCTACAAGAACGTGTTGTTGTGGTGATGTTGGCAGTCAGGGAGAGTTGACCTGTAAGCACAAACAAAAAACACCTCCTAACAACTGTAATAGCTATACTTATCCACTAAGTGGCAGTATTGATCTGCTTTTACTTCTGTCTACAGTGGCCTGTCTCACCCGAACACAATATGAAAATAAATGAGTGATGTGAACATGCATCAATATATATGGACACTGTTTGATTTCAGGTCTAAAGTCTCACTTAACTCAGGAAAGGGTTGACATTTGAATATTTTTCTAAACACACAATCTTTGCAAGCTATTGTATAACTTTCATAACAACACATCTACATTTTCTCTGCTAGAGTTTGGAGATATTGTATGCAGCATCCACACACCCTGGGCAGTTGTCATTTCACAGCCTGGTACTGCAGACATCCCATATTTTTGACAGACCATCTGTCATCACTATGAAGTTGTATTGTGTTCTGCTGTCTTCAGGCCCACCCAGTTTATGATCCGTTCAGCCACCCTCCTGCTTTTGGAATGATACTAACTTTATCATTTCTGACTTCTGGGACACGGTTCCCGACCAGATATTTTGCTGGCACAGTAATGTGTCACAGAGTCGGACTGTCAAACCCTTTTTCCATCTGTTCCTCATAGACACAGAGCATACGAGCATAGCCATGACTGTAATTAGCTGCATGGTGAAGTTCAAAATCCCCACAGCTGCAGTCAAAACGTGACTTTCTGGGACCGTCTGCATCAAAATCACAACTGAAAATAGCTTTGTGGGAACAGAACAGACTTTGTGTTCTGGACCCAACACAGATATGGTTCTTTGACAAATTACCTGCATTTTTGCTTTTGGGGTTTGAGTTGCAACAAATATCCAGGACATCAAAACAGCAACGGCATTGTTTCAGAACGATGAGAATAAATCTAAGTTGTCTAATGGCACTCCCTCTCTCCTGGGTTTTAAGGAGACACAAAGGCAGTCTGAGCAAGAAAGAAAAAATAGGTTTCAAATCTTTTTGTGAGGAAATCAATTACAGATGGTTGAAATCTGTTGAGTATTTATATATTATTCTCCTCAAGAAAGAGGTTTAAATATATATATATATATATATATATATATATATATATATATATATATATATATATATATATATATATATATATATATATATATATATCATATTCACATCTAGGACTGGTGTAGTAAAAATGTAAATAATGAAATACGTTTGAAATTTGATTTGCCCTATGTGTGCATGATATTTGTCGAAATTTCTATATTTAAAAATAAACCATGAATGCCAAAACTAAAATGAAATCCAAACGACATCTTATTACTTGATAAAAAAACTATGTAGAAAATGTGAAAATGCAAACTGGGCCTTCACATCTTGACTCTGAATTTGAATGAGCTCCTTTAAATTGATTATATCTTACATTTTTATTTCAATAACAACAACCCTTTCTCCAGATTTTTGTGAGACCTAAAGTTTCAGTTCAGGAAGCACACTACTGTACATGTGAATTTGAAAATGTACTATGGTACAGCATGATTATGCACATAAAGACACCACAACTTGTCAATTAATATGTATTTTAAAAATACAAACAGTTTTTTAATAAAAAAAACAATAATATTGTCACATACTGGACCATTCACACACGGTAAAATACATTTCCATCCAACTGAATGGCCTCTATTTACAGTAAATGTGTCCAAAACGTACACACAGAAAACAACTGCAATCAAATCCTTAAATATACTTTTGCATTATTGCTTATTGTTTCATCCAAAGAAGTTATTCGAAGATGTTAATCATGAATGCTCAGCCGGCGGGCTAAGACACAATCTGCCTCCCATTCTGGTCCCATCGCGCCTCAATCCTCCTCTTATCTCTGAGGACGACAGATGAGCTGTCTGCAGTGACACGGCCTTGAACGAGCCCTTCATCACTCACATTTACTTCGCAGATTCTTTGTTTGAGTGTGTGTGTGCATGTGTGTGTGTGTATGTTTGTGTGTACTTTTATTAGAATATACTATGCATGTCTGCAAAATCCTCCTAAATTGTCCTTTATGTTAATGTCAGGATCTTGCACTCCCTTTTACACATACAGTATCCCCCTTCCGCCACATCCTCTTCTCCTCTTTGTGTTTTTGCTGTCTCCACTCATCTGCCTCGACCTTGACATTTGCCGTATACCTTCAACTGTCTTCCTTCGAGATCAGAGGAAAAACACTGTGTGACGCAAAGTCACACACAAAAAACATATTTTTTCTTTCTGTGCTATATGGGGAATACTTCAGTTTACAACCAGCTCCCTTCCATCCCTTTGAAGCGAACTTGGTTCCACCTCCTTCGCCTAGTTAAGCTGCAGTAATGGCTCCATAATCTGGGCAAGTGACCATGGAGCTCTGTTTCAGGCTGCGAAGACTCTTGCAGTTCAAGGCCATTACCTCTGTTTTAACTGCGGCTCCTGCTGGGAGCTGGGAAGTGGGTCTGCGTCTCACCCTGCAGGCCAAAAAGGAAATCATTTATTCAATCATAGAACTAAATATTACAAAAAAGAAGAAAGGAAATGGTGAGCTATGGTCTGTAAGACTGCTGTGTACATATTCAAATAGTTTTATACATACACACCCTTTCAAACATTTCACTTATGCAGGCATGGGCACACTCACACACCAAGTCCAATAACATGTCAATACGAACAAATTAGACTATGAGGCGGATGTTTATGTTGCCTCAGTTTATTTGACATGGCGATCAATATCCTAATGGACCTAAGTATCATTGAAGTTGCAATTAAGGCATACTGACTTTCTTCATAAGCTCTTTCAGAGGCTAATGGAGATCACATTTGCTCTGTTTAGTTCATTGTCTCCTTCATTCTGACTTCTACCTCCAGTTCACTTGGTCTGAGCTCTCTCTCTCTTTCAATTTTCCTCCTGCTTTCTAGCCACGCTAGTGGCACGACATAGGGATGTCAATGGTGGCCTCAGTCAGTCCACCACTTAGGTCCAGACTGAAATATCTCAACAAATGAAGCTCTAGCGTAAGTTCAGACAGGAAGACAACCCCCTCACGCTAGGCTCGTAGGCCTCTCACTCATACTGTCCCTCACCAGCAGCACACATCCCATACTGGAGGTCCCTGTCAGAAGTGTCAGAAGTGTCATTAGTGTCAGACTCTATCAGCTGTTCAGTAGCTGGGCACGCCCAGCCAATAGCGCATTGTCACGCCCTCTTCGCTATCCTATCAGCTTGTTGCCGTCTCCTTTAGATGTACTCTATCCCCGCCTCTAGCGTCCTGCTGCTGTCTCATGCGACCCACCGCCTCCCCAGCACCATCCGCCCTCTCAGATTCAGCACCCCATCTGCATCTCCAGCAACTCCAGCAGAACCTCCAGCCACCACCACCAATGTCTGGACTCCTCAGGGGATCTACAGATTGCTGTCGCTCAGGGCAAACACAGTGCAATCTCCTCGAGGAGTTCAAGCGCCAAATAAATGATAACCCATGAACGCATCATCTGGCATAATAAACATTAACAACTAATCACTCACTGTCTCTCCTGATTGAACTACTGGATGGATTGCAATTTGCACAGGAATTCACACAACAGGATCAATGCAACTGGCAATCCCCTGATTTGTCCCTCCATGTGCTACGATGAGGTTGACATTTTGTTTTCCAGTAAAAGGTCAAAAACACCTTTTGGCTAGATTGGAATTAATTTGGTGATATTTTAAAGGAACAGTGTGAAAAATGTAGGGGGATCAATTGTTAGAAATGGAATATAATAATATATTTTCTCATGAAAGTTGGGTTTTCGTTACCTTAGAATGAGCTGTTATAATCTACATATGGAGCCGCCATGTTTCTACCGTGACCTAGAACAGACAAACCAAACACAGGCTCTAGATTGGGACATATAGGCCACCATAGTTCACCTACACACTTGGCACACAGACAAAGTTTTAGTTGGTTGCCAGCAAATCATACACACTGACTTCATCCAGCACCATCATTCAGATTCAGATTCAGATTCAACTTTATTGTCATTGCACATAGTACAAGTACTATGACAACGAAATGGAGTGCAAAAGAGAAGCAGTTAAGGTGCAGTGCAATGTGGTGGATAATATAATGAAGACAGTATAAACATATATATATACATTCTATCTATACATACATACACACACATACATACATACATTATATATATATACACATATACATATATACATACATATACATACATATGGGAAGGTGTCTGGTGTTAGTGTGGGAGAGGGGTTGGCAGGGGGGATGGGATGGGGGCTGTCACCGTGATGCAGAGTTAAGGGTGTTGACAGCTGAGTGGAAGAAACTGTTCCTGAGCCTGCTGGTCCTGGAACGGAGGTTTCCCAGAGTGGATGAGGACAAACAGTCTATGGCTGCGGTGAGTGGTGTCCCTGACAATGCTGTGCGCTCTCCGCAGGCAGCGCTTGAGGTGGATGGTCTTGATGGCAGGAAGTGGAGTACCGGTGATGCGTTGTGCGGTTTTCACCACCCTCTGCAGAGCTTTCCGGTCTGAGCAGTTGCCATACCAGACTGTGATGCAGTTAGTAAGGATGCTCTCGATGGTGCAGCGGTAAAGTTCACGAGGATCAGAGGAGACATGTGGATCTTCTTCAGTCTCCTCAGGAAGAAGAGACGCTGGTGTGCCTTTTTGACCAGGGTTGAGGTGTTGAGGGTCCAAGAGAGGTCCTCTGAGATGTGGACACCCAGGAACCTGAAGCTGGAGACACCCTCAACCTCCGTTCCATTGATATGGATGGGGGAGTGTGTGCAGCGCTTTGTCTTCCTGAAGTCCACAATGAGCTCTTTGGTCTTTTTGGTGTTGAGGATCAGGTTGTTGTTGGCGCACCACGCCGCCAGGTGCCGGACTTCATCCCTGTAGGCCGACTCATCGTTGTTGTTGATGAGGCCCACCACCGTTGTGTCGTCTGCAAACTTGATGATGGTATTGGAACCATGTACAAGCGTGCAGTCATAGGTGAACAGGGAGTAGAGGAGAGGACTCAGCACACAGCCCTGTGGAACGGCAGTGTTCAGGGTGAGGGTCGAGGAGGTGCATACTGGGGTCTGTTGGTTAGGAAATCCAGTATCCAGCTGCAGAGGGAGATGTTGATGCCAAGCTCACCTTGTTTGGCATTTAGTTTGGAGGGGATGACAGTGTTAAATGCTGAACTGAAATCGATGAACAGCATTCTCACGTAGGTGTCGTTGTTGTCCAGGTGGGAGAGGGCGAAGTGAAGCGCTGTGGAGATGGCGTCCTCTGTACTCCTGTTCTGGCAGTACGCAAATTGGAGGGGGTCCAGTGTGGATGGTAGACAGGTTTTGAGATGAACCAGGACCAGCTTCTCGAAGCACTTCATGATGATGGGGGTAAGTGCAACAGGGCAGAAGTCGTTTAGGCTCGATGCAGTGGAGTGCTTTGGCACTGGCATGATTGATGTGAGTTTGAAGCATGTGGGTACGGCTGCTTGGGCCAGTGACAGGTTGAAGAAGTCAGCCAGGACCCCAGTCAGCTGCCCAGCACAGGCCTTGAGCACGCGTTCGAGGATGCCATCAGGGCCAGCAGCCTTACGTGCATTGATCCTGCTTAGCGCAGCACACACGTCGGTGGGGGAGAGGTGAGGGGCTGGTGGTCTGCAGGGGGAAAAGTCTTGATGGCCTCCGCCTCCTGGTTGTCCATGTCAAAGCGGGCATAAAAGTTGTTAAGCTCATCCGGAAGAGAGGCGTTGCAGGTTGGGTGGGTGGTATTGGAGGGTTTGTAATCCATAATGGCCTGGATGCCTTGCCACATGCGTTGGGGGTCGGAGTTGTTGTTAAAGTACTCCTCAATCCTTAGCTTGTGGCTGTGCTTGGCCCTCTTGATGCCCTTCTTCAGGTTGGCTCTGGATGAGCTGTAGGCTTGCGCATCACCTCATCTGAAGGTGGTGTTGCGTGCCTTCAGTAGTAGGCGGACCTCACTGCTCATCCACGGCTTCTGATTTGGGAACGTTGTAATGTCTTTGAGGAAGATGACATTATTGATGTTGGTGCTGATGCAGTCCAAAACAGAGGAGGCAAAAGAGTCTATGTCCGTGTGGGAGTCCAAGGTGGCCCGAATGGCAAACATACTCCAGTCCGTCTGTTGAAACCGATGCTGAAGTGTAGACTCTGCTCATTCTGGCCACACTTTAGCTGTTCTCACTGCTGGTTTCTCATGTTTGATGAGTGGCGTGTACTTGGGGAGTAGGAACAAAGAGAGATGGTCCGACTGTCCCAGGTGGGGGAGGCGAATGGCTTTGTAGGCCTCAGCCACGTTGGTGTAAACATGGTCCAGGGTCTTGTCTCCTCTAGTGGGGCAGGAGACGTGTTGATGAAATTTGGGGTGTACAGACTTCAGGTTGGAGTGGTTGAAGTCACTCAACAACAAAGGCTGCCTCTGGGTCTGTAGTTTACTAATGGCAGCATGCAGTTCTTTCATTGCAAGCGCAGCATTAGCATCCAGGGGGATATATGCTGCAGTCACAACAGCAGATGTGAACTCCCTGGGCAGATAGGTCTACACTTAACCATTAGATATTCCAGGTTAGCAGAGCAGTGACTCTTGATTAAAGCAGTGTCCGTGCACCAAGCTTTGTTGATATTACATTTAGCTGACGCTTTAATCCAGAGCGATTTACATTTTTGCTCTCTATACACTGTAGACACAGCAACAGGGAGCAATTAGGGGTTAAGTGTCTTGCTCAAGGACACAGCGACATGGACTAGCAGAGCCGTGACCGGGGCGTGAACCACCAACCCTCTGATTGAAAGACAGGCACGCTAACCACTTAGCCACAGCATAAATGCACAGTTCCCAACCTCTGGTCTTTCTGGAGTCATCTGCTGATCTATCTGCTCTGAGCATGTAGCGTTCCGTTAGCTCAATGGCGCTATCAGGAATGCTGCTGTTTAGCCATGTTTCCGTGAAAAACATGATGTTGCAGTCCATAATCCAATTGTGAGTGATGATCCGCAGCCTCAGCTCATCCATTTTGTTCACCAGAGATCGCACATTGGCGAGGAAGATGCTGTGTAGCGACAGCCGATGCGGAGTTAGCTTTAGTAGGGTGACCAGACTTCCTATTTTTCCCGGACATGTCCTCTTTTCGAGACCTAAAAAATGCGTCCGGCAGGGATTCCAAAAACGTCCGGGATTTTACCTCATTGGATATTTGTGTTTCTCTGGGTCTTTCACAAACTAGTTATTACGCCCTTACAAGTTTTGGAAATGGTATCGCCCGTTCCACCTTCTTGCGCGAGCTCTGACTGTAGAGAGAACTGTCATTGGTTGACCGATCTCAGCGTTGCCAGATGCACGATAATTATCCTCCAAATACGACCATTTTGAGCTTTTGGTACGATGCTTCGCCATTTCCAATCTGGCAACACTGAGCACCTTGCCACGTCCACTAGTTGCATTGTTTACAACAGCACATGACATCTGCAGCGCTAACCCCCCCCCCCCCCCCTCCCGACGAAGTGTCCTCTTTTTCACAAGCTCAAATCTGGTCAACCTAGCTTTAGCTTAGCCCTCCTCTCTTCCCCCACCGTTGTTTACGATCTCGACGCCGCCTGCGAGTCCAGAGAGACGCAGAGCCTCGCGTCGTGATGCGCCGCCATGATAACCAATGGCGCCATGGCGTTGTTGTTGATGAGGCCCATGCTGGTGGGCCTCATCAACAACAACGATGAGTCGGCCTACAGGGAGGAGGTCCGGCACCTGGCGGCGTGGTGCGCCAACAACAACCTGACCCCCAACACCAAAAAGACCACGTCATGGCAACCAATCATCACATCAAGTCTCAATTGGACCAATACTTTAGTTTATGGATTTAGGAGGAAAAATCCCAAAGACTTTGGTGATCCCTAGACTTTTCATCTGGTGCCATCATCAGGTCAAATTTATAATTTGTCCAATACTTTGCTTCATAAATAGAGTTTAGCATGGCTGCAGTAAGTCTTTCTTCATATCTTCTTCCACTGTAAGCGAGTCTTACTGTTTCTGGGCAACACAGCACATATAAGGAGGCAACGCACTCAGACCTTCCTCTGTGAACATTCAGGTACCAGCAAAGCCCGAGCACAAAATGATTTTAAGCTCGTAGAATTGGGATATAGATGTAAAATGATTGTTTTCGCAGCTGTGCACTTGGCGCTGACGCTTTAGGCTGGAGCGAGTGGAATGTACAGTATCAGACGAGCTGCGCTCAAAAGGGGGGAAAGGTTGGGAAAGTGTGCTGTTACAGTGAACAGGCAAGGTTGCACGAGAGATGAGAGGAGGGTTAGTTGCAGGTGATTGATGGTGTTGCCTGCAGCGCTGTCATTGAGTAATTGACCTGAAGTCATCCGAGTTGTTAGTATTGAATCAAGCATCTGTAATGAAATCATAGACCCCAGCAGTGCTAAACGCAGGGATCCAGCTCTAATGCAGCAAGAGTGATGAGGTTACTGCTGCACTCTGTTTCATGTCCCTGTGTGCGGGTATCCTGGTTGGACTTCAGTGGGAGACACAGAGGTAGTAATATTCTGTAATAACTCATCAATTGTTATATATAACAAGCTGATTAACTTGTATAGATGATGTCCTGTCTAGAAAGGTGAAGCTTATTTTGATGACTTATGCCGGATAGCAACAATCAATAAAAGCTTATCTTAACCTATAACAATACATAATCAATTATTTGTTGATTATATTTCATATCATTAACTCAATCTGCAAACTAACTAAAGCTTTATTTGGAGCAACAAATCTAGTTTTTACAATGTATAATGATGTCCACCACTCATCCGTTCAAGGGATATTTAGAAAATGCAATTATTAAAATAAATGTAAAAGTACCTGTTTTGTAGTCATAATGGCATACATGTTGATGACTTATTAGGTGAAAATGTATCAAACATAATACATTTCCAAACAAAACTTCCAAGTGACAGCAGTGCATACAGTATACAAGTCTTCAAACTGCAGTATTTTGTCTCTGTTGATTGTTAACCCTGTATACAATACAGTAGATGACTAGTAATGAAAATGCCGCACTTGGATGACTACACTGGCCTTGTGGCGAGACTCATTGTTTTACTGGAATCAGATTTGTGCAGGCTCAGGGTTAATTCCTCCGTCACATGCAATACAGACTCAATCAAAACAATATTCCTGTTTTGGGGAATGTTGGGTGGGTGGCTCACTCCCTCTGTGGTCTGACCACTAACCGTGTCACGCAGTAAGAGGATGGTTCGGTTCAGTTTGTAAGCAGGTATTTAGCATGTTGTGGTATTTACCGAAAATGACGGCCTCGGGGAGCAAATTTCTCCACTTCTCTTTTAGTCCTTTTCTCGCTCTGCAATTCTCATATGCAGTGCATTATGCATACCTTTTAGGAACCTATACAAGTAACACAAGGCAAGCAATGTAATATACACATTACAGAGTACATATTGATTTAGTAGGGCGTCAATACAGTAATATGAACAATAACAAATTGACAATAAATCTCACAGTGGGCATAAAAGCAACATGTGACTCATGGTTTGTCAAAGGTACAAACAAGGATATGAGCAATAGGCCGATCGTAAGAACAGGATCTCTGACCTCTGGTTACACGATCTCTACTGGCAGGAAACAGATCAATGCAGACTCAATGGGGAAAAACAGCCACATAAATGTATATTACAGAAAGACAATATTTTCATCAGGCTTCAAATTGAAATGAGGATATTCGTATTGCAGATACTGATGGATACAAATAGGTTGCGAGCTCCTAGTTACGATACAGCAGAGCTGCACTTATAGCTAATAACTAATACCTCATATGTACTTGGTATGCGTGTGTAATTTAATGGAGATGAGGCAACATATTCTCTTTGCAGGCTGTTATTCTTCAAACATTGCAAACTATATAACTGTAATTTAATTGCCTCTTCTAATGGAGAATCTCATTCATCAGTACACTTGGACAGGTTGCTAGTTACAAAGAGGGTGGAATACTTAAGATAATGATTTCAAAACATACTGCAATGTAAAATGATGGCCAGATTGTCTAAATTGCAGTAATTCAGAATATTGTATGTGATTAGAATACTAATAGTGGTTTAAAATGAACAACTGAAGCCAATGATTCAGTGTCTTCCAAAACAAATTAATGACTAGACACAATGCAATGACTTTAATTTCATTATTTCATCTCCTTTTTAAGGAGGGAGGGAGTAGTGCCTCACTACAGCATCGTTAAAAGGAGTCCTGTGTGCTGTTGTAGTTTCAAAGGTATTTGTTTTTGGTAGCTCAATTAACATTCTGAGGGAGCCGTGACATTTCCTCTTTGAATGTATATCTACATGGACATTAGCGAGCCCAGAGAGCTACTCTTTTGGTGTGGTAGTGAAAGGTGATATGGGAGAGCAGCTGTTTGGTCTCCACGTCTGGCTTGGGCTGGCT
Source organism: Taurulus bubalis (assembly GCF_910589615.1). NCBI lineage: Eukaryota > Metazoa > Chordata > Actinopteri > Perciformes > Cottidae > Taurulus > Taurulus bubalis. Next base: position 8,318,306 of record NC_136597.1, read on the forward strand.
CCCAGCAGCTGTGTGTGTGTGTGTGTGTGTGTGTGTGTGTGTGTGTGTGTGTGTGTGTGTGTGTGTGTGTGTGTGTGTGTGTGTGTGTGTGTGTGTGTGTGTGTACACATGTGGATGTTTTTTATACATACAGCAATGATCACATAAATCCACCACTATGCTACCGATCACCCCGCATCATCTTGTTGTCAACGAACCATGTTTTTGTGACTTCACATTTTTCTTTTTATTTGCATTGTAACTCTGTCTCTTAAGTGTTCAGATGAGGTAAAGAAAACACAGGAATTACTCACACATGTACACAGTCGATTAAATGATAGAGCAGATTTTAACCATTTACATGATTTAAGGACCGTGTCTATGTAATTATTGTAGAATTTGTCTCTGAAGAAGTCTGGGGGAAGTAGTTACGCAAGTTTCACTGTCTGTTTGGACACAGACTGCAATAAAACAAAGACCTCACGCTGCTTAAATCACATTCTGTCATAAACTGGCTTCCCACCAAGTGCATGCTGGGACTTAGTCCAGACCCCTGTGACCATGAAATGGAGTAAGAAAGGGAATACATAAAGGAAATAAATGTTGCCACATTTGTAAACTAACTTTGTTTTTTCTTTTGTCTCTTTTGTGTGCTAAAAACTCAGCATGTTGGAAGCAGTGCTGGTCAGAGGCGCTGCAGGAGAAACTACTGAGAACTTGAAAACCATTCTAATAGTTCGTGAAAATATCTTCGCAGCTATAAAATCTACTGCTTTGAACATGCAATATTATAAAACACATGCAATATTCCTGAAATGTTCAGGAATACTTCTTGCATGTGTTTTGGGGAGCAGGGATCGATATCAGTGAAATATGTATCGGCAATTTCCCATCTCGAGACCTCGTCACATGTGTTGTGAATGAAAGCAGAAACATTGCAGAGGCAAGCATATAAAGGGTCACATTGGTTTGGCGAAAGAAGCTTATACGCGATCAAACGGGTCACAAGACTCCGCCGATTTGAATCTGCGACTTGTTCGTTTAAGCAGAAAAAAACATAAAAACATAACTTGTCTGGCAGACTTTTTGAATAATAAATACATCACACATGGGAAGCAGACACAAACAGCACCTCGCCCACTACGTTATTAAAAACAATGAGACTTCTTCCTCAACACGCACATCGGCCTTTCCCTCTCTCCTTCTTCTTCTCCTTCTCCTGTTGAGTTTTAAGGCGGTTTCCATCCAAGGCAAACATTTCCTGTTGTTGAGACACAAGAAAGGCCGACACACATTTTGCTTCACACCTTCCTTATTATTTCAATTATAACCATTGCTTTACAGTAATTTCCACCTTATATACATATCAGTATTAAGTTAGAGGGAAACCTATATACAGTATATCCAACAAGGGAGTTATTGCACTGTAAATGAATGGTTGAATTCAGAGTCATGGAGATTAAAAGGAAACGTAAACGTAAATCAGATATTCTTTTGGCTTTCCCGTCTTTTCAGTGACTCTCTATTGTCAAATAAGATATGTTGTAAATGTAAATTGTACATTTACATCTTACGTATTGTCTCAATTGTAGTATTAACCATTCCCAGAGTCAGTACTGTTCGGTGTGTATTTCCATGGCAGTTGATCCTTATGAGGATATTCCTGTCTCTTTGTAAATGATTTTCACAGATATTTGGACTCAGGTTTTTGTTGGCTTCGCTTAGGGCCAAATATTTATCATCAGATGAAGTTATTATATCATTACAACAATTCGGCACAAGTTCAATAACAAAGCAGTCTCACCCTTTCACCCTGACCCTTTATACTAAATGAGGTAACACGCTTGTGGTTGTTTGTATTGGGTGGAAAAGCACAACTTGTGATATTTCTGTATCCTTAAAAACAGACTCAGTGACTCAAATTTGTTATTAGTTTAACAAAAAACAGAGCAATGCCTTTAAATATCATACATTTAGTATAGTATGCATTAGCAACCAAGTACATTTATTGAGGAAAATGACTTTTTTTGCTCTCTTAAGACTGCAATTGTCCTCCAATAAATCTGCGGACCATCACTACCTGCTGGTCGTGATCAACGCTGCAGGTTATTACGTGAGGCCACGCTTCATCTGTTGTGAAACTCTACCGCAATTCTCCCTTGCTGTGCCGAGCTCTCTGCACCAGTCCTCCTTAAACATGATGACTTTCACCCAATGCACATTAGTCTTAATTAAACTAAAGTGTTTTCTCTCTCCAGACTGCATCCTTCCTCCTTCCGCTCCATTTCTCCTTCACTCCTCCAGCCCTCCCTTTTCTATCCCTTATAGTTTTTCCCCTCCGTTCTTCCAGCAAAGCTTCATCACATTTAATGACTTGGTTGTTGCGACTCATGGGAGGTGCAACCAGTTTACATTCATTTATTCACAACTGTAGGCCATAAAGAAACAGACTTTCAGTTCACAAACCAATGAGATGTTTCCAAGACATTTGCAATGACTCTCTACAGTAAATCACTTGGTCCATTTTTAGTGTGTGCAAAGCCGAGTACAGATCTCCCAGCTCTTTCTATAGTGAGTACAGAAAACATGTAGTTTTTTTTGCGTTTGACTAACAAGTTTGCCATAATCCTTATTCATATTGTTTATTATTATAAAGAATGTAATGCATTTTAAACCAAACTTGAAACAACAGTTTCCAAGACTTTTATATAAAAATGAAAAAAAATGGAAAAGATAAGTCGGGCAATGTTGTATATTTTGTCACATATATACATACAAATATGTTGTATCTCATTGCTCTGTAGCATATAACTCCTCTATAAAAACACATCAAGTGCAAGTAAGCCACACCGTGACGTTCCCTCATTACCATGAAAGTGAACTGTAGTTTATTTATTTAACATAATCCACAATAAATACACTATTTGTTAAAGTATAGATATATGTTTTAGTAAACCTAAAACTGTTTTAGGAGACAAGTTAACCTTTTAAAAAGATTTAAAAACGTATTTGGAAGCTGTTTTTAGTGTGTGTAAGTACAATTTGAGGGCTTCAGAGAGGGTAGAGAAGTAGGAAGGTATTGAGAGGTGGGTGGAGTAACACATATTTGGTGTTGGTCTATTCATTGACCTTAAAAAATAAAGAGAAATACCACACTTATCCATAAAGCTTATTGTAATGCATGCTTCCCTTCTGTTGTGCAAATGAAAAATGCAGGTTAAACTTCCCCCAACCTGTTATAGACACAAGGCACATGCACATGTATTAACAGTGAACCGGTTTGAAGGTGTTTGATTGAGGAGCATTGCTTGTTTTTCTTGTCTTCTCCTTCAAAAAAATCTGTCCATCTGTCCAATTACTAAATGATTCCTGTTAACCTGCATCTAGCACGTACGTAGGCCTTCCTCAGAGAAGTCATGTTTATTCATTGTCCACAAATGAATCAGAATGATCCTACTCCATGTCCCCTGTAGACGCTTCCCCCATTATAAGGAGAAGTGGGAGGGTGACCTCTTTCATATATATCACACATAATACAGTTTGTGTAATTCTTGCATGGATTCTCAAAATAGACAACCGGAATATAAACCCTGACTTGTAATAATAAAATATGACAAGGTGCTCAGAGATAATATTCTAATTCCTGTAGAAAACAATAAATCTCATTATCTGTGGCTGGTTCAAAAACAGAAAAATACCTCGGTTCCAGTTTGGCGCTGTGTCCGCTGGCTTCCTTCCTGTCCCTGACCCCAGAGGTCAAGGCAGCATAATGAGCGCTCTCCAGTTTCCATCTCTCCTCTGCGCCATACTGTCAGTGCACCTCTTGCAAAATATCACCATCTCAAAGTTGTTCCGCTTATGCTGCTTCAATATGACCCCCTGACTGTGAGCTTTTCCACCTGTGTATATTCAGGGAACACACGCACGACAGTGACTTATGGCGAAGGGGAAACGCGACAGGCTGCAGAAATATCACTGATTATGATCAACGTTAACACACAACTCAGCGTTCAGCTGAAGCTCTGCTGTGAAACAGTCATATATCAACGTCTCACAGGTACAGTCCACCGCATCAGAATATGTTGTTGTCTTGTGGCTGATGCCATCTACGCCAGCCACCATTAAGATATCTATTATGCTCCCCATAATATTTAAATAATCGCATAAACTTGAGTATTAAAAGGTGTCTCAGCCGTACTGGAGACCACAATACCGTTGGGTAGCAGAGTTTGGTAAACCTCATTAATGTTGCCCAGAGAGAAAAGCCCCCTTTAAAGCCTCCAAGTGGACTGTAAAAGGGACTGGGTCAATAAAGTCTTTATTTGTCTATACACAGGCTGTCAGCAGGTTCTCTCTGTTGTTTTTCTGAGAGTCACTTTTGATTCAACATATAATCCATTCTAATACAGAACGGCGAATGCAGAGCAGTGAAGCGAAGGTTCTAACTGGAAAGAAAACCATTTATTTGCCAAGGAATCGTACGGAGTGACTCCATTTAAAATGTCAGCGCACACAATCTTATACTATTGTTACTATTTTGATATCACATCTAAACAATCATCTTAAAGATTTTCATGAAATCAAACCCCATTTTTGACATTACATTAATTGGCACACCTCTTTTTGGACTACTATCTCTGTATATTGCACATTATCTTCATTATTAATACATATTATTATTATTAAAATAAATATTTCCTAGAAGATATGTTGCATTTTCTCGTGTAGCTCTTTCCATTTTCAACAATTACATTGCACAAATATATATACAAATTTAGTATATATATTGTTTTCTTCTATATATGTATGTTTCCAACCAATAAACCAAAGAAAATTCCTTGTAATAATCCAGATTCTGAATATCTTTTATTGGAGTCCGCTATTCAGATTACCTAGCTCCTGTATGCAGACACGAAATTACAAATGCATGTAATCCAGTACAATTCTATGACATTAATATCAGCCTTACTGTTTACTCTCTTTTCCCCGTATCAGCTCTACTGTGCATTAAGTTACTGCAAACTGAAACTTTGACTGCTGCTTTAAATTAAGACCATTCACCATTCCATTTAGACAGAAGCTACAATATTTGGTACCTTTTTTAGACAGTGGACCACTTTAACATATTGAGGCAGTTTATTTGGCTGCGCTGTAAACACATTCAACGGTTTCTATCCAGTTGCACTTCTGACAAAGTTGCTGCTCAATAAGTGTCTGCGGTCGTATTAAACTAAACTTGCTGTTATCGGATGGCAACCAACAATTAAAGAATTTCAACTTCAAATCGCTTTACACATAATATTGTATAATCTAAAAGGTCTTCAGTTGAGTTTGAGCCATCGTGCTTTATACGAGCAATCAAATCAGTCACTGCTCATTTTGACAAAGATGAAACCTGAGCGAAGAGAGCTTGACGGTTTCCGTAGCGATGCATGTGCTCGTCTGGAATGTCTCTATGTGTGCTCGAAGCTCTCTCTCTCCCTCTGAAGCTCTCTCTCTCCCACTGTGCTGTGGATCCCCGCGGTAGAGAAACCACTCAGTCTCTCAGCAGCCCTGCAGACTTGCTTTTGCTTATAGCACAATTATACTCCCATTTTTTGGCAGTGCATAAAAGTGCAGACTGCGGCTGCACAACTCATCACAGGCTGCCAACAAAAGGTTGAGGCTTGGTGGAGGAGGGCAGTAGCCTGCTGCTGGATGTAAAGCTGCAGTGTGCACTGTAAATTACATATCCGATAAACCCCGATCTGCGTTCAAGGCTGCAGGAGTGGAGGTGCAGAGGCTTTTGTGGGTCTCTGTGAATAGCAGGGCAGCTGAAGTCAAGGAGGTGCAACACATGCTGAGATGTGAAGAGAAATAAGCTGCTGATGAAGAATTAGGTGTTTTCTTCTTCTAGAGGAGGTTTGAGGAACGGGAGGGTGGGCAGATGAATAAATAACTTGTTTGTATTTTTCAAATGAAGGGGACTAGTGTTCTTTCTTCAACCCCTCCTGGTGGAAGAAGCATGGACAGCCTAATCGAAAGCAGACCTCACTACAAGTCCCCCTCATCTTAAAATGATCAGCTGCTACTTTCAGTTTTTACTCTGCACTTTGTATCTCATCTCTCACCTCAGCTGGATCAAGCTGGAGGTCTGGCACCAGTCATCCCGATAATAAGGAGAAAATGAGAGAAGCGGAAGCCGTGAAAGGAAATATCCCTCAAATGTGCCCCTTTTTTTTTTCTCCCCTCTGCCTCCGCTCCCTCCTCTCTGTCCCCACTCCAACCTCTCAACCTCTATTCCCAGGCTGCACACCAAGCCGGGCCCTCCATGGAGAGCAGGAAGCTGGACTGGGAACTGGGAGCCCGCTGTCTCCAAGCCAAGGCAAGCCGCTATGTCTGCTAGGAGAAGGTGGCCACTTTCCCAACTATGAGCCAGAGTCAAACTGACAGCTATGTTCAAGAGACCCGGGGGGAAATTACAGAGTCTGAAAAAGCCGAGTGCACGGGGGCACAACGTGAAAACCAGCACGCGGTGGATGAGCATAATAACACACATTGTGCTCACCGGTCCCTTCATATGAGGAATAATTAAGCAAATCTCTATCTGGCACAAGGAGAGCCTGGGAAATATGTTCTGGGCTCGTGCATCTTTTAGGAGGCTTGGGAAACCACAATCCGGAAAACTTCAAGAATCCCAAGATTTGTCACCAAGCAAAAAACACCAAACTTTATTCGATTACAGATGTGAATAATCATTTGTTTTGGATGAAATATGTCATTCGTACAATTTTTCTGAATGTAATTTTGTTTTTGTTGTCAATAGGAATGATGTAAAACATAAACGGCGCTGTCTCACACAATGAACTGCTTTGCTACCACAATGTGCAATAATACTGAAGTGCAGATTTCATAATTGTTCCTGTGGCATTTTATTTTGTCAGATCCCATTTCCTCCCCTTTGCATGAGCAAGGGAGCATTTTCTTTAAAAAAAATGAAAATCCAGTAATCAACAATCAGCTTCTGAAAATGAGAAACTTGTGACAAGCTTCCCCGCCTGTTGGATTAGTGGACGAACAAAGACATGTTTTATTTTCGAAACTACAATTCACTGAAAAGGAGTACTAGACAGGCAGCTAAATGAAGCAACCTATGGTCAAGCTGGTTTTATATAATTGAAAACACACTGCTCACTTACATTCTTGTGGCCGGGAAGAGGCTTGTTTTCTAGAGGTCAACCTCTCTCTTTTTGTCTGTGTGTGTCATACATGAATTATAGTGGAGAAAAAAGATTTAACATCTCCCACTCTGTTCTCACCCTGAGAGCTTCTTTAGGATGTTTTCAACCACATCACCATTGTGGGATGTCTCCAACATTAGTTTGATGCTCAGAAATTGTTTTTTAAGTGCAGTGGAGAGTTGGGTTTTCAGTTTGGTCCAATGGATTTCCATAAAACATGTTTTGGATTTGAGTTAGCTGTAAATGTAAGCTCTGTGGGCATATTGGGTTGATTTGGAAATAACCATCAGATGTTTATTCATGACAAACAGAAAAAAATAATAGAAAAATAATTACCAAAAATAGTTAAAGAGATTAAGGCATTTACTATTTCTAACTATTTTAATCACAATGGCAACAACCTTCTCCCTCTGCTCCTCTTAAAGGGCCAGTTCACCCACATTGTCTCACTAGTTGTACCTGTAGTACATAGTCATGCATGTTTGTGAAATTTCTTGAAGCCTTTTGGATGCATTGCCATGCATTGCCATGCAATTACATTAATTTGGTCAATTGTAATGTCTTAACTTTCCATCTAGCACCGTCATCAGGTCAACATTTCAATCAGCTGATTAGCAAATGTTAGCGGACCAGATCGCTAAACTAAGATGTTGATAATGGTTAATATCACAGCTGCTAAACATCATTATGTTAGTCATGTCGTTATGATCGTTTTAGCTTGCCATTCATGCAATTTAAGTGTGTAAGATAAAAACCACAATCACAAACAGTTGTGATAAGCTATTTCTAATAAATAATACAACAAATCTTTGTAATTCAATCTCAGCACTCGGGAGAGGAAGAGGAACATCACAAGTGTTGGCAAGCATGTAATGCATATTTAAACATGTATCAGAATCAGATCATTTATATCATATATGATACATCATTGAAATAGTTTATATTAAACGTGCCAGATGATGAAACTATTGCTGAAGATAACAAGCTGGTTGGACCTGTGTGAACAGCCCAAACAACGCTGAGTTCACACTCGGCTTCGCTCCATTTGAACTCAGTGTTGTTTAAACGTAATGTTTCTCTGCTGTCAGCACCTCCATTGAATATACACATTTATTGAGATATCCTTCAGATGCATTATATCAAAACAAGGGTTACTAACACTATGTGCATGACTAGAGGCTACGACTAGACCCTTTAACTATTATATAGCTTAACATAGCGGCAAAAACATCACATTTGTATTCACTATCTGCATTATCCCACTTAATGCTGAATTAAAAACAAGAACTTATTTTGTTAGGGTTGCACAATTCTCTGTTATTCAGCCCCGACATTTTGGGTTCCTTTTTTGTTTGCGTTGTAACCAAACCAAACCAATGGACTTGTGTGATTAAATATAGCATCCAGATTCATTATTTATTGCTCAGTGTTAAAATCTGAAGTCCCATGTCTAATTCCCGCACTTATTCTTTCCTTCACAACTAAAGATTGATCGTCCCATAATGCCCTGTGAGAAAGGACAGCTGCTCCCTTATCCCCTCGGTGGCCTAACCAGAGAGCTGTAATCATTTTTGACTGGACAATATCTATGAGAAGTGCAGGCTGAGGACAACGTGTCCTGGTTGTGCTGTGATGAAGACATTAAAGGAATCCGTCTCTATCTTCAGGGAGTTCTCTTTTTAATCAACTCAAAGGAGGATTGCTGGCCCTGTGTGCTCTCCCTCTTAAAGGATGGAAGGATGGGAGACTCACACTCATAAAGCAGAAAGAGGAGAGAATCCTGTTGTTTTGTTCAGGGTCATGTAATACGTGCTGATATAAATAGCTGCAACTTATATCTCTCAATACTTAAACGGGGGCTGTTTATCAAAAGAGATCAACTTTGCCCATTTCAACACGTAGTCTGGAACTTTGCAATACGTTTGAGACGCATGCATCGGGAAGTAACACAGAGTCTCCATTCCATTTTGATTATCTTTGCTCAACACAAAAACATCAGCAGATCCATAATTCAAGAAAGTATTAATCATAATTTAGAGCGTTCTGCACTTGAATGCTGAGACAGCAGCAACACAACAATCATATACGTACTAACACATACTTTAACAGTCAATGACTCATGCATCCTTTAAGAAGAGTTACACAAAGTTTTATCCAATCTTTTTAAGAGCGAGTAAAAGACATATGATTGAGAGAGAAGGGAAAGAGGAACCAGATAACGTTAGGAATCATTACAGATTGATGGATCAGTGCAAGTGGAAACTGGGATTAGGCCTTTCGACATTGGTCTGTCATGCTGGAGAGTCTTCAGCTACTGTGACTATGGGAGTATCTGACTGTTCCTAAGATTTCAAAGCCTCTTACTCAATGAGCATGACGTCCAGAGACGGGCACCGGCATCGGGACGACTCCAGACGAGCTTACCACATTAAACATCCAGTATTAGGGATTTGGCTTGATCCCTGGTGGGACTCAAACCAAGAGTTAGATTGCTACTCGAGCACATGACTTTAGTTTGATTATCATAACTGAAAGTTAGCCGGCCCTTTTAATCATTAAGAGCAAAAGTTGAGGTCTGGAAAAGCATCGGGATTCACTCTGAATATCATCACAGTCCTCCGGTTTCACTGCCAAACAGATGGTTTGTTTGCTCTCTCCACGCTTTATGGTCATGTAACCTCCATGTGTATGAATATATGATGACAGTGCTCCACTGGCTCAGAGCGGTGTTGGAGCAAGAAGCGATAAAGTTTTGTTAGAAGGCTGCTGTTATCACAAAGGGAGGCCTCCGCTAAAATAGGCTGCTTTTTTACATTTATTTGACTTTTACAAGGCCATGTAAGTGGGGGAAAATGTATAATTATGTTATGTGGGACAAGCAAAGTAATTTAAAAGAGACTATTTTGTATTGTATTATTACCTTTCCTAGGGGAATTCTCAGTTTACTTACTCACTGGTTTTCTTTTTTAAATGCATGCCTGCCTTTTTGTTATCTGCTGGTAAGTATGACATTTCCATTGAACTAAGCGTGCACAAGTCTATTTGAATTGTCATTTGAATACATTAAGATGTATTATTTTGGTTTTATTGCATTGTTTCCATTATTACACAGCAGTAAAATGTTTTAAAGCTATTTGTAGTGATGATGCTGATACATTCTGACGTTATTATCCTTATATAGCCCCTATGCTGCTGAAAAGCGTAACACCAGGCACATCATGGTAAACTACTTGACCTTCGTTGGATGTAACTTCAATATATAAGCCACCCTACCCGACTACCACAAATATTGTGCAGGGTTTTTGAAGGCAGAGCCAAAACGTGTGGTTTTCTGTATAAGCACTGCAGTTTGGCCGCTTTACCAAAACTGAAAAACTGAAACCAAAAGAAAATGAGGATTTGATAAGGGACATACAAATCCAATATTACTCAAAGTGAGACAAGAATGTAATAACTAAAAAACCCACAACAATGATGCATTTCTTCTTGATGCCAGTAGAGGGCTACATATAGCCTATCAACAGTTTTGATATGATAAAACTTCAACAGAAAAGGCTATTCTTTGTAAACAATGTCACTATGCGAAAAGGAAAGTTTAAAACAACTAACTTTGCTTCTGCTTTAGATGTCCAACATCAGAGGTAAATTTGGGTTGCTTAAGAGAGTCTGGACAGTATAACTTGGAGCATTTTGTGATCAGTACCACCAGATGAGATTCAAGTTGTGATAGTGTTTTTTTTAGGGGAAATGAAGGCAAAACATATTTTTCTTTTCTAAATTGATGCTCACAAGTAATTACAAGTCAAGTCTCTTATGGTGGCATTGAAGGTTCTGTCAGCTGCTGCATCCCATCCACTGAATATGGCATAGCTGGGAATTCAATGCACACTTCATCATTACACCTTTATCTATTAGCAGACAGTAGCAGACCTGATTAAAACTTTAATGCATTGTGGAAAGCATTGTCCTCTGAAAATGGATAAAGACTAACGATAACAGGGTAACAGGAAAGTACAAGTTTATTGTACACATCCCTCAGGCTTCTCAAACTCAGAGATGTTTGTTGCAAATCCATTGGTGAAAATGGTTATTCTAGGTCATCTTTTGTTCCAAATCCAATTTTTTTTTATCCTATTATGTCATAAGATAAAATGATCATGATAGTAATTTATTTGTACACAGAGGAAGACATTGAGGAGGGTAAATACAAATACAAAGCCACAGTTACACAACGCCTACATTTATAAATAACTCCACTTCAACATCAACCTCACTGATGCAAGAGTTGCCAATTCTGATGTCTTTGTTTTAGTGCAACTTTACTTTTTGATTCATGGTGCATAGCTAAAGAATGCTCCAGATCGATTGATATCACACACCTGCCCTGAATTAATAACGTGGGATATTCTATGCTCAGATACGAGCATAAGCTCTGCTATAAATCTTCGGCTCAACTGCTCCTATTCCAGCATTTCACAGACCTACTTAGTAATTGACTTGGAGAGCATGCAGCCTTGTCCTGTCACTCTGTCATCTCAATTATGCTCGAGAGATAGCATAATTCAATATTTACACAGTATGTGAATACATGACTCAACCCTTTAAGACATTATGTAAAAATAATGCGAGTGATGTGTGCTTTCTGCATTAACATGCTTCAGAGGAGGCATTACATCCTCTGGTGTGCCCTCGTCTTTCTGCCACTGTCTCCTCAACCACAGTCTGGCCTTCTTCTGTTCCTTTTATGTAAATGTAGCAGTGAGAGGACCACATACATGTGAACTTGCAAAGTCTGCAGCTGCAGGCAAGAGCTGCTACTGCAACCACTGAGGTGCAATTACACTGCTGGAGAGCTTCAGAGCTTCAGAGCTTTGACTTCAGTCAGGCCTCGAGATGTTTGATGTGACATCAAACAAGTTCCAGTAAAAACCTGTGAATGTGAAGATTCTCCGACTTCTAGCTTCTCTTTTTTTTGTCATGAAACAGTCGAGGGATATAATGAGGCAGACATGAAGACACAGGTGGTTTGCTTCATTTGTTTCCATCCAGCCGCCTTGTTCTGTATTCATTACATCAGCTTTCGCTGAAACCTGAAATCCCAGCTCTCCTCTCTTATTTCCACCTTTCAACATAAGCTGACTTTGTTTTTAGTGCCAGTCATCCACGAATAATAGTAAGTCAGGAAAGTTCATTTAGCACCTTTCACAGAGCAAGGTCACAAAGTGCTTCACAAGAGTAACGTTGTTAAAATTAACGCAATAGGAACAGTAAAAAGAAACAAACAATAAAACATAAAAAAAGGACCCTTGACAGCACGGCCACACAAAGACCAGCTGATGTCTAAACTCTGTTACGTTATTCATTCTGGTTACATGACATCTATTGCTTCTGCCCATCCGGGGAGAGGGATCCTCCTCTGTTGCTCTCCCGAAGGTTTGTTCCCTTTTTTCCCTGTGAAAGGGTTTTTACTATCTTTATTTGGGGGAGTTTTTCCTGATCCGATGTGAGGTCCCAGGACAGGGACAATGGCCAACAAAGGCTAACCTGGCTGGAGGAAACTCCATTAAGATCACTTACTGGAATGCAGTCAACTCGAGTGTTACTCCCAGCTCCAACTTCCATCCTAATGACTTTATATCATTATCTTCTGTTTCAATTATTGCTTTCTAAATAGCAATTTTAAACAGTGTATTGGAGTCCACCTTATACATTTCAAATTGATCAATAGAATTTTTTACAATGTACAATGTTTGCCATGGATCCTGATTTAAAGTGTGACACCCTATCAGGGGATATCAGAGGATCGCAAATAGTAATAATCAGTATTTTTTGGTCTTCCGATTAATTGATTTCTAATAACATTTTGCTCTGATAGTTATTTCTTACAGTAGTTTATTTGTGGGCTTCCCAGGGACCCCAGTAGGATAAGGGTTCAAACGGAACCTGAACTTGATGGAAGGTCAATGTAAAGAAGTAAAGGTGTGATTTGGCTCCTGCCAACTCTCTGTAGACGGTCCAGGCACGACTTGCCGAAGCGGGTGAACACGGGCTTGCAGAGAATGCCTTGTGCTTTGCTGTAAATGTCACAGCTGTTGCTGATTTTCTCTTTTTTTAGGACTTTGCCAGATTCGCCACATTAACAAACCATTGCTGCATCCGCTGTCCTTGATCCATTGTTGGCATAGAGTCACTAGTGGGAGGCTGCCCACATTTATTACAAAATATATTTTGTGCACATTTGGGAAGGATGAAAGATATGCCACTATTTCCACATATTATTGTATATTCAGCTTCCCCCGGCTGAGCCCAGATGTCTTGATGTTGGAATAATGGGAACAATAAATGAATTAAAAGCAAATTCACAGATATTAAAATAATCCCACATAGTCAGCCAGAGGCTTGTATAAAAACACCCTAGCAAGACACCCATGGCAAAGTTTCTGCTGTATTTGAGAATCTAATATTACACCGCACACGTTCTGCGATAGCACCCGAAGGTTCAGACATGTTGAGAAGCTCATTAATCACCAACCTGCAGTCATTGCGTTTTGTGTGATGGATTGCAGCCTGAAGACGGTGTACAAATGACAAGGAGGAGCCTCGGTCTCTGCGTCTGTGTGCTATGATACCACTACGTCTGTCCAGCTGTGCAAGCCTCTGCTCACATTTAACCCTTTGCTTCATTATGAATGACTTGACAGCTGATGGCGCAGTGTGACTTTGCACAAACATGGTACGGGTTACCAGCAGGGGTGTGCGGAGTGGCCGGCTCCAGGCAGATGGCAGCGATTCTGTTAACATCTGCATCAGGCTGCCCCTGCTGCAAAATAAACCTCCCTTCTCAGCCTGAGACACGACTTTGTCTTCAGGAGCGTTAACATGCCATGTAATCACGCTGCATCTGTGAATGCCATTAACCTCCCTGTGAAACATGTAAGGGAATAAGAGGGAACAAGGCTTCTTTTTTTTTTTTTTTTAAACAGGTGTGTGCATGTTTGCTTCCTTCAACTCCTGTATGGTTTTTAAACTAGAGACTGCAGTGTGCCAGCCATTTTCACAATTCACATGAAATCAATCAAAAGGCCGAGCCAGAGCCGGGAATGGGTTCTCAAGGACGCTGTGCTGAAATCTTAATCATAGAGTATATTTATTGTAGCAGGCATGTACCTTACAGTATATAAAACAAATTGTGATTGTACACTAATGAGCCTTGAAAGAGACCATATTCCACATAGGTTTGTCTTTAATTTGTCAAGTTAATGCTGCATTCAGCAGAACAGGCCCCGCAACAACTGGCCGGCAACCTACAGCCCTTTCCTTTCCTCTCCTCTGCTTTCCTTTCCTTTTATTTCCTTTCCTCTCCTCTCCTCTCTCCTCTTCTCCTTTCCTTTCCTTTCCTTTCCTCTATCTTCCTTTCCTTTCTGTATTTTCTTTTCCATTGCATTTCTTTGATTGTGACTTTTACCTTCTTCCCATGTCAAATTCCTGTCCTTTTCCATCACCTTTCGTGTTATTTCCTTTGCTTTGCCTCCAGGTTGAACTACTTATGTATTCCATGAGCGAAATAAACGTTCCTTCTTTCACTGGCTTCTCTTTTGGCTTGAAATTTATGATGCTGAGGGACAGCAGGGGTGTTTGCCCTTAGTACTAAAGGGAGAACCACGGAAAGGGCATTTTTTGCAAGCTGTCCTCTGACACGCCACCCATGCAGTCCTAAGCAGGGTGTTATCCTCTGCCATAAATCACTTGGGTCATTAAATCACACCCCAGACACTCTTCTGCCCTTTCTCATCACAGTGGTTTCTCTTCATCTTTTTACAATTAGGGAGATTAATGGCCCAGGATACAGCATCCAGGTTGACATTCTGTTACGGGGGACATGACTGAAATGTCACATGTCTGAGGAGGACAGAAAAGGATGTGACAGGATGGTAGGGGACGATCATTTACTTTGGACACATGGTGATAAGCCGCTCTGAGGATACACCTGTTGCTACTGGTTTGATTTGGCTTCAGGATATACATTTCCAGAGGTAATCAAAGACAACTATTTCATTTCTGTGCATTGTAGTGCATTATCGGATATTGGCACCTTTTAACACTGGTTTACAGTAAGGATTGCAATTGTTGGTAGTTATTTATTTATAGTAGTTGCAATATTACTTAATTGGTTTGCAATATATATTACTTAATTTACAAACGGGGAATCCATCATTTATAAAGTATGAAACCCCAATCATGAAACGCATAATTGTCAAGCTTATTAATAAAGAATACAACACACTAATGAGTGTTCATGTTGGAACAATGCTTTATAAATGATGATTTAAGTGTTTACTCATGCTTTACTAATGCTAAATAGTGTGCAGTTATTATAAAGTGCTACCAAATTCTTTTTTCATCTGATGACAAGAAAAGTTCTTTCCTCATGAATAAAACAGCCCTCCTGTCAATGGTTTGTGAATCAAAACATGAGTGGTGCTCTATGAAGCTGTGAAGACCTGGAGACAGCTCGCTCATCAACTCAGCCGCTGAGGAACCCGCATACTTCACTACACTAGAAAAGGGAAATGAACTGGGGCTTGACTAGTGTTTCATCCGTCAAACAGTGGACCGCATGTGAATAGACGCCCTGGGCAAAGGCTTTGAAGGCTTCTTGTTAGGCTTGCCACTAGAACTGCCACTATAATGTAAATTAGGCGGTCAAAAAACACCCTGTTATGGTAGAAATATGAAAAGGAGAAAAGGACAGACACTAAGTGAAAAGAGCACTCGTTTCCAAATGTATTGTTCTGTTGCTATGGAGAGCAGAGCTCCTGGGGGATACTTTATCACGATATTATCTAAATATAGATTTAAAATGCATATTTTATACATTGGTGGCTTTGTATAAAGCTGGTGGGATTTAGATGATAAGCTACTGAGTTGAAGGGCTGTAATGAATAAAGCTTTTCATCTGCTGTCAACTGAATTTTTGAACCAGCCTTGTCAGTGGTGCAGTGTCTGGCATAATGCCTACATGATAGAGTGAAGGGAACATTAAGGTGAAAAAAATTGGATTTTTGTGGATGAATGAACGAGTGATCGAGTTCTCTGTTGCATGAGAGCAGCTACATGCCAATGGCGCGGCTCCAGAGATGGTAATGTTGGTCTGTCTGTAGTCCAAATATCTCTAGAACTATTGGATGACTTTCCTTTTGCTATTGTACAGACATTCATGGTCTCCAGAGGATGCATCCTAATGGCTTTGGAGATCACCCACATTTTTCTCGACCATCATGAGTTTGACATTAGTGGTTTTAAATGAAATGTCTCAACAACTATTGTATGCATTGTATCCACTGTTTATGTAGCGCCATCAGCAGGTATACCTGATTTAAAATTGTCTTTGTATAAAATTAACAAAATTAGTCAGCTTCATGCAGTACTTTGTGTGTGCAATTTTTTTTCCTGATGGTCCTGGGACAGGGATTTTGTGTGTGTACAGATTGTACAAGGCTTACTAAACTAAAAAAGTTACTGAATGAACATGAATATCAGCATGTTAACATGTCGACATTAGCATTTAGCTTGAAGAACTGCTGCGTCTGAGGACAACCTCTCAGAGCCTCGAGCATGGCTCTGTATGTTTACCTTAAATTGCATTCATTTATTTGATATATATATATATATATATATATATATATATATATATATATATATATATATATATATATATATATATCAAATATATATATATATATATATATATATATATATATATATATATATATATATTGGTTTATTTATTATTATGAGATTATATCTATAAATACCAAAACAAAATGCATCTGCAAAATAAATGTATAAATGTGATATCAATGGTTTAACAGCACATTGTATTGCTCTGTATAGCCATCTTCACTGTGAAAAAAAGGTAATGTCTAATGTGTACTCTGCACACATTGTAAAGTGAATTACTCTGGCAACAAACTCCTTTATGGAATAATAATGATCCAGTCTAACATAAACTGCAGCAACTTGTTTCTGTGGAGGCCTACCCACATGTTGTACATTTCACTTACAATATTAATTGTCTGTGCAAGTGTTTGCATTTCGCCTTCTACCTCCAGTAGATCCTTATGAAATGTCTCTCTGTAAGGAAGCAGGGAGAGTCTGTGAGGTCTGAATGAAGAACACTTCTGCAATTTGCTCTGCGGTGTTGTAGTCTGCCTATCAAAATAGTATCGCCATTATGATTTCAACATAGTTGTTTTCATTTCATTAACTATGCTTTCAACATGAGAAAAACCAAGGTTAGCATGATTTACTATAGAAACTGCAACAAACTAAGACATTTGAAATATTCATCTAATTATAATCAGTTTTCCCTGCATCTGCAAAAGCCTCTCATCCACAAAAAAAGTGGTTTTGCTTTTGGAACACAAACTTGACTTTGACTTCCCACAGAGTTGGAAGAGCTGGGGGAAGAAGCTCAGTTCTCTCATCCTCGTCCGGAGTTGACTCAAGATGTTGTTGGCTGGTTCGTCTCTGGCGTCATCTGGCAGGTGAATGACAAGAGCAAACACTCGGACCGCCACGGTATTGTTCATGGGAGGGAAATCTCCTGGCAACCCTCAGCAGACTCCTCCCACACACACAGACACACACAGACACACACAGACACACACACACACACACACACACACACACACACACACACACACACACACACACACACACACACACACAAGCCTTTGCAGACACAGACGGGATTGTCTACTATTAGTTAGTATTCATTTCTTCCACTGACTGATTGCCGGGCTCTGGGTTGCCATTGTTCAGGTTGTGTAGTGTGATTTTGAGTCTTGTTTAATGTGACAGTTATTTTTAACTGTCACATTACTTAAGGAGGAAATTAGATACAATTTTTTATTAAACTGTAATAAAATCATGTGATGAAGGAGCTAAAATAGCTCTTTAATTCAACATTTTATCTGCAGCTGACACACAGGACTCCTTTGTGCACTGCTTATATAATTAACCTTTACTCATCCGTGCAAGCCAAAGCACATTGGAGCAAAACAATCACACATTTGGCTTCATGCTCACATATACAGTTCCTCTCTGATGAAATGAGGAGGAATGGGAAGATCCTGACATGGAAAGTAATATGATTATGCAGGGACTCGCAGGTGTAACGTTTCCAATTACAGCTGCTCTCAGTTTAATCAAATCACAACCACCCCAGAGCATCTCCATCTACATGTTTATGAATTGTAGTTTAGAGAGTTGGCTGCACTGTGTGTTGTTTTTACCCTGGGTGGTACACAGCCAAAGATGCTTGAATAATCATTGCCTGTCAACGTTGAATTAATATGAAAATCAGTCACTCTACACCGAATCCAGCCCAGAAAAGCATGTTTTCACAGCAATAACAAAACAAGCAATTTAGTCGAGGTGTTTCATGAATTTGTTGATTTGATTTGCCTGTTGATAAAGTGGGATTTCCAGCTTGGCATGAGTTGTATAATCCAGGCTGTGAGCATTTTGGCAATGAAAGTTTTGAAATGATTCCAAAGCCAAGACAAACAATAGCAACTGACTGCAGCTTATGGTAATGAGGCTGAGCACTTGCAAACAAAAGCAGACAAAAACAATTGCTTCTACATTCTGTCTTTCTGAACACAGTGATTATTATTATATTGTGATATTTCTTGTGATATATTGTGAAAAACTATTTGTCAGTTAATTGTTCCACAAAATATATTGAACATTTAATTGCTTCTTATTTTTTCTGTAAAATGTTGTGGTTTGTTGTGGTAAATGTGGTTTAAAAAAATGCTGTTATTCCATCCTCAAAATGATAAAAGAGTACTGCACCCATTTTGGCACTGCGCTCCTATCCCATTGTCATTTACAATGGACAGTTTAAAAAAAGGTTAATGCAGCAAAACCAGGGATTATTTTTAGTCCATGCATTCTTCTTCCTTTGTAATTTTGGCGTCTACATTACCCACAATGCAACACAGCTGCAGACAGTTCGGTTGGTGATTCAGTGCGTTATGATAGTTATGGCTCATGTTGATAGCGAGCTGCTAGCCTCCAACAGAGACCTCACTAAATTCTAACTTCACAGATCTCCGCTCTAAGTTATAAAGTTTCGCTCTCGAGCCACAAAGGGCTTTAAACAACTATTTCACATATGCAGCAGTACTCCCAAAGAACTGTAAATAGACTTTAGTGTCTTAATCAAGTTCCCTTTAAGACCAGAAAAAGGGCAGTATACACAAAGAACTTGCATTCCCCCAACAAACAGCTGGTACACTGAGTAAAGGTACACAGAATATAAGACAAACACTAAATAAATTAAGGCAACAAAAGGGTTCAAAATGGCTTTTTAAAAAAGCAAGTTGTTTTGCTGAATGCATGAACCATAAATATGTTACATACATACAGCATTACCAGCTTTCCGTAAGTGGTGGTTAGAAGACTTACCTGATATACTGGCCTTGTCTACAGCCCACCCACTCAGTGTACAATGATAATTAGGTTGAATTTGATGAATATTTCAAAACAGGAGTGCAAGCTGATATATTAAGTTAGTATAGTCTGCTGTTAGTTATTCTGGAGCTATTTTGAAGGTTAACTAAACACTGACTGAAATGAAGAATTAGTTTTGGACGGAAACTGGCAACTGTGGCTCAGTGGTGAGCAGGGTCGTCCTTCAATCAGAGGATCGGCGGTTCGATCCCCGGCTCTGCTGGCTCATGTTGATGTGTCCTTGGGCAAGACACTTAACCAAAAATTGCTCCCGTGGCTTTGCCTACTGTGTATGAATATTAGTTACTCCTGATGGACCGGCAGCACCTTAGCCCCTCCCATCAGTGTGTGAATGATGACGAGTAGTGTGAAGGAGCTTTGAGTGGTTGGAAGACTCAAAAAGGTCTATTTACCAAATGTGGTTTTCCAATATGGTCACTTCTTTGCAATTACAGCACTCTTCTCAGGAAATTGCCATTTTTCACAATGGAGACAATTCACAGTTTTTGTGCTGGCAAATGTCTTCACAGGATTTTTTTACACTGTCTATATGGCCGGCAAATGCCAAGGTGAGATCATATTGTCTGCTAATAATTACACGGGCCTACAGTATGAGTGGTTCAATACATTAATGAATGAATTAAAAGTGGATGGAAAATTGTTGGACCTCGTTTGACAGAAGGAAAATGCACCTTAATGCCAGCAACATAAATTACTACTAATCATATTATCAATATTGAATGAATCACTCTATGGCCAAGAACTTGATTGGATCTCCAGAAGATACTTCTGCTAATCCTACACTGCACATAAGCAAGACATGTTCAGGGACAATAAACAAGAGTTCTATTATTTCTAAGCCAATTGTTGTCATCAACTTTGCACCGCCTGCCATTTCTCAAACCTCAGCTTCATTGGCAAATGTACGCTCTGAATCTGCGCAGTGACGCTTTCACTGTCGCATTCTTCAACCAGATTGATACTTAGTAAGAGGGGAGGCAAACGAGCAGCTTGGCAACTCCATTAGCATAATTGCATCATTAATTGTGTATCCCTTTCACTCTGAGAAATAGTTGCTGGTACTGGGTGCAGCTTCTAGTCAAGAGAAAGGCTCCACACACAGCGGGTTGTTACGAGCCAGAGAAATGCCTGCTGCCTCATTAGTACTAGATCTCTACAGGCCCCCTTCTCTATATACAGGGGGGTCTGACGCCTGTGAATGACAAACCCATGGTGTTTTGTAGAGTGGAGGCATTCAGGTGAAAGTTATTACACTTTTCTTCCCACACTCAGCCGCATAACTCAGCTTTACTGTTTCCCCCACAGGGACACTCCAAGGTCGATTGTATCTCTCCCAAGTAAAGCCGCTACCAGAGTTGTGTTTGAAGAACTATTCCAAACTGGTGTCTCCTCCATAATGAGGACGCTCTCCCAGCATTCCTGCCTGCTGGTGCTGTGAACCAGAATGGAAGAAAGACTGTGAAGACGATGAATGAGTGAGTAATTAGGAGTGTGAGGCCGATCTTGAATTAGCAAAGGAATGACAAGTGTGAAAGCCGGCTCTTTATTTTAGCACACAGAGAAACCTAGTGAGTGGGCAGAACATGATTCACAACAGGCAGTGTCAACTGCATTCAAGGCACAAAGTAGAGTGTGTAAAATGTACGCTATGAAAGCTATTTTCACTTTACTACAGTAGGATGCTTGTGAGATTGTTCTGATTGACACTAAGTGCAATTTAAGGGATAGCTTGGAATTGAGCCAAATATGCATAATTGCTTTGTTGTCATGAGTTAGATGAGAGGCTCAATGCCAGTTTGACATCTGCACAAAGCTAAAGCTAGCAGCTTGTTAGCTAGACTGGAAATGGGATACAAATTTGTCTGGAATATGACAGCCCATGCAACGGTGAATTATTGCTTTTACACTTTATATGGATTAAACAAAAGAGTGATAACATGTTAATTGTTGAGCTTCAGATGTGCTAGTAGATGGGGGGTTGTTATGGTTGGAGAGAGCCTGGCTAGTCCCGGTTTAGAGTCTCATCTCAGTCTAGCTAAAGGTTGAGACATAAGAAGACTGAGACCACGCTCATGTTTCTGCGGTAAATAAACAGCCAAAGCCAGCAGGCGGTCAGCTTAGGCAAGACAAGTTTATTTAAATAGCATTATGTGCAATATTTAGTACAATTAAAAACACAAATTAAACAGCCAAGAGAATAGAAAATCAAATAGATCAGGCATAGAAGATCATAAATATAATTTGGACTCAAAAACAATCTTTGACTGACAGGAAGCCAGTGTAAATATATCAAAACAGTGACGTGATCCACTTTCTTGGTCTCCAGCAGCAGCCTTCTAAATTAGCTTCAGCTGTCTAATCAATTTTTTAGGAGACCTTTAAAGACACCGTTACAGTTGTCAAGTCTACTGAAGATATCAAACCCCACCTGCATGGACACGTCTTCCCAAATCCTGCTGAGACACAAGTCCTATAATTGTTGATCCATTCTGAAGGTGATTATAGACTGACTTTGTAATTGTCTTGATGTGGCTGTTGACATTCAGGTCTGAGTTCACGACTACGCCATGCTCTTGGGCTTGGGCTGTTGTTTTTACCATTGGGGAATGAAGCTGAATGCTGACTTTTATTCGTTACTCTTTGGCATAAAAAACTACTCAGTTTATTCTTTGTTTAATTAAAATAAATTCAGTGCTTGTATTGGACCATAGCATACAGACTAACAGGGGGAAACGGCTAGCCTGACTCTGTTTCTGAGGTAACAAAACCATTAAAGCAGCATTAAACCTTTAAAAGCACCTTTAAAGCATTAGTAGCTACTGTGCTATATCTTTTTTGTCTTATCCGTACAGAAACTAAGTGTACAAACGATGAAATGTTGTGGTTTTAGAGGGTTATTAGGGACAACGCTAAGCTGAGCCGACTGGCTGCTGGTGGTAGTTTTGAATTTACCAAGCAGACATGACAGTGGTATCAACCTGCTGACTCTAACTCTATGCAGAAAAGCAAATGTCAAACTTTTCCTTCAAGAAGATTTTACTTTTCAGACAATATTGGGAAGAAAGATTATAAAACAGCATTTCCAAAAGCACTTCTTCTTGGCTAAATTACCACGGAAATTAAATGAGGGACATTCAGTAGCTAATTATCATGGACAAGCTGCTTACCAGTCCACACGCTAAAATGTCTCCTAGATGAAAAGAAGCCCAAAGAATGAATGTAACTGGTTTGAAAATGGGCTCTTTCAAAATAAATTACCAGGTACATTTCCTCAGCCTGTGTGGTGGAATAGTTATTAAGCAGCAGTGTCAAAAATGTTACATCCAGTAAGACTAACGTGAACAAAAATAAATGTGAATTTTGAACTCATTTTCAGCTTTCAATTAAAGCATTCAAGTCTTTGTTTTCCTGAAGTTTGTGGTTTTGAAAGCAGCAACACAAAGACAAATGAATAATCCTATTGCTGCCCTAAAATGAACTGTTCACATTTCTATCTGATATCTCGCTGGGATGTTCAGGGTTGTTGTGATGTTCAGTTCATTATTCATGAATGATAAATAATGCAACAAGTATCTCAATGGGTCAGATGCACTGCAATGTGTTTTTCGTGGAACATGAAGGATTATGCATTTTTAATAGAATGTAGCTTTTAGTTTTTATCACGCAATGAGAATGTTTCTGACCTTTCTTGTTGATGTGGAAATGAAATAACCTTCTGTATCGTATCACATGTAAGAGAGGACAGACTTTCAATGCACACATCTATTCATAATGAGCAATGCCCACATGACAATGTGGTCTCTAATTCATTGAAATCGAAACACACTAAAAGCTTTGGCTGGGCTTTTGTTGGATGGGGAAGTATGTGATGAATGATAAGAGAATTATGAGTGTGGGTGAGAAAAGAAAGATCCCTGAAAAATGTCTCGAAATGCTATGATTGTGTTCAATAAGTCCTGCTTTCTTTATTTTAAGATTGCGTTTGTTTTTCCTTTTTGTCAGGTAAAGAGCTAACACACTGCATAGTTTTGTTAAATCCTTAATTTCTGTAAATATTGAATGCTAAAATAGTATGAATTGTTTCAATAATCTGGTTTGTTTTGCATCCATGTGTTAATATACCTTCCAAGACATAACAGCCTACATTACGGGTACTTTGGAAACTGTGGAATTTGTGGTGCTTGAGCCACAGCACACCCTTGTTGAAAAGGGAAATAGTTGGCAACATTTACTATCACTCAATATGAATATTTAATGTTGCATTATTCTGCTTCACAGCAATTGTCTTTTATGTTGAGTTTATATTTTATGGTTTAGATTGGCACCTCACCATACTTATCATTATGGCAATCATTTTTAATTAATTTTGAAAAGGTCCTCATGAATTAAACAAATGTGCTTGCAACAAAGAGGCAAAGATTAAAAATGTAATCAATATTATAATAGTGCGTATCTCTTTTACCAGATTAATTCAATGTTTCAGAGTCGTACAAGTAGCGTCACATATTTTGAGTATTGAATTACTGAATGCACAACACAAACCTAATAACAGAATTGTTGATTATCTTCACTGGAAATTTGTTTTCCAGTCCGGCATATATATATATATATATATATATATATATATATATATATATATATATATATATATATATATATATATATATATATATATATATATATTATTTCTATGTACTGCTCAGAATTTCAAGAAAGAAACTGGAGGATGGTTGGTGGGACAAGACTGAGCATCCACAGTCATGCAAGTGGCTCATGCTTTTAAGGAGACAAGGTCGATGCAAGATACAGCTCTTTCATCTTTAGACATGTTGTAATTGTACTACTATGAGATGTTTCAGTGCTCAGTTATATGCAGAAAACAACAAACAAGTTAATTAAAACATAGCCAAAGACATTTTTTTCTATCTAAAGCATGTCATGTTAATGTCACTAAATCTATTTTGAATGTGTTGACGTCAACTTCTTTTTTCCCATCCATGAATATCACTGTTATTTGGAAGTTTTACGCCACTACTAAGCAAAGTTTGCCACAGAGACACATACATACAAACTGTCTTTAAACGTAGCTGATCTACTCTCTAATCCACTCACCACCCTCGCAAATATCAAAAAGAAAAAAAAACAGGAAGCTCTATCGCATCCGCATATTTAGCCAATGCCTCCAGTGACATACCATGGCATGACGGATAAGTGCTTCTCAGCAATGAAAATCATTTCTAATTTTTCATATTCATAACAAATGGAGCGTCCTGCCCAGTGGGGAGCCTTTTAAGTGATAAGCTGCATTTATTTCTTAAATGTTTTTCTCTTTTGGTACAAAGCCGTAGACATCTGTTCAAGCTGATTATAAAACCAGACCTGGGGGGTATTCTTCATGGTTTAACAAAGTCGAGCAAATGTCCTATTATTCAGCTTAAATTAGCGAGATGATTGACATCAGGCTAACTCGGTTCCTCCACGGAAGATCCGTACTGAAACAGTCTCGTTAATTCTAACCAAACGTCAGTCATCTGGATAAATGCGCGCGCCTGTTGCTCTTCGGAAGGGATAATAATCGAGCACTGACACCACAATCTTCTAACAGTACAATGGCAAATAACCTCAGAGGAACCTCTTTTTTTATTTCTCCGCTGAGAAGCAGGAGATGATCATGAACGCATATGAGGATTCGCAACGTTTTTGCAACGTTTTTGGTGTGAACGCAGATTAGCACCGCCCCCGCTGTGAGACATAAGTGGTCATACATGGTTTACATTTTACTCTGGTGACTGCACTCAATGGAATCAGCAGGGTTGCATAGTCCGGACAGTAGCTGCTGGTAGCCAGCCTCAGGCAGACTTCCAAAAGGTCATCAGTCATGGTGGAACGGTGTTTGGACTTAATATATCAGACAAGTTAAATGCGTCAGTGTTGGGAAAATGTATCGGCTAATTTTAAGTGCTTCATCACCCAAATCAATCAGATTATATTTATTTAAATGTGCCTGCTGGCAGTAGTATATGAATATATATATATATATATATATATATATATATATATATATATATATACTTATGAGGATATATTTAATGTATGTGCGTATGTATCATGTACTATTTATGTGTATATACATGTATGTGTAGATTACCATATAACTAGGAGTTTGAATATGTGTATGGGCTGATCAGTATGTATGTATTATTCATAATCAGAAATTCAATCAATTGAAGCAGTGAATATAAATTGTGTGTGATTCTCTGTATTCTTATCACAAGTCCACCTTAATCATTTTCCACAATAATGATACGTATGGTGTACTAATAACACTGTCATATAATTATGAGTGCTTTCAACACAACCATATGTTTCTTAAGTGCTAAATAAACGTTACAAACAGCACGGCATGCAGCGGCTTTCCCGATGTTCTCCACATCGCCGACACTGTACAAACATGTACCACTTGCAAAAAAACTCAAGGCTATGATCTACTCTGCATACAGTATGTGATCAATGTACGGCTCGAGGAGGTCTTGTAATAAATATATGATTCATTGTCGGCAGAATCGATAGCGCTCGTACAGAAAGTCATGATGATGTGATCTGGAAGAACTCTCTCCTTAAAACTAATATCGCTCCTTCATCAATGAGGAAGGGAGCTGCCTTTTTTGTCCGGTGGGAGTGGCCAGCTTATCCAGTGAATTTCAGTACACAGACAACTCCCAGACCGGACAGTGCCGTGTTTGACCTGTCAATCACAAGGTAGCCACGCCCTAAAGCAAACCCTGCTTTGTCATCTATTCTACCAACAGAACATAATGCTGCATTGAAAAAAAACTTGAGACCGTGAACTTTGCCTATCATCCACCTTCCCTATGGTATTTGCCAGTTGATTGACGTACAGGGCAGCCAGTCTGAGATCCCGTCTTTTTTAACATATGGTCACTATGCATATGTGGTCAACCGCGAGAGCTACTGCAAACCTCCAGCGAGCCTATTAGTTAGTGTCCCAATTTATTACCACCCTTAGTTCTTTCTACACACTGATGTGAGATGGCTTGGGGGGAGATTCCTGCAGAGATTTCGAGAGCTCTGTCGGGAAATAAAGGAGTTTCTCCTTGTCGTTAAACATTACAACCAACTAAATGACGATCAGTGGCTGCTAGACTTGGCATTTTTAACCGATCTGACCACTTTGTTGAATGAGCATCTTTGGGGAACTTCTAAAACCTCACTTCAGAGATAGAGACGCAACGGTGTGCGCAACATGACAGAGCGCTACACAGAGCAGATTGACAAGTCTCTATTTGAGTTTGACAAACAATTTCAAGACTTTGCTTTACTCGAGCCAGTTACTACATTTATGTGTTACCCATTTCGGAAAGATATTGAGGTTGATTCACTCGCATCAAAAATTGCTATGCTGTTTCACTTGAACCCGTTTGGAGAGGGGGATGAGATTTTGACACTACAGGCGGAAGTCCAGGGCTCATGGACAGTTTTGGAACTTACTCACAGAAGAAAAGTATCCAAACATGAGGAAATGTGCTCCCTTCTTGACTGCATTATTTGGCTCTACTTATTTTTGTGAGTCAGCCTTTTTCCACATGAAGAATATTAAGTCCACATACCGTTCCACCACAACTGATGATCATTTGGAAGTCTGCTTGAGGCTGGCTACCAGCAGCTACTGTCCGGACTATGCAACCCTTGCTGATTCCATTCAGTGCAAGTCATCAGAGAAAGGTAATGACCAAAGATGTACAGAATTGTATTGCAATAAGGGTGCATCCAGTTATGCAAGGCACGCCAACATACATTGTAAATATAAAGTATATAAAAATACAAATATATTCAGCATTGTTTATGCAGGTAGATCATCTTGACTTGGTCATTTTAAAAGTAGTTTGCAAGCTCAAAAAGTGTTGGCACCCGTGATCTAGATCTAAGACTCACTGCTTGGGTTTGGAAAAAAACAAACTCTTCCAAATATTCTGCAGAGAATCATTCCACTTAAATAAGTTTAACCTTTCAAGATAAGGGGTTTTCTGTTTTTACCTTCGTCCTTCTCATAAACAGCAGTCCCAAAACTACAACCATCCTGTAGCAATATTTACATCGCTGCCTTGAGCTCAGAACACTCTTCTTTTTGGCAAAATGTTCAGCCTCTACTATACATAAACAGAAACCAAGCTCTCATTTCTTGTGTATAAACAAGCTCTCAAGAATTCAACATTTGACCAGAAAGTCAATGTAATTGCGTTTAAGTATGATGTCTAGTATAGAGCAGAGAGTTCTATCTTGTGATCAGAAGAGATGATTACATGGTAAAAAAAATCTATAATCATCTCGGATAGATCTGCACATCAGCAGAGATCCAGTTTGGCTCCATGTTGAAGTTTCAAACAAACTCATGCTTCTTAAGTTGACCAAAACAAAGGTTTCTCAGACCTTGGATGTTTTTCAAGGCTCCCTTTACTCACATGTTGGATAACCTTGCTGAGATCGGTTAATTTGAGCTCCGATAACCTCGACACGTACATGTAAAGACCCAGCAGTGGAGGTCGACATGGTGGCAGCGTGACTAGATAGATGTTATAAAGCAGACCTTAAAAAGTAATCCAAATGCCATTAAATTATAATAAAGGAACATATTTTCTGCCGATCTTTCTGTCCTTCATCTGTCCAACGTCTCCCCCCTTCAGCTCACATGCCGATCACAGAGGCAGCAGACACTGCAGAATGTTTGTGTTTACCGTACAGATTTACACTGTAATCTTTTCTACTAAATTTGAACCATTTGAGTCGGATTGTGAACATAAGATGGTTTGGATCACGTTTTACTGATTACAGTGTTTTGTTTCCATAAAAGCAAACAATATGGACACATATCATTCACATACAGTGCATGGTGTTTATTAAACAAGGCCTGTGAGTTCAGGCAATCAACTTGAGTCCATTGTTACTCTCATATCGAACTCGTAGGATTCTGCGAAACCGTGGAAGACGTTCTCTGACAAGGTATTTGTCAGGGCGACTGTGGCTCAGTGGAAAAGCATTTTTATTCCATTCATTATTCTTTCCTCTGCCAACGTTAGCCACAATACAACTCGATTGCTGACAGAAAACTATTGTATGCTTTTGTAGTCTGGAGCTGCTGGCCACGCGTAGAGCTGAGGAGAGGCTATGGTCTAAAGTCCTGTCAGCTCTCTTCTTTCTAACTCACCAAATTATTTTACTTTCAAACTTGACGTCTTCAGGCCCAATTCATGCTGAATCAAGTGCAAGGAAACACTTTATGTCAGAAATGACTCCTCCACCCCCCATCCCCACCTTAAACTTGAGAAGTGGAAGATATATTTTTTTCATAAAAAGAAAGTGAGTGATGTCATCAGACTCACTTTTTGGAAATGATGTATTGTCTGTAACTCAGCAGGGAGAGCTTCCCTGATCTCACGCAGCCTCTTTAAGCTGTTTTGCCGAGTTATTGCTCTTCAGCTGCTTTTATCTGAATCAAACCGTCATGATGTGCAAAAACACACAACTGTTTGTCCGTGGTATACAAAGATATGTCTTCGTTTCTTTGTACAGACGTTTGCAAGCAGACTGGTGCCATGGAAGATTCTTCAAGTTTGTCTAAATCTTGCATATCTTTGTCATTTTATTCATGAATATTATGCAATTCTCCAATTTCCAGTGTAGTCATCGTCGTCTTCTTGTTGGTATTGTTTTGGTGTATTACAATGCGAACTTCTAGGTGCACACTGCCACCTGACAAATAGAGTTTGAAGAGCAAGATTTATAAATACACTTTCCACAGTCAATGTGTAATTCTGGTGGATGTGTATTATGGTTGAATCATTTTTACTTTAACTCTCAGTTGTGTTTGATGTTAAGACAGGTGCTTTTATTTGTCCCACAATTGTAGATATGTTGTCTCGATGGATGACATCTGGGTAGAAGAGGAGCGTTATACAGACACAACATCTTTTCTCTGCTGAAGCTCTGAGGTAAAACTTCTTTCTCATTACCAGCTGAGTTGTGTTTAATGTTGTTAAATATTGAAAGCTTACTTACAAACAAACACATTTTAAAAGTAATGTTCTTTTGAGTTTTGTTATGAACTTCATGAAAAAGTCATGACGTCCCAGAAACTGTTCTGTAATAGACTTCATTCAGGGATTCACACTTCCCGAGTATATCATTGTCTCTGATGTCCAGAACTCCAGAATACCTGCATGTGAAATTAAAGCCCATTTATGGAGCTCATTTGTCTTCTTTATGAGAGAAAAGACGCACGTTTTGTGATTAGAGCAGCAGGCTGCATAGAGACGAGGACATCAAGGCCACAAGAGGTGGAACCTGCAACAGTCAAATGACATGATTTTTATATTTGGAGGAGAAGCTAGAGAACCACAGGGAGGCTCATCAGAAGCATCTCAGCTGTCTCCAAGACAAGATGCTCTTTATACTTCATGGTTTCAGACTTTTCTATTGTTTTCTATTGCCATAAAAGACTCATGCCGTTAATTTATCATGGTATATAGTATGGCATAACATTGTATAAATATACCATAGAATAGTATATCATAAAATGGCATCGCATAGTATGCAATAATAATAATATAGTATATCATAATAATTTTTTTTTCAAGCTTGCCATGAAAATGCCATGGCACCTTTTTGTGACTTTTTCATGCCATACTATACTTTTTTATGACTTTTTCATGCCATACCATATATTTTATAACATATGGCACAGGGTATATTGTACTATACCTTTTTTGGACCAAATATACTATCGCTTCTTTAATGATATTTTTTAAGCATAATATACTGTGACATTATGCACTGTTAATGGAATACAATACATTGTACAACACAAAGCAAAGGTTATTGACATGTAATTACATTTAATGCAGTTCACACATGACTAACAGTGATTAAATGGAGACCTGCACTGTCAATAAGAAACAATAAAAAACACTGGTAAAACATCTTTAAAAAAAAATAAATCAAAGTAAAGAGAATATTTTGCTTCAATGGTGTTTTCATCCAGCATTTAATGGGTCTTGGAGAAGGCTTAACTGCTTCTGATCAGCCTCCGTGTGGTTATATCAACAGAATCATGTATGTGGTCTGTACAATAAGTTGTATCATCAGCAGTGACACACATGAGCCATGCAAGCAGCTTCGTGATGTAACCTTTGCTTTCCTCCTGATGTTGTCTGTGTGCTTACGCTTGTCACCTTCACTACGTGCTCATCCACAGGTGGCGTTGATTTCCTCTGACAATACAAGATGGAAAAGCATAACAAAAGCAATTTAAAACGTCATGTTCATTCTCACAATAGTCTTTCATTCGAAACTTGCATCATTCGGGTGAATTTTAAAGTTTGGTCGTTGATTCCCCGAACAGCTAAAGATGCTCGTAGTAGCTGTGAGCTAGGCTAGCTACAGCTAGCAACAGACGACGAGACCCTGTGTTTGTGTTGGGTTGTGTGGCTGTTCAGCCTCACTGGGGTACAGATGGGTAAGAGATTCAAACCCTCCTAATGTCACGGTTCAGCGCCACACTTTTCTTTAAGTTATTTTCTTCCTGTCTGTTTACTAACTGTCCTGTCATTTCAGATCCTGCTGCACGCCCCCTTCATCAGTCACTCCCTCCTCGTCAGCCCTCATTCCTTGCACCTGGCCCATCCCTGTCTCACCTGTAGCACATCCCCTCATTAGTCTTCACTACTTAGGTCCCCTCACTTGCACTTGTCCCCTGCCAGATTGTCTTGTGTTTTTGAACCTAGCTCTCCCTGTGTGTTACCTGTTCAGTAAATACTTATATTCTTTATCTCTGTCTTCCGGAGTCGTGCTTTTGGGTCCTTGCGTAATCGGACCGTTACACCTAATATCTCCAAAAGTATCAAAGCGATACAAACGGTTTATCTAGCAAACTTTTTTGTACATGAATAACTGCATTTTACTCCCTTTACACCTATTAAATCTAAATGTGGCCCTTTTAAATCTAAATCAGTGCAGTCCCACCCACCCCAGCAGCCCACAACACCTGTAGGATTCAAGTCTCTGTTCCCTGAGGGATAATCATTATTCTTCACGCCAGAATCCCTGCTGCCTCAAACTTAGTGTGTGCCCTTATAGGGAGTGACGAGGTCAAAGCCTTGATGCAAAATATAATCTCTGAACACATTCTTCATTCCCAGTGAGTTGGCTGACTGAACTGTGTGGTAGTGGTGGAAGCTCTAAGGTTACACAACTTGAGGGTGAACCAAAAGTCACCATATCAAATCCCTCAAATAACAGGAAGAAGGGCAAGGGACACAAACAAGACTGTCTATACTTTGTTTAAACAATTATTAGAACAAAACCCTTAAGCCAGGCAGGGCAGCCTACTCCCACTGTGTCAGAATACATATTTCTTCAACTTTTTTAACTCATCTGTACCTTTTTGGTTTATTCTTGTGAATCAGCAGCACCTTTCACACGTGGCCTCACCGCACTGAGAGCTAATAGGGGAGTGTGACCAATATGGCCGCCAGATGTTCATTTGAAGGGTCATTTGCTATTGATGTTTTATTAACAGAAGTGTTTAGTTGACTGACCCAACAGGGATTTGTGACCTCCTGGGAATTCCAGGAAATTTAGCTGAAGATGTAATTGCAGGGGAAGATTTTAAGCACCCACAGTTCACTGGACATTGTCAGAGGCCTGGCAAACAGAGTGGAACTTAGGTCAAAAAAAGATAGTTGGATGCCTGTGATGCCATAGCTTTGATTTCTTATTGATATAACCCTAATTGATTGAAGTGACCATGTAATTATTGTTTAAATACTGTCAAGTAGCTCATTCAGGCCAAGCAGGGCTATGAATCCCAGAGAAAATCATACAGAAAAAGAAGGAGAAGTGGAGTCTTTGAACCACAGAACAGTCCTGCCTCTGCACCACTTCCATCCTTCCTCGTCATTTCCTCCAGGTGTCCATCACACAAAGAGCTGTTCTGTGAGTCCAACCATACCTGGGGTCATTACAAAGCAGGACTCCCACAATGAAACTCTTTGTCCGGGTGCTGCATGTTTTTGTGCATTTGAAGAATTCTAATGAATTAAGAAAGGATCACTTTAAAGTTCACTGCTTTTATATTTAGCAGGCCATCTCAGTTTGCTGTGGAGAAGAAGAAAAACATTATTAAGGACACATCCAGTATCCACAGTAGCAGCAGTCTTGATGTACTTTTTGATTCAGCATGATGCTGCAAATACTTTGTGCTTGACCAAGTGACAGCTCAATGTTGGGATTTCGATGTAAAATTATGACAATACCTGGAAGAGGTTACACCACACCACACTTGCACTAGCGAGCCTAAAAAGAACCATCTTTGATCCACATTGCTGCTATTAAAACATTGTGCTTCTTTCCCAGGGCTTGTTAGTTGAGTGGATCCCGCTGAGGTCCAAACAGTTACTGTATGTTTCTAACTAACAGAGCCCTTTGGGTTGGATGTAATTTATGTATGAGCTAAATAAATTTCTTTCTTTTGAGTCAAAAAACATCCAATCCAAAGTCTTCACCTTAGGCCCAGCTGTCAGAAGGTCTGAAACTAATCTGCTCCTGTAAGACTCATATTAAAGCAGCATTCGCTCTTGTTTCTAAGGCCTTGTTGAGTGGTTCAAAACCCAAAACAGAACTTATTATTCGTACAAACTGTGCAGAGAGAAAAAATATCTTAAACTTCAATTTTATCTTCACAACCCAAAACAGAAGGCAATAAAGGAGGTTTAACACAAGTCTTATCTGACTAAGTAATTTCTCTGTTTATTTAGCAAATTAAGAGGAAATCCACTCCCATCTGTGTGACCAGTGATGATTTAGCTTTCTGTGCCCGTGGGGAGGTTGAATTCTTCTAAATTGCTCTCATTAATTTCCTGAACATTTCTAGCTCACACACTCACACCTGCTTGGACAAACAGCTAATCAACAGATTCCTAATAGGATCTGTATTCAGCATGATATTTAACCTTAGTTTAGCGTACATCTGATTTAATTAATTTGTTTCTTTATACTTCATTTAATTTTAAATTAAACCGTGGTGGTCTTGTTACAGGCATTATTTTCTCCCTTTGTAAACAAGATGTTAAATAAAAAACTTCCAATAGTCGTGATGGGAAAAATTAAACATCTTACTTTTCTTTCAGAATTATCCTTCTTCACTTTCAAAACTTGCGCTGTCCTTGACAAGATGAGTCAGCTGTGATTAAAATACTTCTACTACTAAGCTTCTATTGTTATCTGGTTAGAAATAACACAAAACAGTTTGCTTTGTCTATCTTATAATGGTATTGTGCAGCTTTAATGTGAAAATAATAGAACAAAATAAGTCTTTTGGTCGAGAACATTTGTAAGATCATCTACACAGAGTTTCATTGACATGCATAACATTTTGCATCCTCTATGCTAAAAAGGCAGAAATAATTTTACACAACTAACAAACAAAAAAAGCTGCTCTTGGATGTTTTCTGCCCACACAGAGTATAGGATTACAATTACATGGTCAATACTGACTACAAACAGCAGTGCATTTAGTGTGAACGCAATTCACTCCATCTGTTTATGTTAGATACCTGGATGGAGTAGAAAGGGAGAGACTCCTTTTGATAAAACATGTTAAGTAATGCTAATTACTGTACATCACTAAGGCTTAGCACATGTGTTGGACAGAGAAACAGCACTCCAGATAACTTTAAGCAAGCCAGCAGAGGGTTATATTCACAACAGAGGATTTCCAAAAATGAAAAACAAACGCAAATACACACAAAAGTAAATGCTTAACTTTCCAAGACTGTTAAAACTAGAGACCATCTTGCAATGGAATCACGTCAGCTTGGACGCCAAGTTTAGCTCGGGGCATTAAGTGGCAAAAAAATGCCCATTTCCTACTTCCCCTACTTACTTTGGACTACAGCCATCTTCAAAATCAACCTTTATTTTCATCTTCATTTCAACTACACACTGTCAGGTTTGTGACGACATCTTACACGGTTGTGACGATATTGAGATGACAGACTCTGGCCACAGACAGACAGACAGGCACCTGGCAAAGTGCTTAAAAGGGATTCTGTAGTAGTTGCTGCTCCAGTAGGTATCTCAAGGACCACATTTGGCTATGATGACACACACACACACACACACACACACACACACAATCAAAAGGTGCAAAGAACACCAGCCACAAGTTGTCATGGCTAATAATAAAGACTGAGGCTGGTCATGGGGCACAGTGTTGCCAAGACTTAGACCCTCATCATTAAAAGCCTTCAAAGCCCAGTAAAGCACCGTGGCTCAAGCTAATGAAGAAATATGACTTGGTTAAAACTGACAGCCTAATGGATGAGATATCATGCAGCTAACCACCAGCTGCCTCAGTTCCCTTTTATACTCAGCATTAAGTGAATATCGTTTTGCCAAATTTATAAACATCTTCTGATTACTTCCAGAGCTCCTTTTTGCTCTTCCCACTAAAGTGGAAAAACACGCCAAATCCACTCATGTTGATAAGATGGACGAAACATAGTTAATGTTTGGTACCTCTGGGTTGGTGGCAGAAAAATATGTATTCACTACAGCAATAGACTCAAACTCCCCACAAAGCAACGCTCCAATCTGATATGAGGTAAGTCAATTTGTTTTGTTTTTAATTTTAGAGGATTAACCCATTCATTATGTGTGCTTTGTTTGGAAATACATTTAAAATGTGCCTCACATTTTGCTGTAGGATTACAATTCAGACAGCTCTGCACACATGCATTATACTGCATACATTTGTCTCAAACCTAGGGGGTGTTTGCAAGGCTTTTCCTCATTAGTCTTACACTCCGCTGGAAATGAACAACAATTTTGCTGCCGTCTCAATGGAGACTTTGTCCGCTTTCCCCAGTGTCTGGTTTGATACACAACAGCAGCGGTTGTGCGTGCTGTTTTGTGGATTTTCTCCTCACATGACGGAGGTTTGTGGCCTTAAGCTAGCTGTGTGGCTGTGTATGGCAGAGCTTGACACAATCAAAGGCATCAATTACAATCAGGCATGTAATGGGGCTATCGACATTGTTTGAAAAAGAGCTGAATTGCAACTTTGCCTTTAGAGGGGAAAAAGGGGAATTTTTTTTCGACAGAAGACACACTTGCGTGTGACTGCAGAGACTCCACATGTGTGTGAGGCTGCATTTAGGTTGCTTAAACAGATGAAAAACACAGACAGGTCTTGGCAAACAATGACTCCCTAAGTGGTCGTGCCTGTTAATTATTTGAACAGCATTGAATGTATTTCAGCCAAACAAACACTTCATCATTGCAACAAACTTAGGCCGCTATTTTACTTCATCTGGATATTTTTTTTGTTGCATTAAATGGATTGTGCATGCTCATACCTCAGAGGGAACAGATCCAAAAGTATTATCAAGAGTATGTCATATGAGCTGAGCCCAAGAGAAAAATGTTGATGGCAAAAACGAATGCATGAAAGATTTGATTTCAGCTTTAAAAGCGATAAATTGCATAACTGCATTTATTTGCCTCGGATGCCCGAATAACCTTTTGATGTCAAAGGACGGATTAGTGTTCTCAGCGTAAACTCTAATTTCACTTTTGCAAAATTATCAAAAAGGGAAAACATGCTGCTTTTATCAGAATAAACAGCCCCAGGATTTTTCTGGAGCTCAGTCAGGCCCGTTGGTAAATGTCCAAACCGCAGCTTTGAGAGATTTTCCATTGGAATTCGTATCGGACCTGTCAGGGGGCCTCTAGGCTCGAACCCTGGTGCTGAGCGTCCTAAAGCCTATTTGCAAATTACCTCCTTCACCAGAGTCGAGGGTAGAATAACACACGGCAACCTGCTGTCTGTCCAAGACCCAGCTACCTGGGTCAGCTACCGCAGAGAGGAGCGATATGGAGCAGGGCCAAGAGGGACGGGGGGGGTGTCAAACCTGGCTAACCAAACCCAACTGATACGAGACCTGTTGCTCCTTCTACGCGAACCCGTTGGTGTCCCATTTCTGTTATTATGGGAGTTTTTTTAAAGGAAGTGTCCAGAGTTGTTAGCAGCTGACTTTTTACTGGTTTTTGACATGAGGGTATAGTAAAGCAGACTGAGGCAGAGCTGAGCATGGTGTTCCTGTTCTAGATTTGCATGATGGATGGTGGCAGTGTCGGAGTGGGACATGTTGCCTGCTCTAATGGGTCTCCGAGGAACTTAAGGATAAATAACAAGCCGGACAACTCTGCTGCAGGGGGCTTCCGACCAAGAAAGAGCTGAGTGATGGCACTCTGACAAAAAAATAGCAAGAGATCCCTTTAGCAAGATAATGAGCTTAATCATGAGTGAAGGCTGAGAAACTGAGATGCATACTCTGAAAATACATCTATCTGTGCGAGTCAATCTGTGTGCACTCACCAGGCATCTACATCTGTGGTGAAGGAGAACGTAAGGTGTGTCGGTTCTTGATCAAACCGCATATCCAAGCTCCAGTCAGCTCCCACAGCAGAGTCCTGCTATATGTGAGAAGAGCTCCACTGCAATATGCTCATGCTCAATGGAAACTGGCCTGGGTACGAAGAATTCAACTGTCAAGAGCCTGAGTATGAAGCATATTTTTAAATAACCAGACACACTGCCATCCAGGTTTCTAATGTACACACTTGTATGGTGCGAGATCAGTGCATTTACATGATTAAGAACAAAAGCATGGCTGCAGTTGCTTGAAATACATGGTAGCAGCTGTCAAGAATGTGTTGATTGAGTGTTTAGAAATGTTCTGCAGCAGATGGTTGAAAACAGCAAAGAAGGGGAGCGAGTAGCCGCAGTGTATGAGCTAAAACTGAGAAACACAATATAGAGTGTACTTGAATGTTGGAGTCAAAACGGCTGCAGCATATAAAACGTACTACTCAGTAATGTTAGACACTGTACAGATATTACAGACGTTCTCCTTTCACCTGATGTAAATAATGCAACCAGAAAACCAATGTTGGAAAATGTCAAATTCAAGATGTGTTTAAGAATTTAAAGAAGCTCCTGAAGATAAACTGTGAATTACAATCCAATTAAACAGTAATTTGTGCACAATTTCTTCGTGGGACGACAATGTTCTGCTCCTGCAACAATAAGGTAGACGGACTCCAACAGCTACTGTGTGTGAAGGGATTTTGAGACAAATCAGCTGTGCACGAACCATAATTCATATTTCTTCTGACACTCACTCTGCCTCCACTCTCCACCATGCTCTAATGAAGTCACAGGTCATCAGCTTGAATGCAACAATTGGAAATTATTTCCAAATGAGATAACAAAGCTTTTCTGCAAATTCTAGATGCTTTATTGATTGCAGTCCTTCGTGTTAGCCTCTGCTGATGGGCATTAGCATTCAGATATTGTGTAATGTTTGGCTCACTGATCCATCAGCGCTGGGGGGCCGTCTGTGCTGCATCAACATGGCCAGAGGACCGGACAGATGGGAAACCTGCCCAGATGCAGAGGCTCTGCAGCTTGCGTCATAAATCTCCCGGCCACTGTTGCCATAATTTCTGATGAAAAATGTGTTGCGTCCCAAAAAAAAAAGCTCAACAATTTCATGAAACAAACACAAATGCAGATTACAATTGCGGACACCGATGTGATGCCGACGTTCCTCGCAGCCTGATTTCTACCCAAGTATTTCAATGGCAGACTAGTTTCTCTCACCCTTTCTGCTTGGGCCACATTACCGTTTCTTTCAAGAGAGCAGTCTGACAACAAGACCGATGACAGAAATAATTGTTGTGACGTGGGTGTGGGTTAACTCAGTTCTGTCAGAAACACTTCCATAACATGGCAAATGGTGATGACAGTGAAATCTGACTTGGCGGTGGACGTCTCCTGCTGGGAGGAGCCTGCTGCAGCAACACAGACCAGTGAGAAAACACGACATGATGAATAATATGCGAATAATCCACCAGTGGGTATTAAGTGGAACCAAGGTGCACACCGACAGAGCGGAGCTAACGCAGGTGGACGCTGAGTGAGACGCTTCTGGCAGCAGCTGCAGTGAGTAAGAAACACATCTATATTCAGATTGGATGTGGGAGTGAAGACCTTAAATAGCCCACATCACTTCAATGAAATGTGATGGTTGAGATCGTGGTGGACTAGCTGACAGTTAACACAGCGCACTGTGATGTGTGACTTCAAGAGTCATTCCAGAACTGATTCATTAGGGTTATTTAATTAAAATTTCTTAGCACATCAACCAAGTCTTGTCACAGCTTGTTCAGAACTAAATCCGTCTCCAGGTCATCAGAGTAGTGCAAGGTGGATGAAATAGCATCCTCGCCATCCTGCATCCTGTTGACCGGCTGAAGTGTGTTGCTCCCAAAACTATATGGGAGTAGAGTTATTGAAATGAATTGGGTATGGTGCACTGCAACACTCACCTACTCACCTATTGGACAATATATGCAGCATAATGAAACACAGTGCAAATAGAGAGGGGCCGAGGGGAGGTATTCAATTCTATAATTTTGCTGAGCAAAAATATGTTTTTTTTCATGTTCTTTCCTGCGAATCATCTAATTACAACACTGCGAACCCATCCAAGTCTATCGAAAGACGCGATTAGACTCAAAGTGGTCTCGTGTGCCACAAATTGATGTGAAGCTGCATCAGAGATATGAATTAAAAATGTTTCAACTTTGTGCGTATCCCATGGCTTTATTAATGTACATCATACATATACAGACAAGAACACAGACACACAGCTAATTGGTACGTTGGAATAAACATGGCCCAGCAGCACTTTCACTTACTTTACGACCCCTTCAGTGGATCCCAGCCCACATTGGCATATTTGATAAGTGATGAATTCGCTGTCAAAACAGCGTAAAAAGTTAACCACACATGTTTAAGTAGTTTGATGAAACCAAGTTGTACACTCAAATGTGCAGAACCTCCTTCATGGTTGTCAGTGTGTGTTAAATCATCTGGAATCACCTCTCTGTAGGTCAAATGAATAATTCTTCTCTAACCTTCTATTGCAAGTCATTGATCTTCTGGCGGCTGAAAGTATTGGCCAAAATAGTTCCTGGGCCCAAACTGGATTACACACAACTTCCCTATAAATAGTGTCCCAGAGAGTCCTTCAGCCCTCAGCCTGCAGGTTGTCCATGTGATGCTCTGAATGAAAATCCAGCTGTCTGGAGAGGAGCCTGATGTTTTGACAGTATGCTGCTGGATCTTCAGATCGTGTCTCTGTCTCTGGAACTAATCAATCCTGACGCCGCGATGCGCTCAGGCCGCACCTGCGTCCTCTCCGGCTACCATTCACACATATGGCATATGCACAATCTTGCATTTTCTACACACACTTTGCAATTTCTCTTCAGCTCAGAGTCCACTGCAGTACTCTCTATACTCTCTCTACAGGGCAGAAGGAAGACAAAGTACATTCTGTCGGTATGGACGTAAAATAAAATGGAGCCATTTCCTGAGATGTGTATAGGTCCCAGCTGCCCCAAAAAAACACAAAACTGTGTGTTCAGAAGGTCTCAAGGGTTGGGCTCTTAATAGCGCTCTGTAAATCCTCAGGGGTGGCCAAGTTCAGGAGATGGGGATCTGGGTTGTGTCACTGACTCCTTTTTTCACGCTAACATTGTACACCTGCACAAGCACACGTGACAAGATCACACACATGACTGCGGTAGCAGCGGGTATACGCAGGAATAAAGTCCAAACAGGGACATAAAACAGAGTAGTCCTTCGCCAACATTAGTCTGAGCCAAAAATGGGTTTTAGAGGATTCCTTCATGTCTGCACTGACATTTGGGAGAGCATTGGCACTGAAACTCTTAATTTGAGTTATGGGAATCACATGCATCAGCAACTTCAGTTTCAAACCTT